>NC_041389.1:59406537-59465635 GCF_002162155.2 Triticum dicoccoides | reverse complement strand
CCCCCCCAAGGCACCTAGGAGGTGCCTTACCCTCCTAGGACTCTTGCCCCCTTAAACCCTAGGCGCATGGGCCTATGTGGGGCTGGTGCCCTTGTCCCATTAGGCCAAGGCGCACCCCCTTACAGCCCATGTGGCCCCCCGGGACAGGTGGACCCACCCGGTGGACCCCCGGGACCCTTCCGGTGGTCCCGGTACAATACCGATAACCCCGAAACTTGTCCCGATGCCCGAAACAGGACTTCCCATATATAAATCTTTACCTCCGGACCATTCCGGAACTCCTCGTGACGTCCGGGATCTCATCCGGGACTCCGAACAACATTCGGGTTACTGCATATACATATCCCTACAACCCTAGCGTAACCGAACCTTAAGTGTGTAGACCCTACGGGTTCGGGAGACAAGCAGACATGACCGAGACGACTCTCCGGTCAATAACCAACAGCGGGATATGGATACCCATGTTGGCTCCCACATGCTCCACGATGATCTCATCGGATGAACCACGATGTCGAGGATTCAATCAACCCCGTACGCTATTCCCTTTGTCTATCGATATGTTACTTGCCCGAGATTCGATCGTCGGTATCCCAATACCTCGTTCAATCTCGTTACCGGCAAGTCACTTTACTCGTACCGTAATGCATGATCCCGTGACCAGACACTTGGTCACTCTGAGCTCATTATGATGATGCATTACCGAGTGGGCCCAGTGATACCTCTCCGTCATACGGAGTGACAAATCCCAGTCTTGATCCATGTCACCCAACAGACACTTTCGGAGATACCCGTAGTCTACCTTTATAGTCACCCAGTTACGTTGTGACGTTTGGCATACCCAAAGCACTCCTACGGTATCCGGGAGTTACACGATCTCATGGTCTAAGGAAAAGATACTTGACATTGGAAAACTCGAGCAAACGAACTATACGATCTTGTGCTATGTTTAAGATTGGGTCTTGTCCATCACATCATTCTCCTAATGATGTGATCTCGTTATCAATGACATCCAGTGTCCATAGTCAGGAAACCATGACTATCTGTTGATCAACGAGCTAGTCAACTAGAGGCTCACTAGGGACATGTCGATGTCTGTTATTCACACATGTATTACGATTTCCGGATAACACAATTATAGCATGAATAAAGACAATTATCATGAACAAGGAAATATAATAATAATGCTTTTATTATTGCCTCTAGGGCATATTTCCAACACTCATACCTCTTGACGTGGGCACAAGCCTGAAATCCCAATTTCATCCCTCAAAACATCTCATATGTTTCGTGATGTTTCAAAAACATCTTTGGTGCCTCAACTCTAAACCGTTTAACTGAACTATCACGTAGTTATCAAAAAGTGTATGTCAGACGTTCGCAACATCCACAGACAATGTTTGGGGTTCAGCACACTGAGCGGTGCATTAAGGACATAAGCTTTCTACTGTCCGCATAATCGCTACTTTCAACTTTCAACTATATTTTCTCTAGGAACATATCTAAACAGTGGAACTAAAGCGCGAGCTACGACATAATTTGCAAAATCCTTTTGACTATGTTCAGGATAATTAAGTTCATCTTATGAACTCCCACTTAGATAGACATCCCTCTGGTCATCTAAGTGGTCACATGATCCGAGTCAACTAGGCCGTGTCCGATCATCACGTGAGACGGACTAGTCATCATCGGTGAACATCTTCATGTTGATCGTATCTACTATACGACTCATGCTCGACCTTTCGGTCTCCGTGTTCCGAGGCCATGTCTGCACATGCTAGGCTCGTCAAGTTAACCCTAAGTGTTTTCGCTGTGTAAAACTGTCTTACACCCGTTGTATGTGAACGTAAGAATCCATCACACCCGATCATCACGTGGTGCTTAGAAGCGACGAACTGTAGCAACGGTGCACAGTTAGGGGAGAACACTTCTTGAAATTTTGTAAGGGATCATCTTATTTACTACCGTCGTCCTAAGTAAACAAGATGCATAAACATGATAAACATCACATGCAATCAAATAGAGTAGTGACATGATATGGCCAATATCATACAGCTCCTTTGATCTTCATCTTCGGGGCTCCATGATCATCTTGTCACCGGCATGACACCATGATCTCCATCATCATGATCTCCATCATCGTGTCTTCATGAAGTTGTCATGCCAACGACTACTTCTACTTCTATGACTAACGCGTTTAGCAATAAAGTAAAGTAGTTTACATGGCGTTCTTCAATGACACGCAGGTCATACAAAAATAAAGACAACTCCTATGGCTCCTGCCGGTTGTCATACTCATCGACATGCAAGTCGTGAATCCTATTACAAGAACATGATCAATCTCATACATCACATATCATTCATCACATTCTTCTTGGCCATATCACATCACAAAGCATACCCTGCAAAAACAAGTTAGACGTCCTCTAATTGTTGTTTGCATGTTTTACGTGGCTGCTATGGGTTTCTAGCAAGAACGTTTCTTACCTACGCAAGACCACAACGTGATATGCCAAGTGCTATTTACCCTTCATAAGGACCCTTTTCATCGAATCCGTTCCGACTAAAGTGGGAGAGACTGGCACCCGCTAGCCACCTTATGCACCAAGTGCATGTCAATCGGTGGAACCTGTCTCACGTAAGAGTACCTGTAAGGTCGGTCCGGGCCGCTTCATCCCACAATACCGTCGAAACAAGATTGGACTAGTAACGGTAAGCATATTGAACAACATCAACGCCCACAACTACTTTGTGTTCTACTCGTGCAAAGAATCTACGCAATAGACCTGGCTCATGATGCCACTATTGGGGAACGTAGCAGAAATTCAAAATTTTCCTACGTGTCACCAAGATCTATCTATGGAGAAACCAGCTACGAGTAGAAGGAGAGTGCATCTACATACCCTTGTAGACCGCTAAGCGGAAGCATTCAAGTGAACGGGGTTGATGAAGTCGTACTCGTCGTGATTCAAATCACCGATGATCAAGTGCCGAACGCACGGCACCTACGCGTTCAACACACGTACAGCCCGGTGATGTCTCCCACGCCTTGATCCAGCAAGGAGAGAGGGAGAGGTTGAGGAAGACTCCATCCAACAGCAGCACAACGGCGTGGTGGTGATGGAGGAGCGTGGCAATCCAGCAGGGCTTCGCCAAGCACCACGGGAGAGGAGGACGACTTGGGAGAGGGGGAGGGCTGCGCCAGAACTTCGTGTATAGCTCCCATGCGCCTCCCCACTATATATAGGGGTGGAGGGGCTGGTTTCTTGCCCTCCAAGTCCATTGGGGCGTTGGCCAAGGTGGGAGGAAAGAAATCTCATTATTTCCTTCCCCACCGATTGTTATCCCCCCTTTTTAGGGATCTTGATCTTATCCCTTCGGGATATGATCTTATTCCTTCTAAGGGGGGATCTTGGTGCGCCTTGACCAGGGGTGTGGGGCCTTGCCCCCACTACCCACGTCCATGTGGGTCCCCCCATGCAGGTGGGCCCCACTCCGGAACCTTCTAGAAACTTCCCGGTACAATACCGAAAAATCCCGAACATTTTCCGGTGGCCAAAATAGGACTTCCCATATATAAATCTTTACCTCCGGACCATTCCAGAACTCCTCGTGACGTCCGGGATCTCATCCGGGACTCCGAACAACATTCGGTAACCACATACAAACTTCCTTTATAACCCTAGCGTCATCGAACCTTAAGTATGTAGACCCTACGGGTTCGGGAGACATGCAGACATGACCGAGACGTTCTCCGGTCAATAACCAACAGCGGGATCTAGATACCATGATGGCTCCCACATGTTCCACGATGATCTCATCAGATGAACCACGATGTCAAGGACTTAATCAATCCCGTATTCAATTCCCTTTGTCTATCGGTATGTTACTTGCCCGAGACTCGATCGTCGGTATCCAATACCTTGTTCAATCTCGTTACCGGCAAGTCACTTTACTCGTTCCGTAACACATCATCCGGTGATCAACTCCTTGGTCACATTGCGCATATGATGATGTCCTATCGAGTGGGCCCAGAGATACCTCTCCGTTTACACGGAGTGACAAATCCCAGTCTCGATCCGCATAAAACAATAGATACTTTCGGAGATACCTGTAGTGCACCTTTATAGTCACCCAGTTACGTTGTGACGTTTGATACACCCAAAGCACTCCTACGGTATCCAGGAGTTACACGCTCTCTTGGTCGAAGGAAGAGATACTTGACATTAGCAAAGCTTTAGCATACGAACTACACGATCTTTGTGCTAGGCTTAGGATTGGGTCTTGTCCATCACATGATTCTCCTAATGATGTGATCCCGTTATCAACGACATCCAATGTCCATGGTCAGGAAACCGTAACCATATGTTGATCAACGAGCTAGTCAACTAGAGGCTTACTAGGGACATGGTGTTGTCTATGTATTCACACGTGTATTACGATTTCCGGATAATACAGTTATAGCATGAATAAAAGACTATTATCATGAACAAAGAAATATAATAATAATCAATTTATTATTGCCTCTAGGGCATATTTCCAACAGTGTCCCACTTGCACTAGAGTCAATAATCCAGTTCACATCGCCATGTGATTAACACTCACAGGTCACATCACCATGTAACCAACATCCAAAGAGTTTACTAGAGTCAATAATCTAGTTTACATCACTATGTGATTAACACTCAATGAGTTCTAGGTTTGATCATGTTGCTTGTGAGAGAGGTTTTAGTCAACGGGTCTGAACCTTTCAGATCCGTGTGTGCTTTACAAATCTTTATGTCATCTCCTAGATGCAGCTACCACGCTCTATTTGGAGCTATTCCAAATAAATGTTCTACTTGGAGCTATTCTAAATTGTTGCTCCATTATACGTATCCGGTATCTCTACTTAGAGCTATCCGGATAGGTGTTAAGCTTGCATCGACGTAACCTTTACGACGAACTCTTTTACCACCTCCATAATCGAGAAAATTCCTTAGTCCACTAGTTACTAAGGATAACTTTGACCGTTGTCCTATGATCCATTCATGGATCACTCTTGTACCCCTTGACTGACTCATGGCAAGGCACACTTTCGGTGTGGTACCACAGCATAGCATACTGTAGAGCCTACGTCTAAAGCATAGGGGACGACCTTCGTCCTTTCTCTCTTTTCTGCCGTGGTCGAGCTTTAAGTCTTAACTTCGTACCTTACAACTCAGGCAAGAACTCCTTCTTTGACTGGTCCATCTTGAACACCTTCAAGATCATGTCAAGGTATGTGCTCATTTGAAAGTACCATTAAGCGTTTTGATCTATCCTTATAGATCTTGATGCTTAATGCTCAAGTAGCTTAATCCAGGCTTTCCAGAAATTCATTTCTGATCATCGATATGTCAACAACATATACTCATCAGAAATTCTATAGTGCTCCCACTCACTTCTTTGGAAATACAAGTTTCTCATAAACTTTGTATACACCAAAATCTTTGATCATCATCAAAGCATACATTCCAACTCCGAGATGCTCACTCCAGTCCTTAGAAGCATTGCTGGAGTTTTGCATACTTATTAGCATCTTTCGGGATTGACAAAACCTTCCGGTTGTATCACATACAACCTTTCCTCAAGAAAATCGCTGAGGAAACAATGTTTTGACATCCTATCTGCAAGATTTCATAAATAATGCAGTAATTGCTAATATAATTCCAACAGACTCTTAGCATCGCTACGAGTGAGAAAGTCTCACCGTAGTCAACTCCTTGAACTTGTCAGAAAACATCTTAATGACAAGTTGAGATTTCTTAATGGTGACATTTACCATTATCGTCCGTCTTCCTTTTTAAAGATCCATTTATCTCAATGGCTTGCCGATCATTGGGCAAGTCCACCAAAGTCCATGCTTTGTTCTGATACATGGATCCTATCTCGGATTTCATGGCTTCTAACCATTTGTCGGAATTTGGGCCCACCATCGCTTCTCCATAGCTCATAGGTTCATTGTTGTCTAGCAACATGACCTTTAAGACAGGATCACCGTACCACTCTGAAGCAGTACGCGTCCTTGTCGTCCTACGAGGTTCGGTAGTGACTTGATCCGAAACTTCATGATCACTATCATAAGTTTTCCACTTCAATTGGTGTAGGTGCCACAGGAACAACTTCCTATGCCCTGCTACACACTAGTTGAAGTGGCGGTTCAATAACCTCATCAAGTCTCCACCATCTTCCCACTCAATTCTTTCGAGAGAAACTTTTCCTCGAGAGAGGACCCGATTCTAGAAACAATCCTTTATTGCTTTCAGATCTGAGACAGGAGGCATACCGAACTGTTTTTGGGTTGTCCTATGAAGATGTATTTATCCGCTTTGGGTTCGAGCTTATCAGCCTGAAACTTTTTCACATAAGCGTCGCAGCCCCAAACTTTTAAGAAACGACAACTTAGGTTTCTCTAAACCATAATTCATACGGTGTCATCTCAACGGAATTACGTGGTGCCCTATTTAAAGTGAATGTGGTTGTCTCTAATGCCTAACCCATGAACAATAGTGGTAATTCGATAAGAGACATCATGGTATGCATCATATCCAATAGGGTGCAACTATGATGTTCGGACACACCATCATACTATGGTGTTCCAGGCGGTATTAATTGTGAAACAATTTCCACAATGTCTTAATTGTGTGCCAAAACTCGTAACTCAGATATTCATCTCTATGATCATATCATAGATATTTTTATCCTCTTATCACGACGATCTTCCAACTTCACACTGAAATTATTTGAACCTTTCAATAATTCAGACTCATGATTCATCAAGTAAATATACTCAACATCTACTCAAATCATCTGTGAAGTAAGAACATAACGATATTCACTGCATGCCTCAGCACTCATTGGACTGCACACATCAAAATGTGTTGCTTCCAACAAGTTGCTATCTTGTTCCATTTTACTGAAACCGAGGCTTTTCAGTCATCTTGCCTATGTGGTATGATTTGCATATCTCAAGTGATTCAAAATCAAGTGAGTCCAAATGATCCATCTGTATGGAGTTTCTTCATGCGTATACACCAATAGACATGGTTCGCATGTCTCAAACTTTTCAAAAACGAGTGAGTCCAAAGATCCATCAACATCGAGCTTCTTCATGCGTTTTATACCAATATGACTTACATGGCAATGCCACAAGTAAGTGGTACTATCATTACTATCTTATATCTTTTGGCATGAAAATGTGCATCACTACGATCGAGATTCAATAAACCATTCCTTTAGGTGCAAGACCATTGAAGGTATTATTCAAATAAATAGAGTAACTATTATTCTCCTTAAACGAATAACCGTATTGCAATAGACATAATCCAATCATGTCTATGCTCAACGCAAACACCAAATGACAATCATTCAGGTTTAATACTAATCTTGATGGTAGAGGGAGCGTGCGATGTTTCATCACATCAAACTTGGAAATACTTCCAACACATATCGTCAGCTCACCTTTAGCTAGTCTCTGTTTATTCCGTAGCTCTTTTATTTCGAGTTACTAACACTTAGCAACCGAACCGGTATCTTATACCCTGGTGCTACTAGGAGTACTAGTAAAGTACACATTAACATAATGTATATCCAATATACTTCTATCGACCTTGCCAGCCTTCTCATCTACCAAGTATCTAGGGTGGTTCTGCTCCAGTGGCTGTTCCCCTTATTACAGAAGCACTTAGTCTCGGGTTTGGGTTTAACCTTGGGTTTCTTCACTGGAGCAGCAGCTGATTTGCCGTTTCATGAAGTATCCCTTCTTGCCCTTGCCCTTCTTGAAACTAGTGGTTTCACCAACCATCAACAATTGATGCTCCTTCTTGATTTCTACTTTCGCGGTGTCAAAACATCGCGAATACCTCAAGGATCATCATATCTATCCCTGATATGTTATAGTTCATCATGAAGCTCTAGCAGCTTGGTGGCAATGACTTTGGAGAAACATCACTATCTCATCTGGAAGATCAACTCCCACTTGATTCAAGTGATTGTTGCACTCAGACAATCTGAGCACAAGCTCAACAATTGAGCTTCTCTCCTTAGTTTGCAGGCTAAGAAAATCGTCGGAGATCTCATACCTCTTGACGTGGGCACAAGCCTGAAATCCCTATTGCAGCCCTCAAAACATCTCATATGTTTCATGATGTTTCAAAAACATCTTTGGTGCCTCAACTCTAAACCGTTTAACTGAACTATCACGTAGTTATCAAAAAGTGTATGTCAGACGTTCGCAACATCCACAGACAATGTTTGGGGTTCAGCACACTGAGCGGTGCATTAAGGACATAAGCTTTCTACTGTCCGCATAATCGCTACTTTCAACTTTCAACTATATTTTCTCTAGGAACATATCTAAACAGTGGAACTAAAGCGCGAGCTACGACATAATTTGCAAAATCCTTTTGACTATGTTCAGGATAATTAAGTTCATCTTATGAACTCCCACTTAGATAGACATCCCTCTGGTCATCTAAGTGATCACATGATCCGAGTCAACTAGGCCGTGTCCGATCATCACGTGAGACGGACTAGTCATCATCGGTGAACATCTTCATGTTGATCGTATCTACTATACGACTCATGCTCGACCTTTCGGTCTCCGTGTTCCGAGGCCATGTCTGTACATGCTAGGCTCGTCAAGTTAACCCTAAGTGTTTTCGCTGTGTAAAACTATCTTACACCCGTTGTATGTGAACGTAAGAATCCATCACACCCGATCATCACGTGGTGCTTAGAAGCGACGAACTGTAGCAACGGTGCACAGTTAGGGGAGAACACTTCTTGAAATTGTTGTAAGGGATCATCTTATTTACTACCGTCGTTCTAAGCAAACAAGATGCATAAACATGATAAACATCACATGCAATCAAATAGTGTAGTGACATGATATGGCCAATATCATATAGCTCCTTTGATCTTCATCTTCGGGGCTCCATGATCATCTTGTCACCGGCATGACACCATGATCTCCATCATCATGATCTCCATCATCGTGTCTTCATGAAGTTGTCACGCCAACGACTACTTCTACTTCTATGACTAACGCGTTTAGCAATAAAGTAAAGTAGTTTACATGGCGTTCTTCAATGACACGCAGGTCATACAAAAATAAAGACAACTCCTATGGCTCCTGCCGGTTGTCATACTCATCGACATGCAAGTCGTGAATCCTATTACAAGAACATGATCAATCTCATACATCACATATCATTCATCACATTCTTCTTGGCCATATCACATCACAAAGCATACCCTGCAAAAACAAGTTAGACGTCCTCTAATTGTTGTTTGCATGTTTTACGTGGCTGCTATGAGTTTCTAGCAAGAACGTTTCTTACCTACGCAAGACCACAACGTGATATGCCAATTGCTATTTACCCTTCATAAGGACCCTTTTCATCGAATCCGTTCCGACTAAAGTGGGAGAGACTGGCACCCGCTAGCCACCTTATGCACCAAGTGCATGTCAATCGGTGGAACCTGTCTCACGTAAGAGTACGTGTAAGGTCGGTCCGGGCCGCTTCATCCCACAATACCGTCGAAACAAGATTGGACTAGTAACGGTAAGCATATTGAACAACATCAACGCCCACAACTACTTTGTGTTCTACTCGTGCAAAGAATCTACGCAATAGACCTGGCTCATGATGCCACTGTTGGGGAACGTAGCAGAAATTCAAAATTTTCCTACGTGTCACCAAGATCTATCTATGGAGAAACCAGCTACGAGTAGAAGGAGAGTGCATCTACATACCCTTGTAGACCGCTAAGCGGAAGCGTTCAAGTGAACGGGGTTGATGAAGTCGTACTTGTCGTGATTCAAATCACCGATGATCAAGTGCCGAACGCACGGCACCTCCGCGTTCAACACACGTACAGCCCGGTGACGTCTCCCACGCCTTGATCCAGCAAGGAGAGAGGGAGAGGTTGAGGAAGACTCCATCCAACAGCAGCACAACGGCGTGGTGGTGATGGAGGAGCGTGGCAATCCAGCAGGGCTTCGCCAAGCACCACGGGAGAGGAGGACGACTTGGGAGAGGGGGAGGGCTGCGCCAGAACTTCGTGTATAGCTCCCATGCGCCTCCCCACTATATATAGGGGTGGAGGGGCTGGTTTCTTGCCCTCCAAGTCCATTGGGGCGTTGGCCAAGGTGGGAGGAAAGAAATCTCATTATTTTCTTCCCCACCGATTGTTATCCCCCCTTTTTAGGGATCTTGATCTTATCCCTTCGGGATATGATCTTATTCCTTCTAAGGGGGGATATTGGTGCGCCTTGACCAGGGGTGTGGGGCCTTGCCCCCACTACCCACGTCCATGTGGGTCCCCCCATGCAGGTGGGCCCCACTCCGGAACCTTCTAGAAACTTCCCGGTACAATACCGAAAAATCCCGAACATTTTCCGGTGGCCAAAATAGGACTTCCCATATATAAATCTTTACCTCCGGACCATTCCGGAACTCCTCGTGACGTCCGGGATCTCATCCGGGACTCCGAACAACATTCGGTAACCACATACAAACTTCCTTTATAACCCTAGCGTCATCGAACCTTAAGTGTGTAGACCCTACGGGTTCGGGAGACATGCAGACATGACCGAGACGTTCTCCGGTCAATAACCAACAGCGGGATCTGGATACCCATGATGGCTCCCACATGTTCCACGATGATCTCATCGGATGAACCACGATGTCAAGGACTTAATCAATCCCGTATTCAATTCCCTTTGTCTATCGGTATGTTACTTGCCCGAGACTCGATCGTCGGTATCCAATACCTTGTTCAATCTCGTTACCGGCAAGTCACTTTACTTGTTCCGTAACACATCATCCCGTGATCAACTCCTTGGTCACATTGCGCATATGATGATGTCCTACCGAGTGGGCCCAGAGATACCTCTCCGTTTACACGGAGTGACAAATCCCAGTCTCGATCCGCATAAAACAATAGATACTTTCGGAGATACCTGTAGTGCACCTTTATAGTCACCCAGTTACGTTGTGACGTTTGATACACCCAAAGCACTCCTACGGTATCCAGGAGTTACACGCTCTCATGGTCGAAGGAAGAGATACTTGACATTAGCAAAGCTTTAGCATACGAACTACACGATCTTTGTGCTAGGCTTAGGATTGGGTCTTGTCCATCACATGATTCTCCTAATGATGTGATCCCGTTATCAACGACATCCAATGTCCATGGTCAGGAAACCGTAACCATATGTTGATCAACGAGCTAGTCAACTAGAGGCTTACTAGGGACATGGTGTTGTCTATGTATTCACATGTGTATTACGATTTCCGGATAATACAGTTATAGCATGAATAAAAGACTATTATCATGAACAAAGAAATATAATAATAATCAATTTATTATTGCCTCTAGGGCATATTTCCAACAGTTGTGTACCGCACTGGAAGTGTGCCTTGCCATGAGTCAGTCAAGGGGTACAAGAATGATCCAGGAACGGATCATTGGACAGCGGTCAAAATTATCCTTAGAGGAATAAGGAAATGTTTCTCGATTATGGAGGTGATAAAGAGTTCGGCGTAAAGGGTTACGTCGTTGCAAGCTTTAACACCTATCTGAATGACTCTGAGTAGTAAACCGGATACGTATAGTGGAGCAACCATTTGGAATAGCTTCAAGTGGAGCGTAGAAGCAGCATTTACAATATGGCATAGAGAATTGCGAAGTACATACGGATCTGAAAGTTGCAGACCCATTGACTAAAACCTCTCTCACAAGCAAAACATGATCAAACTCCAGAACTCATTGAGTTTTAATCACATGATGATGTGAACTAGTTTAATGACACTAGTAAACTCTTTGGATGTTGGTCACATGGCGATGTGACGTAATCACATGACGATGTGAGCTAGATTATTGACTCTAGTGCAAGTGGGAGACTGTTGGAAATATGCCCTAGAGGCAATAATAAATTAGTTATTATTATATTTCCTTGTTCATGATAATCGTTTATTATCCATGCTATAATTGTATTGAAAGCAAACTCAGATACATGTGTGGATACATAGACAACACCATGTCCCTAGTAAGCCTCTGTTGACTAGCTCGTTGATCAATAGATGGTTACGGTTTCCTAACCATGGACATTGGATGTCGTTGATAATGGGATCACATCATTAGCAGAATGATGTGATGGACAAGACCCAATCCTAAGCCTAGCACAAAGATCATAGTTCGTATGCTAAAGCTTTTCTAATGTCAAGTATCATTTCCTTAGACCATGAGATTGTGCAACTCCCGGATACCGTAGGAATGCTTTGGGTGTACCAAACGTCACAACGTAACTGGGTGGCTATAAAGGTGCACTACAGGTATCTCCAAAAGTGTCTATTGGGTTGGCACAAATCGAGACTAGGATTTGTCACTCCGTGTAAACGGAGAGGTATCTCTGGGCCCACTCGGTAGGACATCATCATAATGTGCACAATGTGACCAAGGCGTTGATCACGGGATGATGTGTTACGGAACGAGTAAAGAGACTTGCCGGTAACGAGATTGAACAAGGTATCGGGATACCGGCGATCGAATCTTGGGCAAGTACAATACCGCGAGACAAAGGGAATTGTATATGGGATTGATTGAGTCCTTGACATCGTGGTTCATCCGATGAGATCATCGTGGAACATGTGGGAGACAACATGGGTATCCAGATCCCGCTGTTGGTTATTGACCGGAGAACGTCTCGGTCATGTCTGCATGGTTCCCGAACCCGTAGGGTCTACACACTTAAAGTTCGATGACGCTAGGGTTATAAAGGAAGTTTGTATGTGGTTACCGAATGTTGTTCGGAGTCCCGGATGAGATCCCGGACGTCACGAGGAGTTCCGGAATGGTCCGGAGGTAAAGAATAATATATAGGAAGTGAGGTTTTGGCCACCGGAAGTGTTTTGGGGGTCACCGGTAATGTATCGGTACCACCGGAAGGGTTCCGGGGTCCACCGGGAGGGGCCACCAGCCCCGGAGGCTTGCATGGGCCTAGTGTGGAAAGGGACCAGCCCCAGAGTGGGCTGGTGCACCTCCCACCCTTGCGCAAGGCACAGCTAGGAGGGGAGAGGGGAAACCCTAGGCGCAGATGGGCCTATAGGCCCACCCTGGGGCGCGCCCCCTCTCTCCCCCTCTTGGCCGCCCCCTCCAAGTCCCATCTAGGGTTGCCGCACCCCTAGGGTGGGAACCCTAGATGGGGGCGCAGCCACCTCCCCTCCTCCTATAAATAGTGGGGGTTTTGGGGCTGCCAGAGACACGAGAACCTCTCCCTCAAGGCGCAGCCCTACCTCTCTCCCTCCTCGTCTCCCGCGGTGCTTGGCGAAGCCCTGCAGGATTGCCATGCTCCTCCATCACCACCACGCCGTTGTGCTGCTGCTGGATGGAGTCTTCCTCAACCTCTCCCTCTCTCCTTACTGGATCAAGGCATGGGAGACGTCACCGGGCTGTACGTGTGTTGAACGCCGAGGTGCCATCCGTTCGGCACTAGGATCTCCGGTGATTTGGATCACGACGAGTACGACTCCTTCAACCCCGTTCTCTTGAACGCTTCCACTTAGCGATCTGCAAGGGTATGTAGATGCACTCTCCTTCCCCTCGTTGCTGGTTTCTCCATAGATAGATCTTGGCGATACATAGGAAAATTTTGAATTTCTGCTACGTTCCCCAACAGGGAGGCGCCAAGACTTGGGTGCGGCTGCCCTCCCCCTGCCCTCCTTTATATAGGCCCCAAGGGGGGGCGCCGGTGCTGGGAGATTCAATCTCCCAAGGGGGCGGCGGCCAGGGGGGTGGAGTGCCCCCCAAGGCAAGTGGTGCGCCCCCCTCCACCTAGGGTTTCCAACCCTAGGCGCAGGGGGGGCCTAAGGGGGGGCGCACCAGCCCACTAGGGGCTGGTTCCCCTCCCTCTTCAGCCCACAGGGCCCTCCGGGATAGGTGGCCCCACCCGGTGGACCCCCGGGACCCTTCCGGTGGTCCCGGTACAATACCGGGTGACCCCGAAACTTTCCCGATGGCCGAAACAGCACTTCCTATATAGTTTTCTTTACCTCCGGACCATTCCGGAACTCCTCGTAATGTCCGGATCTCATCCGGGACTCCGAACAACATTCGGTTTGCTGCATACTCATATTCATACGACCCTAGCATCACCGAACCTTAAGTGTGTAGACCCTACGGGTTCGGGAGACATGTAGACATGATCGAGACGGCTCTCCGGTCAATAACCAACAGCGGGATCTGGATACCCATGTTGGCTCCTACATACTCCTCGATGATCTCATCGGATGAACCACGATGTCGAGGATTCAAGCAACCCCGTATACTATTCCCTTTGTCAGACGGTATGTTACTTGCCCGAGACTCGATCGTCGGTATCCCAATACCTCGTTCAGTCTCGTTACTGGCAAGTCACTTTACTCGTACCGTAATGCATGATCCCATGACCAGACACTTGGTCACTTTGAGCTCATTATGATGATGCACTACCGAGTGGGCCCAGTGATACCTCTCCGTAATACGGAGTGACAAATCTCAGTCTCGATCCGTGTCAACCCAACAGACACTTTCGGAGATACCTGTAGTGCACCTTTATAGTCACCTAGTTACGTTGTGACGTTTGGTACACCCAAAGCACTCCTACGGTATCCGGGAGTTACACGATCTCATGGTCTAAGGAAGAGATACTTGACATTGGAAAAGCTCTAGCAAAACGAACTACACGATCTTGTGCTATGCTTAGGATTGGGTCTTGTCCATCACATCATTCTCCTAATGATGTGATCCCGTTGTCAATGAGATCTAATGTCCATAGTCAGGAAACCATGACTATCTGTTGACCAACGAGCTAGTCAACTAGAGGCTTACTAGGGACGTATTGTGGTCTATGTATTCACACGTGTATTACGATTTCCGGATAATACAATTATAGCATGAATAAAAGACAATTATCATGAACAAGGAAATATAATAATAATCCTTTTATTATTGCCTCTAGGGCATATTTCCAACACGCCCCTAGTACACGACAAATCAATTGTTAGTCGTGTGCGGCGCCCCCCTCCACCATTTACACCCCGGTCATATTCTCGTAGCGCTTAGGCGAAGCCCTGCAAGGATCACATCACCATCACTGTCACCACGCCGTCGTGCTGATGGAACTCATCTACTACCTCGATAACTTGCTGGATCAAGAAGGCGAGGGACGTCATCGAGCTGAACGTGTGCAGAACTCGGAGGTGTCGTACGTTCGGTACTCGATCGGTGGATCGCGAAGAAAGTTCGACTACATCAACCATGTTGTGAAACACTTCCGCTTATGGTCTATAAGGGTACGTAGACACACTCTCCCCCTCGTTGCTATGCATCTCCTAGATAGATCTTGTGTGAGCGTAGGAAATTTTTTGAAATTGCATGCTATGTTCCCCAACAATCCATGTATCTCTCGGGTGCCCCGGTCCAGGGTCAATTGAAGTTCACCAATCCACTATCTCATAGTTTGTAGTGGGCATCCATATGGTTTTTGCCACCTCCGAACATGTCAACCCACACCTGTCTCTCAACCAAACATCCCAAGAGGACGTGTAGAATCATTTCAAGCTCCTAGTCACAGAGTGGACAAGCCACTGAGTGCGAAGACAACACTTCTAAACTCTATCTATGGTCCAATACCACTTTCTCAACACCATCCATGCGAATATCTTGCATGATGTTGGGGCATACGACCTATAAATATGGATCACCCCGGTGTTGTTGACTCGACCAAGAAAGAATGCCCATTAGACTATCCTAGAGGAAAATTGCCCATTGCCCTCCTAGGCCAACACAATTGCATTGTCAACTCCCTCTAAGAGTTGAACCTCAGTCAAGTGATCAACCAGGTGAAGGAAGTTTTCTCATGCATGTTGGGGTTCACACCCGACCACCAACCACCATCCATCCATTCTCTCATAGTGCGTGTCTTGATTGGCCTTCTTGTCGGCGCAAGCAAAAAGGTTGGGCGCCACATCTTCTAGCCTTGATCATTCAACAACCGATCTTCCCAGAAGAGCGCAATAGCGCCATTTCCCAACTTGCATCTAGTTGTCGCCTTGTATACTGCCATCAATTCTTATGGCCCCTGAATGTTGAATTTCCCCCATGATTCCTCTGGCATTGTTTGTCTTAATCACAGCCATCTAGACCTATGCGCCAAGTTGAGGAGGTGAAGGTTTGGGACACCAAGCCCTCCCAACTCCTTAGAGGAGCAGACATGATTCCAAGCAAGCAGGCACCAGTCCACCTACACGTTGCATATCCCCTTCCAGAGAAAACCGCAACCAATCTTCACTAGTACCCCGAGGCTTTTTTGCGGGGATGTCAAGTGTCAGCATTGCACCTCCATTCTAGTGCCTCCAAACATCATCATCACCTGCCCACCCGGCAGGCGTTCCACTGTCTTGTCCACCATGGATTGCAGTTGGGTAACTGAGGGTGTCCATAGTCCGAGAGGCAACCCGAGATACTTGCACGACCATGGGAGCACCGGGAAACCAAGCTCCGTGACGACGAGATCAACTTGCTCCAAATAGCACATAATGGGGTGTATCGAGCACTTATTCAGGTTGGTTCACAACCCAAAGCCATGTGAAAGTTTGTGACATTGGCCAAATAAGCCCTAAGGCTAAGAACATCCTGCCTCAAGAAAATCACCACGTTGTCCACGAAGATGGATGTACGGTGCTGGCCTCAACCACGAAGGCGCCAATGGTGAGAGGACCCCGCAGCTCACCAACTTTAAAATGTTGCAGACTTTTTTTTAATGGTTGAACACATTTTCTTTAAAATTACAGGAACCAATTTTTACGTTGGGTATTGTTTTAAAAAACTTTCACAAACATATTTTTGACACGCTTTGAACAATTGAACTTTTTTTATTGCGATGAACATTTCTTTGAATGATATGAACACTTTTTACAAATTGCATGAAGATTTTTTTCATTACATGAAACAGTTTTAATCGTAGTGAACTTTTTAAAATTAAGTAAATTAATTCTAAAAAACATATATTTAGAATATTAAATTATGAAAATGAACGGAAACAAAAGAACGAAGGAAACGAGAAAAGCAAACCAACTCCTCTCTACTGGCCGGCCCACTACGAGCTCCTTCAGGTGAGCCGCTCTTCCATCTTGCCAAATTGGTCATAGGGAAGCTCCGCACTGACCGCAGGTGATTGTGTAAGGTGTTTTTTTCTTGAGCAATGCTACAGGGCCGGCCCTGTGTTTCGGGAGGCCCTAGGCGAACTTGACGACATGGGTCCCTATATCTTAAGTCCTAAGACAATATATATGTATGCGTGTGTTATATATATAACTTATTAAAAATAATTTTCAATCACATATCTTTAGTTTAAAATATGACTATAATAATTCAAATGACTCCATCTAGAACAATAATAACCAAATTCGAACCGACTCCATAAAAAACAATGGTACTAAAAAGATCACAAAATGAAACTAAATAAAGAATACAAAGAATGGTACTAAATCATCAAGAAAAGATCAAAAGAGCATACAAAGAATTAGGAATTTATAGATCGGATAATTGGAACCCTAGACATGTTACATAGAATGACAAAAAATTGATAGATTGGATTAGAATATGTCATACTAAATAAAAAATAAATAAACTACTGAGATTGTCAAATTGAGGTTTGGGGATGGACAGGAACATGGGTGTGTACTTCTTGACTTCCAGTCGGATGCGTACTTGACTATTTGTATAGGTATTGCCGTATTGCCGCGGTGCCGGATGCCGGATGGCCGGGCTGCCGCCTGCCTGCCGGACTGCTGTGTGGCGGCGACGGCGAGCCGGTGACGCGAGGGCGACGCGGCAACGGCCAAGGGGCAAGGCGCCGAGCGAGCGAGAAGGCCGATGGGCGGGCGAGGGCGACGAACCTACGAAGGAAACGTCGAAACGAGCGTGAGTCACGGCGCCGCTTCGCCTTCGTGTATCCATCAGCGATCGCTAGCTAGCTATATCTGGGCCGCCTAGCCCATCCTATTTCTTTTCTTTAATTCTTTTGTAATTTTTTACTTGCTTTTTGCTGGGCTATAGTATATGTATATACTTCATCATGTGCCCCCCCCCCCCTCACCTGGGTCCTGGGCCGTCGCCCCATCGCCCATGCCCCAGGGCCGGCCCTGCAATGCTAGAGTTACATAAAAAGCTCTACATAATTAACGTAACGAACCAGGTGGATGGATATAATTGGAGGTAAGGGGGAAGACGGGCCCACCCCCCTGAAAAACAGGGGGGGAGGTTTAGTTATTAGGAAGTCTAAGTAAAGCGGTACATAGCTCTTCGTTGATGTAGGATTTTCGTTTTTTTCTTATTTGTCCCTCTCAGCGAATAAATGTCACCTAAACGCTCAGAGCGACCATCCATGAGTTGGCCCAGTTAAATGCTGAGACACGGTTTTGATGGTAATTTTTTTTCTGGTTTCATGTGTCTATTTTAGGCGATCTTTCTTTTGATAGTTTCTTTATTTATTAATTTTTGTATTTTTTACCACTTTTAGAAATCATAATATTTTGAAATTTTAAACCTTTTCAGGAATAGACGATTTTTAAAAAAAATCATGAACATTTTCTAAAATACAAAAGAATTTTCAATTGGTGAACAGTTTTTAAATTGGTCAACATACTTGAATTTAAAAACATTTCTAAAATAGCGAAACATTTTTTTGGAAATTCGTGGTCATTTACAAAAACCTAAACATTTTTTAATATGAAATAAATCCCGTAGCTAGCTTTTCTTCTTGAGATCACAAACTAGGAAACTATTACAAAGTTTGAATTAACACAACACCAACTATAGTTCTTTTTAAAAAACACCACTAATTATAGTGTGCTTAACACTTTGACAGGAACAGGTACTCCCATGTGTACAGTAAAAGGACCTGCAGGGTTCCCATAGTCCCCATCATCACCTGATACAGGGAAGGATAACAGAGCACGTACACATACGTGTATTGCATTATTCTCTGGCGCCTAAATGCCTAATACATCAGGCCGAATATATACAACAAAACCCTCCCACGCACTACACCCATACAGCACCAGCATTACGAAGCAGTGGGACAAGCTTGCCGCCGAGATGAAGGGACATGACCTTGTCGGTGCATCCGACGAGCCGGCCGCCGATGAACACCGCCGGCACAGCAGGGTTCCGGCCGAGGAGCCGCACTAGCGCCTTCTCCATCTCCTTCCCCCTAGGGTCCTCGTCCAGTTCGACCACCATCGGGTTCACCCCGAGATCGCGGAGGAGGCTCGTCACCGTGTGGCACATGCAGCAGGAGCTCATGCCGAAGATCACCACCGCCCGCTGCCCCGCTAGCTTCGTCACCTGCTCCATCAAGCTTAGTGCTGTGCTAGTGCTACTGCTAGTAAGCTCAATTAATAATACGATCGCTTCTAACTAGCTCTTGTATACGAGGCTTTGAGCTGTGCTGGCTTGCTTTGAGCTGGTCATAGGGGAGCCCTGCATATATAGCCACGGAAATGTGCACCGGCCGGCAGGATGAGCTTCGAGCAATTTGACCCGGGAAAAAGGTGATACGGGAGGGTTCGGATAAATCCCGAGCTCCTTTAATTTGCGCGGCTACACGTATGGGCCTAGTGTGGAGCATCGAATATTTGGATTGCAATATGGCGATGCGGCGACCTGATACCAAAGGGGCCATGATCTAATGGAACTTTGTGTTGTTGATAAGGCCTGGAGCTCTGACTTTTTGTAAGTTCTCCTCTATCCTATTTTTTTCTAGAAGAATCAAATCTATTGTAAAGATTCACCGGAAATACAAAACACCTCGAACATAATAAAAATTACGTCGAGGTTAATGGACCATCGAACAATCATTGCCACTGATAGAACGAGCAGCCGACGCGTCGCTGTCGCCCCTTTCATACTGAAGCCGGCCTTACCTTGTCGATAATAGTCGGGAAGTCTTCGTGCACGTGCCCCTAAGGCCCAGCGCCCCAGAGCCGCAGTCGTCGCCGTTAAATTCTTGAATCGATCTGAAGAACCTGACACCAAATATCGCCATTGCGTACGCACGACGAGAAACCCTAGCCTCGGCGCCACGGGGAGCTGGCAAGAATCTACGCCGGAGCTTCGTCTAATCCATCCCAACGGACAGACTTGAGGAGGATTGGAGCCCGAAAGACTGACTCGAAGAAGAAGCGCTGCCATCCGTCCAAACGCCACCCCTGCGAGGACTAAATCCTACCTATCTACTAGCCGGATCCGAGGCACCAGAAATCCCCTCCCCGCCACCGGCCGCCGGAGCGGCGGACGGAGGGGAGGCGAATACATGGGCTCGTCGGTGTAGATCGAGGCGAGGAAAACTTTTCCTAGTCGCCTTGCGAGAGGAGAAAGAAAAGCTATTGGTCTTTTCGCATTACTCTTCTTTTAGTGATGAATCCCCAAGGGGATGTCAACACAACCCCGAAAATCCGCTACAGAGCCCAGGCTCATATGCACCGTGCTGACGAAAAAAATCAAAACAAATACTAGAAAAAATTCAAAAAAATCCAATCTTTTTTGCATGGTAGATAATTTGATGCGTGAGGTCCGCTCTAATTTTTGAATCATTTCGACATCTGAGCAACTCTTGACAAAAACACAAATTCGGAGTCTATAAAAAAGTTTACTGTTCGTGACCTGTTCTGACCGATTTGTCTTTTTTGCCGAGAGCTGTTCAGATGTCCAAATGATTTGAAAATTAGAGCGGACCTCACGCACTAAATTCTCTACCATGCAAAAAAAAAAAGAATTTTTTTTAACGTTTTTGTGATTTTTTTCTGACCGGATGCGAATAAGTCTGGGCACCAAAACGCTGCACTCACACAACCCCCTCTATCCTATTCGACAAGTCAGATGAGAGAGACAGGGAGAGAGATGCTGGTGATGATATCCATATGGTCTTGTATGTGTGTGTCCTGGCATAACCAGGGAGTGTAGCTACACGTCCATCCAGTTCATGCATACAATTTTTTCTTATATAAATCTTTAAAAAAAATCTCAAATTTTGCAGGTCAAATTGGAAAAAAAAATTCAACATATATACTTGAAGTGATATAGTTTATTTCGAAAAATAAAAAATTTATGCGACACCAAAATAGAAAATGTTGTCTGCCCAATGTACTTCTAATATGTTCAGCTTTATATATTATTTTATTTCAGACATTTACTAGGTTTTGTGCTGAGTTTCAAAACTTTACCAAATTCATTCTATCGGGAACTCGGCAAAGTTTATATCTATCGAGTTTGATTCAAAATTGGACTCGACATTAATAAGCAACTCGGCAGACATTCCGTTAACGTCGCGTCTCGTTTGACGGTGTGCTTTGGTGAGTTTTCCTAAAGGTGAAACTCGGCAAAAAATGTTGGTTTATTCAATGAGTTCGCGATAGAAAGAAGTCGACATATTTACCGAAAAAGGGTTTCCCCCCGCTTTATATTATAAAGCAACATACACCGATAACAGGGTAACTGCCGGGGCAAACGGCACACCAAGCCCAAAAGGGAAAAAGAAGAAGAAATAAAAGCCAATAACGGCAACGCGGCAAGCACAGATGATCCGCCACCGCTGCGCCCTCCATCTTCGTCCCACCACACGCCATGGCACCGGACCGCCATATACCAAGCAGCACCTCCAAGAAGGAATGCGACGCCAACGACGCTGCTGCCCGGACATGTCCTAGGGTTTACCCCGACATACGGAGGGGAGCGGGGGATGGGTAGCACCGACGCCCTTCAGGAAGGAATGATGGCACCCTCAGGTGTCACCGCGTCGGAGCTGGATGAACCAGCAGAGATTTCTCCCGCATCCCCAAGCACCGCTACCCACTCGAACCGGGGCCATCCAACCATCTTGCCATCCGCAAGCACGCGCCACCACGGTCTTGGACACATCCACGCCACCCCGCTGCGAACACCACCACGAGGCCAAGGAGACCGGAAAGAAGCACCAAGCGACGGGAAGAACCACACCGAAGCCAAGCGGGAGGGAACCACCTCCCCCGCCGACGTGCGGGAGGCCCGAGCCCCCGGCGACGTATTTAATGTTTGTCGGGCCCTGTTCAACCGAGTGTTGTTCGCCGAGTTTGGCACTCGGTGAAGATTTTGCTGAGTTTATTATGGACTCTGCCGAGTTTCAAAATGGACGATTTTATTAGTGGAGGGACAAAAAATGGGACGTTTATGTGTAGTGAGGATATTAGGCTAGCATAGATCTTAAATCTTGATGCTATGGCGTTTACCTATCACACAGATAGAGGGGCGTACCTCGGCCAGATTTACAAAAAATCTACCCTTGTACATTAAAAGTTTTGGAAGAACAACGCATGCTACACTATAAGGGTGGAGGGGCAGTGGAAGTGAGAAAACTACGAGCTAGTTTTTCACAGGCATTTCAGCAAATAACTTGTGTGTATGTAGAAAATTTGAACCATATTACGAAATCCACAAGAACCAAGGTATCCAATGTTCACCACAACAATATACTTGCAAGAGCAGCTCATTACAACATCAATACCCCAACATAATCATCAACATATTAAAGAACGCATGTATGTCATGTCTCTAATGTCAACACAACCAAAACATACCAAACTTGAGCAATATGTACCAATAGCAAGCAAACACTAGAGCAGCAACCAATATGGCAAAAGAAACACCAAATGAAGGGGAGCACTAGGATTTATGTGGAAACCCCTTGCAAGGAAAAACTATAGACGACGGTGAGCAATCTTTCATGATAGAGATAGAACCAAGTGCAAAGTGAAAATCAACAAGTAAGGGAGGCTCCAAATCCATTTTAAGAGAAATGGCCGGATCTCTGCTTACCCTAGAGCTCTCTAGTACAAAATAAGTTTCAGTTCTCTCTGCCTATTCGTGAGCTTGGTGAGAGGCCGAAATAAATAGTTCTCCAGAAAGCCCCCTCAGCTTGGTAATTATGTCAAACAATCATTATTTCAGCATATAACATGCATATGCTTTGTTTTGCATGTTGGAATAGACAAAATGGCTTATAAATGGTGAAATGAGAGCTGGACATCATCAACATAATTAAACGTGATTAATTTCATTGAGATTCAGTCATTCTATTCGCATGGAACAGAAACTGCACCGACGTGAGTGTACAATAGCTTATTCTACATCCCTAATAACACTGTATACAAAATCTAATAAAAGAGTGTATAAAATATAGTAATTCTAGAATAAATTTGCTACTATCAAAGTTTGTGATTTACTATAGTTTTTATAAAAATTACTATGTTTTATATACCGTGTTACTATATTTGTATATGGCATTACTAGAAGCGTAGGATAAACTATTCTACACTCACGCTTAGTTTAGCATCAATTTAATATAAACAAACATGATTCCATAGAAAGAACAATATACGACATCATAATATTGCGATGTTCAATCTATTAATTTTGGCACACATATTTTATTCACTGCTCTCTAATCATCTACTTGTACACCTTTTTTTTTTTTGAGAAAATCTGTGCATCTTGTGTCTGTATAAACAACTAACTTTTCTTGCTAAATAATAGTACAAAAGTAGCCACAGTGATAGATCGGAAGTGCTAATAAATAAATACTACACCACAGTTCTTGATATTGATGATTAATACGGAATTCATCCTATGTATCCCATAGCAAAACCGTACAACAACAATCTAGATATGACAAAAAATCAATTTGTCAAACACCTGACCTGCAACAACTATCAATAATCCATCAAACTAACAAGTATTTTAACATGTTTATTTGACCCTTCTGAGGATGCTATACTACTTGAACCTCCTACGTGCATGTATAGCTTTGAGTGGAGCTTCACGGATGACGAGGTGGAGTACAAGTGCAAGGGAACGTGAAGGAAGCGTGGAAGCAAAGACAGAAGATGGACAGAAGTGTAGTTTACTGAATAGATAAAGTAGAAGGTCAAGTGATAAAATGTCCTGAACTATCACAGAGACAAGTGTCACATAAGAGCTTCACTAATTTTAAAGTAAGTGACATATTAAAAAGTGATATTTTTTTGTTATGAGTACAAATAGTACTCCCATCAAGCGTCTAAGTCAGTTACAGAAATCACCCATTGTCTAACAGCTACACCAGCGAACATACTCTGTTTGGACAAACCCAGGTTGCCACCAGAAGACATTCAGTCTGAATCACCAAGATGATCTCTGACGCCTTTGACCTCTAGCTCACTGGAAGACAGTCATTTTGGTAGCACAAATCACCTAATGGTATACCAGATAGCAGGACAATAATCTCCTTGAGAAAACTTCATGTTTACTTGACATGTGCGACAATATTCCCTAAAATTGTTCACTTTCCAAGTTATTATATGACATATATGAATTTATTCTGAAGAAAGAAAAAAAACAAGGCATTCAGCGACTAATGTTTCAGAAAATGAATACAAATACTGTTCAGATTCAGATATTACAAACAAATGTCAAATAAATATGTTATTTGTTTACTTATAAATATGGTGCATAAGTAATGAAGGACATATAGAGCCAAAAAATATATTTGAATCGTGCCATACTACTAAACAACTCAACAATCGTGAGTCCATGAGTTTCTGACATGTTTTTATGATGATAAACACATGGTTTACTCTTGCACCTTTGGTAGTTTAACTTTGGAAAGGAAAGCAGTCCTGAGCTGAAGGTACATTATTCTAATAATCAGAAACAATTATGAAAAACTTCTTTACAGAAAGCAAACTTACTAAACATTGCCAAACAGTTTGTTTCCAGTATCATCTCTTCCCTGGAGGGCTCGAAAAGCTAAAAGAATTGAAGGTAAGGCCTACCATATTGTTATACAGATTGAACACATTAACTGAAGTTGAAGATTTTTGTGGTGTCAATAGAGGAGCTGGAGAACTCATCAAAGAACAAAGAAACAATTCGGCTCGTACCATGTCAAGAAAATCACTTCACAAAATCTTAAAACCTAACTGCAACAAACCTATATAGTAGAAAAACAGAGAAAAATAATATATATGACTAGTAGCTGAGTAGAGATGTGTGTTACATGGTTGACGCCTCATAACCCCGAAGCAATAGCAATCAGAAGTAGGCATCCAAAAAGAGTACCAAATAGGCACCTGCGCTACGGCAGGGATTACATGGTACGGTGCTGCTTGAGGTTATGCATATAACACCTTTATAGAGCTAATCAGTACATCTACAAATAGCACATCTATAAAGCCTCGGTTTTCGGCCAGTTTTCCTTACAAACTGGTCAATTCTCTTCTTCTTCGTGAAAAGGCAGAGCTCCTGCCAGTTGCTAAAAAAAAGCCTCCTATAAACTTCAAACTGAACTGACTTGACGATGTTTGATTTGATCATGTAGCGACTCCTGTAAGGGTAGTATGGTACCGCTGGTGATGCATATGAAACCCCTTCTGTAGGTGAGGGAATCGCAGAGGGTACGACCCTAACTGCATGTGTGACGTTAGGTATGAAAAGGCTTAGTTCTGTAGTAGTCTAATTTATTTGACTCTTTACTGTAGGATAACCTAACCTAATTTAAAAACAAATTTACAATTTGCAATATATTGTTACGACTCATCAAGTAAAATAATAACATAACATTTCTCGCGGTCGGACCATAAGCAATGATCCTCTAGACCATAAGCAATGACATTGGCACATGTAGGTAGATATAAGGCAAAGTGGAGAGCTTATGATAGTATGTATGTGCACATATAGATCTTTATGATAGACAGCTTCAAACTTAGGTCTAACAGAAAATGTGCACATTAGCCAAAACTTATGTAGAGCATCGAGTACTTGCCTAAAAAAAGGGCAACCTGGTGCATGTAGCTCCCGCTTGCGCAGGGTCCAGGGAAGGGTCCGACCACTTTGGGTCTATAGTACGCAGCCTTTCCCTACATTTCTGTAAGAGGCTGTTTCCAGGATTTGAACCCATGACCCCATGACCTTATGTAGAGCATCGAGTACTTGCCTATGGAAAACAAATTTAATTGATCTATTGATAAGACAAAAGATGAATCTCGAAATGTGAGTTGTGGTGACGTCTGTTTGTATCAGATTGTGGTTGGTTGGTGCTTTATATATAAAGCGGGGCGAAAGCCTTTTTCGGTAAATGTGAACCATATCTGCTTTTCATACATATAAACGGCTAAACATTTGTCCAATGTAAAAGCTCTCATACCTACGACGGAATACTACAAACGACACGCCAAACACCTTAGGGTAAGGTGTCAACTAAAAAGTTTTAACGCATAAACGAGATGGTCCAAGTACAAGACATGTTTATCTGAAGCGTATCTAACAGAAGATGCCTGCGTTCAGGTAGAAATAAAGTCCCGATAGGACCCACACAGAAAGCTTAAATATTTACACCATATCCCTGAGCATAGCCATTGATCCAGTCAAATCTAGCCAGCATCACTGCAGGGCAAAATCAACTAGTTAGTCAGCAACAAAAATGTTCGCCAGGGAAGTGATAATAGGCTTCAATGTCACCTCTTTTCGATGGTAAAAATAATGCACAAGTTTCAAGTTACTAGGACTAACCATATTTTTATTATATTTTTCAGCACAATTAACTGACAAGAGATATCAGACGTTGACTAGTTTCCTTAATTCAGCATCATCTACACTTCATTTTGCCTATAACCTACATCAAGAAAATTGGGCACCACATCTTCGTAAATATGCTACTCCAGGCTCCCATCAACCTTACCACACCTTTCTCCAAAATTTGCTCCTTTCGATAAGCCTCCTCCTCTTTTTTCTGAAAGTTAGTAGCCTTTCCTTATGTGCTCACATTTCAGCAAAATGGTTACGTTTATGTTTCGAGAAACAGTATCAAATATGAGAGGATATTACCTTAGATAGTTTTGACTCTTGACATTATGTAGCCCTCTTTAAATATCAGTTTGAAACACACGCGGCAAGAATTACTAATTTGAAAAAGTAATCTTAATGAGAGATTCACTCCATGACTACTGTCTGAAAGAGGACCATGTTAGCAAACCACAGGTTTTCAGCTCTGTTTTTACCTCACTAGGTGTTGACTGACGCTGCACCGCAGGAGAGGGATGCTGCGAAGACGCACCGATAGGCAGGTCCAGATTAGGGGGGATGCTGCTGTCACTCGTGTTGGTAGTTGCCATAGCCTGTGTGTCCGCCATAGGCAAATGAGTTAGGGGCAGAAAGTTGCTGTGAATACCCATGGTAGCTGGCTCCATTGAAATTGTTGAAGCATGGCTGGGGTGCCTGAAGTCATAGGCAACAATTTATAGTAAGATGATGGGAAAACGGATACCTAGGCAACAAGTCAAAAATAGCACATCACAACATAGCAGAAATACTCCTACTAGATAATTTCATCTTTGTTACTTCCTCCGTAAAGAAATACAAGAGCGTTTAGATCACTACTTTAATGATGTAAACGTTCTTATATATCTTTACAGAGGGAATATATTACAATCACCTCAAACTATGAATTTAATATAACAGTTTAGTTGCTTTAGACTTACTGATTACATATTTTTAAGCTTGGTGACCACAGTTTTTTTTCCTCTTTTACTTTCAAAACACACGATGCAACAATGCACAGAAAATGTCAAGTTGGGTCCATCTGCCGTGACAACACTTGTGAGAGAATTACTACTAAGAATATGCTTCTTGGGAGTAATTTTTAACACGTGATGATGGTCTGTTCCAGAGCACCAGGTCAATAGAAAAGATAGCAGAATATCATAAGCTTCACCAATGTAATTTTTTTTACCTCATGAGGTCCAAACTCACTGCTCGAAGTTAAATGTTTTTTTGATGGTGATGACTGCTGCCACAGTGGCTGGTAGTTGTGACGACCATGTACAGGAGCCAACGAATCATACCTAGGGCAACAGGGTCCATCTGGCTTGCTGAAGCATTGCTGCGGTGGCTTGAATGGTGCATTCTAATTCATCTTTGCTGCATGATGATGAGAAATAGACAAATGTGAAACAGAGTATATAGAATACAGCATACCAGATTGTATTGATGGGGCCACGATGAATGCCCAGCGGGGTAGCACGGCGCATTCCACTTGTTGAGGCATTGCTGTTGTGGCTGGAAATGGTGCATTCTAATTAGTCTTGCTGAACGATGACGGGAAAATGGATTGGAAACAGGGCATATGGAATTCATTCATACCAGATTCTTTTCAACAGGATGGTCCTGGGAAATATGATAATTCTGTATAGCACTCTCAGCAGCATTTTGGGCATGCTTGATTTTCTCATCAGCCAATTCCAATGTCCTGAGGAACAGAAAGTCATTTAGACAAAAGATCCCAATATATATGGGAAATTAGGTAAAAACTAATTTGCAAATAGCTATCAAATTATAGAATGAATTGGTCTAAATCGGGTCATAGGTTCCCAGGCCTTAGTAGAACACAGTTTCCATAGAGAATATAAGAAACTTGCCTTTGGATTTTGCTCCTTGGTTCGCAGGAATTGAGCTCGCCCACACCGATCTATGCACACAAGAGAGGGCAAGTTAGTTGGCAGAAATTCTTCGAAATAAAAAGTGATGCAAAATCACTGCTTACTGAGGTGTTGCTTGGATGATTTGCAGAGCTGCTAGCCTCTCTGATCTTGCGACACGCTGAGACTTCAATGCCTACAGAAACCGCTAAACTCATAAGCAACACCATACTCACAACCCCGATTTCTTGAGGGAACTGGCAAATATGCTGAAAACACACAAAGAAATATGCATGCGTAATTCGCCTACGCAGTCAAAACAAGAACACAACTAAGAACATAAGGATTGTATAAGCATTGCATAGGCGTGTGAACAATAAGAGCAGATAACAGTTACCTGGAGTCATATCAAGATGGCGGGACAGGGTACAGGCACGGAAAGGATGTTCAGGATCATGGCCACGGTCGTAATAAAAATCATCCGGAAGATAATACTTTCCGATTGCTTTCACTGCCTTGTTTCCTACGTCAACGGCGGCCACCCATCCATCCTGATTACTGGGTTCCGCCAGAGATTTGAGATAAATAATATCATCACCATCCAGGCTTAGGATGGGTAATGCTGAGTAGAGGCCCCTGAATGTCGTCAACTGCGCGACATTTTCGCCCTTCTGCCCGGACAACAAAGACGAATGCAGTGATTCGTCAACCAAGATGTCAGCAACATCAGCAGCGCATGCCTGGCGCCAACAGTTGGATGAAACTGTCCGAGTCCATGTCACAGCCCTCCAGGCATCCCTAAAGTACAGCTGCTTCGAATTACAATCCGCGGCTTTGCGCTCGAGCGACATGATCAAGTCTGAATCGTAGATGATATCCTTGCCGCTCCGGTTTTCAGGAGCGGGGTTCTCGATCTCAATAAACTTGAGCACGCCATCGACGCACGCAAGATCCCTAAACCAGCTTGCGGGAGCTGGTGAGCGGGAACTCTCTGGCTCTTTTTCTCTCTTTCCCAGGGGAGGCGGAATGTGACATCTTATTAGTTTGTATCTGTTTCCGGGCAACGGCTCGGGCAACGGGATGAAACTTAGTACACGAGGGGGGTCTTGATCTTGAACTTGATCTTGACCTTGATGACGCAGGTTGCACACCAGCAGGCCGAGTGACAAATCAACCCACCCTAGCAAGCCTTCTTCTCCAAGCGTGATCACCTTGTCGGGCACAATCCTGCCGACCCCAGGACATGGATTGCGCAGCGTCCTGGTGCTCCATGATTTCCTCTCCGACGAGTAGATTCGAAGGTGATAGTCCAAATCCGACGACGGGGCGAGGCAGAGAGCGGCCACGAGGTAGTGGTCGCCGAGCTGCAGGATGCCGAACTCCCTGACCCCGCGCAGATCATCGCCGTCCTCATGCTCGTAGGGAGAAGGGATCCGTTGGAGCGACGGCGGCTCGCCGGCGTCACCGGCGACCTTGTACAGGAAATACTCTGACAAGCCGTAGCGTTCGGCGAAGGCGGCGCGGAGGAGGACGAGACGGCCCTGCGCGCCCACCACGTTCGGCAAGTTTCTGAAATTGGCGTGCTTCGAGTTCTGCAGATCACGGGGCTTGGAGCAGCCGATGGAGAAGAGGGACAGCTGCGGTGGGTCGGCCATCCAGAAGGAGACCGCCATGGTGTAGCCGGCCTTGGATACGGCCGTGGCCGTGGTCTCGTTCCTGCTGTCGGTGAAGCGCGGTTTCCGGGCGAGGAGGATGGAGGCCAGCCGGCGAGGGGCGTTGTCGGCGTCGCCCGTCGCCATCATCAGGGATCTTTTTTTTTGGACCTTGATAACCACCGAACATCCCGAACGACGACCGGAACCACCCCCAGCACGAACACCTCCACGCTGGAATCCTCTAGTGCGCCACGAGTGGGCAAAGCACAGCAAAGCCGATCGCTGGATAATAATTCCTATCACTCCGCCACTTATCGCAACATTAGAGTCTTCCCTTTTCTTCGCCATCAATTCATTCATTTAAAATGTTTTATTTCTTAAACCGTACATTCAAATCTAAAATCATTTTCTTCATTGGATTCCACACGTCGAGATCTTTAAAACTAAATTCCATGTTGATTGGTCTTCATGAACTTTTTTTCACGAAATAAACCGAACAGAAAAACCAAACCGGAAGCATGTTTTTTTCTTTTGGGGAGGAGGCATGACCTTCCCTCTCGCGAAAACACAACCATGCCTCTCGCGGAAGCAAAATCATGTCACTCACGGAAAGAAAAAACAGAATATATATATATTTTTCATTTCTGAGAGTCATGGCTGTGCCTCAAACCTGTGCCTCTCACGGAAGGAAAAAACATAAAACATATTTTTTTCGCTTCCAAGAGGCACGGCCGTGCCTCTCGCGAAAGAAAAAAAAAATCAGAAAACACATTTTCGTTTCCAAGAGGCACGGCCGTGCCTTTCGTGAAAGCACAACCGTGCCTCTCGCATAAGATAACCGTGCCTTAGGCGACGAAAAAAACCCCCAGAAAACGTGTTCTTTTTCGTTTTTGAGAGGCATCGCCATGCCTCCCGCGAAAGCAAACCCACGCCTCACGCAGAAGAAAAAAAAACGTGTTTTTCCGTGATTTTTTTCAAATTTTATTTTTGGTCCAAAACAGAAGAAAGACCGGTGAAAACCAAAAAGTCGAAAAAACCCGAAACACCCGTTTAATAAGCCAAAAACGTGTACGGAAATAAAGAAAAATAAAATCCGAAGGTAATGCCCAGAGCGTGACATGTGGCGGCGGCCGAAAGCGCGCGCGCTCTGAGCCCACCACCAAGTGATCGTTGGAAGGCTCCCGAAGGAGCGCTCGCCAACTAGTTCTTCTCTCTATCAACCGAACCATTGTCCCTTCTTGAAAAGTTCGCTCCTGTAGCATTCTAGCGCGACCACTAGACGGGCCAAACCGTGCAGGAAAAACATGTCATAAACAAAAAAAAATACAGACTTAAAAACAAGATATAATGAATTTAATCTGATAATCTGCACCGGTTTGGTTGGTACTATTCTGAAACACAATATCTACTCCCTCCGTTTCAAAATAGATGACTCAACTTTGTATTAACTTTAGTACAAAATTGGGTCAGTTAGTACAAATCTGGGTCATCTATTTTCAAACGGGGGAGTAGTTGGCACTAAATATTCGTAGTTTTGAGCCAGATAGTAAATGATTGGGTTGTGGATTTGAACTGTTCATTCACGCATGAATCATCAACATCGAGGAAACTGAACTATGGAGTAGCTAGCACGCACTGAAACAAAGTCACTGGAACCGAACTAGCTAAACTGAACCAACGAAAACACATACCGGATCCGCGGACGTCAGTAAGCAAATGGCGGGAGGGATGAGGGAGGGGCCCTGCGGCTGTGTGCGGATACCTGGAGGCGCGCGGGTGTGGGCCGGTGGATGGTCTGGTCGACGAAGGCCTGCCACTCCGAGGGTCGTGGCTGCTGGAGCGTCGGCGCGGCGACCCCCCCGGACCTCGATGTGCAGCTTCCTCTACATCGTGGCTCCTGTCGTGGTACTAAGACTGATAGTAGAATAGGGGGTAGGTATGGAGAGGCAAGATCCTAGCTATGGAGCAGTTGTATACGCAAGGGATTTACGAGTTCAGGCCCTTCTCGGAGGAAGTAACAGCCCTACGTCTCGGAGCCCGGAGGCGGTCGACTGAATTATATGCGTATGAGTTACAGGGGTGCGAACCCTTCTGCCAGTGGAGGGGGTGGCTTATATAGTGTCTGCCAGGACCCCAGCCAGCCCACGTAGCGGAGGGTTTAAAATACATTAAGGCCTGGCGTTACTGGTAACGCCTTACATAAAGTGTCATCATGGCCATAAAGACTACTAATTACAGACCGTTTGGATACAGAGTGGTTCTTGATCTCCTGGTGGTCGAGTGAGTCTTCATGGTCGAGTGCCTTCGAGTCCGTCGAGTGGAATCCCTCTAAGTCGACTGGAAGGCAGCTTCTTCTAAAAATGTCCTTGGGGAGGGTACCTTGGACAGGTCCATGACCCTACCCTAGGTACATGACTTCATCATTAGCCCCCGAATGGATCGAGGTTTGAGTGAGGAAGGAGTTGATAATTTTTCCGACCTGTTTTTGGTGCTGTGAATGTCTTACTCTGGATCAATGACTTTTTAGTGATGGTGTCAACTTCTCTTTCAGTCGCCTTGGTCCATTCCTTACATCTGTCGAGTGAACTTTATGAACATGGAGATTTTCGAGCGACGGATCGTAGAAAATCTCCCATCTGACAAGTTGCCCTGCCGTTAGAGGATTTAGTGGGATCCGAATTTCGGGAAGCGCGCGAAGCGGAGAAGGCCGCGATACTCGGGCGGGATAAGGCAGAGACGCCTCGATCTCCGTGCCGCCTTTTTCGCCACGTATCGCTCGCGTGACTGTTGCGGGATTTGACAGGATTGTCCGGGCCTACCCGTCAGCCACTCGGAAGCGACTCCATATAAGGCGCCGGATGGGTTTTTTTTTGAACAGTGCTCCCTCATTTTCCCCTCCCCCGTCTTCAGATTCATCTGGTGTGCTTGCTATCTGTTCAGCGCCGCTGCTCCGTACCTGCCTCGTCGGCAACAATGGTGAAGGAGAAGACGGCGGCTTTGGAGCGGGCGAAGAAGGCGACGGCGAAGGCGAAGGGGAGAGCGACCAGTCGGGGTGGATCCTCGTCGCGGTCCAGCCTGCCGCAAGGTTGGATCCAGGGGGATTGGATCCGCTCGACCATCACCCAGAAGGATCTCAACGACCTGGCCAACGAAGGGCTGATCGAGCACGGGGCAGCTAGGCTTCCGGGGACGGAGTGGCAGCCGCAACCTCAGGAGGGTGAGTGTATACTCTTAGCCACCCATATCGATCATGGGTTTTCTCTGCCGCCGAATCTTTTCTTTCGGGGGTTTCTGAATTTCTTTGGGGCTCAACTTCATCACTTCGCCCCCAACTCCATTGCCTATCTCGCCGCTTTCGTGTCTTTGTGTGAAAACTTCTTGGGTTGTCGGCCGCACTGGGGCCTCTTCAAACACATATTCACTTGTCGCTCTCAAACGGTGAAAAAGGCTAGTCCAAATGAAGAGAAAACCCAAGTAATCCAGATGTGCGGGGGTCTTGGGGTCCAGATGAGGAGTAAGAGTGCTTTTCCAGCCATGACCCTTCCCGAGTCAGTTTGAGGGTGGCAGTCGACCTGGTTCTACTGCCAAGACCAGTCGACGCCAGGGCAGTCGACTGGGCTCCCTCCTTTCTCCATGAGTCGAGTGAACAAGCCGTCCTCTTTGAAGGTGCTTCCGGAGGAGAAGGCTCAGGTTAAAATGTTGATGTTGCGTGTAGTCCAGCTCATTCGCGACGGGGTCACTGGCATGGATCTTCTGGAGGTTTTCCTTCGACGACGCATTCAGCCACTCCAATACCGATGCCACCCAATGTGGTTGTACCCTGGTACCGAAGACACCACTCGGGTCCATCCAGAGGAGGTCGACGACGCCACACTGGAGAGGTGGATGACTGCCATCACTGGGAACAAAGATAACCCTCGTGGGGCCAGGAGGATCCCTCCACTTGTCTGGTTCATAAGCTATCTCGAGTGGCGCCGTCAAAGCCGACGAAGGCCTTGCCGAAGATGAAGATGGTGATTCCCACTATTTCTGCGTAATGACGTAACTTGTGCCTTCTTGTTTCTCATGGATTTATTCTTGGTCGATTCGTTAGCTGACCGACTGATTTCTGAAACTGCAGTGCTGCTACTTCTGATACCTCGACCAGACCTGAAGATCAAGAAATGGAGGATGCTGTCACTTCCAACCCTGGTATGACTTTTGTAGTTTCGTTTTCAGTCGGTAGGATCTTCATTTTTAACTTTGACTCTTTTCTGCAGGTCCATCTAATATCATCATTGATCTTCCTGATGATGATGACGAGGAACCACTGAGGCAGAGGAGGAATAGGAGAGCGTCCGCTGGCAAGACAGCTCAGGTCGTATCAGCACCTGAGACGTTGGTTGCGGAGGGGGACAATGTCACTCGGCCTACCGTATCCTTTGCGGTGCCGCTGACGAGTGCTCGCCCTTCGTCGTCGAGTGCTGATCAGCCTTCACTTTTCTCCACCCACCACGTCCCAGAAGACCAAGCAAGCGATGCTAAAGAAGCCATACGCCAGGCGGGGGTCATGATGGAGCAAGTGAAGGCGATCCGAGACGCCAGTCAAGCGGCTTATGATGCCAGTTCAGCCCTTTAGAGCAATGTTCAGGTTAGTCGATCACCGCCTGTTCTGTTAGGATATGATACCTGAAAACTTTTCTTTCTGAGAATCTTAGTATTTGTCGTATACCCACTGGGTGTGTCGATTGAAATTCTGGATTGGTGGAGGCACGCTGAGTGCACCCACTAGGTGTAGTCCCCAAGGCTATGGTGGACTGCTGGCAGTCGACCATAGTCTTTATGTCTTGAGCTTTTTCTCATTACTTTCTTTACTCGATCTGGTCGAATGGAATCATAAACCGGTGGGGGCACGCTGAGTGCACCCACTGGGTGTAGTCCCCAAGACTGTGGTCGACTGCTGGCAGACGACTACAGTCTGAAGAACACCTTTTTTTAACTGTGGCTAACTGTTGGTGGTTAGCCTTTCTGCCTTTTTTGGTCGACTGATCGACTCTAACCAATAGAACTAGTGGGGGCACGCTGAGTGCACCCACTGGGTGTAGTCCCCGAGACTACAGTTGAATGTTTAGATTCGGCTGTAGTCTTAGAAATACTACGATTTTTTCCCCTTAGTCACTCGGAAGTGACCTATCTTTGACGTCTGTCGATTGGTTCTTCGCAGAAATATTGCGAGCTTGCAGCTCGTTATACTGAGTTGGAGAACAAGCATATCCAGCTCGGACTTGATCTGAAGCTTGTCCAGGAGAACTTCACGAAGGCGAAGGAGGAGGCAAAAGGTATGTTTGGTGAGAATCTTGACGACTGCCTTTGTTTCTTGTTTATTCCCAAGTCTGATCTTACCGTGATTTTACAGATAAACTAAGGGATTCTCTAAAGAAGAAGGATCTTGACCTCGCTGAGGCGCGGAAAGCAGCTTCAGAGAAGACCAAGCTCGCAGAAGAAAAGCTGGCTTCAATCAGCAAGCTTGAATAGGAGAACACCAATCTGAAAGCTGCTCTTGATGCGGCCAACAAGGAGGTCAGTCGACTGAAGAATGACAAGATTGCCTTGAGTGACAAGGCCAGCGAATTGGTGGGAAAGAAGAATGATTTGGAGGCTTATCTGGGAGGACTCACCAAGAAGCTATTCCTCATGCGTGAAGGTAACCCTTTGTATCTGATAGGCTTTTTAATTATGGTCTTACCACCAAACTGTTGCCTTAACCTTGGGGTTGTGTCTACAGAGTTCTGCCAAAACTTTGAGGAGGAGACTGGTCGACTGGGGACGAGCCTAGATCCCATCAACTATCCTGTGAAGGATGAAGCCACCATGAACGTGCTCTGACTCAAGTCTCGCGTTGCTGCTATTGTCGACTATCTTGCAAGGCTGAAGGTTGCGACGTCACGCATCGACACAACACTCTGGCCAGGAGAAACACTTCAGAATGACCTTGAGTCTCTGATGACTCGACTGAACGAAGTTCCAAGTCGAGTGCAAGAATGGAAGAAGTCTTCTGCCAGGTGCGGTGCCGACGTTGCTCTATCTCTGGTCTGTGTTCACTGTAAGGACGCGCGAGAGGACAAGCTGGCGGCTCTCAAGTTGGCCAATACCAAGAAGCATGACTTTCGATCCTTCATGGAGACCTTCGTCGCTGCTGCCACTCGGATTGCAGATGGAATCGACCTGGACGAGTTCGTTGCGCCTTCCAGCCCTCCACAGGAGGGGTAAAAAACTTCAATGCTTGATGCCTTAAATTTGCCTCAGTATGCCGAGTGGTTTTTGTAACCGATAAACTTTAACAGGCTTGGTGCCTGAGCACTTCTGGTTCTGTAGGACACTATCTGAACTTGGATTTGACATTAAATATGTCTGCATCTGCCTCCGAACGAACATTGTCTTTCGCTCGGTCTATGTGTTGGTGTTTGAGATGCTTTTTTGCAGGTAGGGATGAAGCACAGATTGCAATTTAACTTGTACTTCGTCATACTTAGGCTGGCACTGGGCCGCAGCTAAGCCCCCGAGTGAAAAGTTTGCTCTCTACTCGGTAGGATTTTCAAAAACTTAGGCGAGCACTGGGCTGCAGCTAAGCCCCCGAGTGGGAGGTCTGCTCTCCACTCAGTAGGATTTTCAAAAACTTAGGCGAGCACTGGCTGCAGCTAAGCCCCCGAGTGAGAGGTCTGCTCTCCACTCGGTAGGATTTTCAAAAACTTAGGCGAGCACTGGGCTACAGCTAAGCCCCCGAGTGGGAGGTCTGCTCTCCATTCGGTAGGACTTTCAAAAACTTAGGCGAGCACTGGACTGTAGCTAAGCCCCCGAGTGGGAGGTCCGCTCTCCACTCGGTAGGATTTCTGAGGCGTACCTCTGAAGGAGAAGGTAACAGTCGACCTGCACTTCATCCTCCTTGCGGGTCGCACGTTGTATTTGTGGCGTAGCTCGGAAGGAGAGGGTAGCAGTCGACCTGCACCTCGTTCTCCTTGCGGAGCGCATGTTGTATTTGTGGCGTAGCTCGGAAGGAGAGGGTAGCAGTCGACTTGCACCTCATCCTCCTTGCGGAGCGCATGTTGTATTTGTGGTGTAGCTCGGAAGGAGAGGGTAACAGTCGACCTGCGCCTCGTCCTCCTTGCGGAGCGCATGTTGTATTTGTGGCGTAGCTCGAAAGGAGAGGGTAGCAGTCGACTTGCACCTCGTCCTCCTTGCGGAGCGCAAGTTGTATTTGTGGCGTAGCTCGGAAGGAGAGGGTAGCAGTCGACCTGCGCCTCGTCCTCCTTGCGGAGCACATGTTGTATTTGTACTTAGGCGAGCGCTATGCTGCAGCTAAGCCCCCGAGTGGAAGGCTGGCTCACCACTCGGTAGGATTTTGTTTAAACTTAGGCGAGTACTTGGACTGCAGCTAAGCCTCCGAGTGGGAGGTCTGCTCTCCACTCGGTAGGATTTTCAAAAACTTAGGCGAGCACTGGGTTGCAGCTAAGCCCCCGAGTGGGAGGTTCGCTCTCCACTCGGTAGGATTTTGTTAAACTTAGGCGAAACAGATTCGCAGCTAAGCCCCCGAATGGGAGGCTGGCTCACCACTCGGCAAGGATTTTTTTACAAACTTAGGTGAAACGGATTTGCAGCTAAGACACCCACTGGGGGACCTTTATGTGAACAATAGTAACAACAATCACTGGGAAAATTATAACACTATTGTCTTTGAAAAATGAACTACAGAAGTACTTTTATTACATCTCATCCGAGTGCATACTTAAGTATAAAAGGGGCGGAGCAGCTCCGCGTTCCAAGCTCGGGGCTCGTCAATCTGGTGCTCGACATTGTAAAGGCGGTATGCTCCATTGTGGAGAACCTTGGTGACGATGAAGGGACCTTCCAAAGTAGGAGCAAGCTTGTGTGGCTTCTGCTGATCCACTCGGAGAACCAAATCTCCTTCCTGGAAGGCTCGACTCTTCATGTTTTTGGCATGGAAGCGACGCAAGTCCTGCTGATAAATGGTCGATCGGATCAAGGCCATCTCCCTTTCTTCTTCTAGAAGGTCGACTGCGTCCTGCCGGGCTTGCTCTGCTTCAGCTTCGGCGTAGAGTTCGACTCGGGGTGCATTGTGAAGTAGGTCACTCGGCAGGACTGGTTCAGCTCCGTAGACCAAGAAGAACGGAGTTCTCCCAGTCATCCGGTTAGGTGTGGTCCTTAATCCCCAAAGTACTGACGGAAGTTCGTCGACCCATGCACCAGCTGCGTGCTTGAGATCGCGCATCAATCGGGGTTTCAACCCTTTGAGAATTAAGCCATTTGCTTGTTCTGCCTGTCCATTCGACTGAGGGTGAGAGACTGAAGCATAGTCGACTCGTGTGCCCTGAGATGTGCAGAAGGCCCTGAATTCCTCGGAATCGAAGTTTGACCCATTGTCGGTGATGATGCTGTGTGGAACTCCATATCTGAATATCAACTCCCTGATGAAGCTGACAGCAGTGCCGGCATCAAGATTCTTGATGGGTTTAGCCTCAATCCACTTGGTGAACTTGTCGACTGCTACCAGCACATGGGTGAAGCCGCTTCAGCCTGTTCTCAGTGGTCCAACCATATCCAATCCCCATACAGCGAAAGGCCAGACGAGTGGAATGGTCTTTAAGGCTGAAGCGGGCTTGTGTGACATGTTGGAGTAAAATTGACATCCTTCACACTTGTCGACTATCTCCTTTGCCATTTCGTTCGCTCTTGGCTAGTAAAATCCCACTCGGTATGCTTTAGCCACAATGGTCTGAGAGGACGCATGATGGCCACAGGTCCCCGAGTGGATATCGTCAAGGATTATCCGACCTTCTTCTGGCGTTATACATTTCTGACCAACTCCAGTCGCGCTTTCTCTGTACAACTGTCCCCTTATCACGGTAAATGCCTTAGACCGGTGGACGATCTGTCGAGCCTCTTCTTCATCTTCTGGGAGCTCTTTCCTTAAGATATACGCGATGTACGGCACTGTCCAATCGGGAGTGATCACTAACGCTTCCATGATCAGGTCGACCACTGCTGGAACTTCAACTTCAGTCGGATCTGTGACACTTTTAGGTTGCGGAGCTTCTTCGGTAAAAGGATCTTCTTTAACTGATGGAGTATGGATATGCTCCAAGAACACATCACTGGGAATGGCTTCTCTCTTGGAACCTATCTTCGCCAAATCATCAGCCGCTTGATTCTTCAGTCGGGGTATATGATGGAGCTCTAACCCTTCAAATTTCTTTTCAAGCTTTCTCACTGCATTGCAGTATCTAGTCATGGCTGGGCTTCTAACGTCCCACTCCTTCATCACCTGATTGACCACCAAATCTGAGTCGCCATAAACCATAAGGCGACGGACACCGAGTGAAATGGCCATGCGCAACCCATACAAAAGTGCTTTGTATTCTGCTTCATTATTGGAGGAATCAAAGTGGATCTGGAGCACATATCTGAGCTTATCTCCTCGGGGGAAAACCAATACTACCCCAGCACCGGAACCATTTAACATCTTAGAGCCATCAAAGAACATGGTCCAGTGCTCCGAGTGAACTTGAGTCGGCTGCTGTTGTTCGATCCACTCGGCAAGGAAATCTGCTACTTCTTGGGACTTAATGGCTTTCTTTGCCTCAAACTTGATATCAAGGGGAAGGAGTTTAATCGCCCATTTCACCACTCGACCGGTTGCATCTCTGTTGTGCAGAATCTTTGACAGTAGGGCGTCGCTGACGACGGTAATGGAATGATCAGAGAAATAATGAGCAACCTTCTTCGTGGTCATGTAGATCCCATACACGAGCTTCTGATAATGAGGGTATCTTTGCTTCGACGGGGTCAATACTTTGGAAATATAATATACTGGGCGTTGAACTTTGAAGGCTTTCCCTTCTTCTTCCCCGCTCGACCGTAAGTACTGTACTGACGACTTGTCCTGTGGCTGCAATGTAGAGCAACAAAGGCTCTTTGCTGATTGGAGCAGCAAGCACCGGCTGAGTGGAGAGCAGAGCTTTTAGCTCGGCAAACGCTGCATCAGCTTCTGATGTCCACTCGAACTTGTCTGACTTCTTCATCAGTCGGTAAAGAGGCAATGCCTTTTCACCGAGGCGAGAGATGAATCGACTTAACGCGGCCAAGCATACAGTAAGCTTCTGGACATCATGCACACGCACAGGGCGTTTCATTCGGAGTATAGTGCCAACTTTTTCTGGGTTAGCGTCGATTCCTCGTTTAGAAACGAGAAAACCGAGTAACTTTCCACCAGGAACTCCGAATGTGCATTTCGATGGATTGAGATTGATATCATACCTCCTGAGATTGGCAAATGTTTCAGCGAGGTCAGTCAACAGGTCGGAACCCTTCCGTGATTTGACCACAATATCATCCATGTACGCTTCCATATTCCGACTGATTTGAGTGAGTAAACACTTCTGAATCATCCTCATGAACGTGGCTCCGGCATTCTTGAGGCTGAATGGCATGGTGACATAGCAGAAGCACCCGAATGGAGTGATGAAAGCTGTTTTGATCTCGTCGGGCCCGTACAGACGGATCTGATGGTACCCGGAATAGGCATCTAAAAAAGACAATCTCTCACATCCCACAGTCGAGTCGACAATTTGGTTGATGCGAGGGAGAGGAAAATGATCTTTCGGCCAGTCCCGATTGATATGTTTGAAATCAATGCACATGTGAAGTGACTTGTCCTTCTTGGGGACCATGACAACATTGGCGAGCCACTCGGAGTGGTAAATCTCTCGGATAAACTCGGCTGCCAGGAGCCGAGCTACCTCCTCACCAATGGCCTTTCTCTTCTGGACGATGGACCATTGAAGATGTTCTTTGACAGGCTTTGCTTTTGGGTCGACTCGTAAACGATGCTCAGCCAGCCCCCTGGGAACACCTGGCATGTCAGCAGGCTTCCATGCGAAGATGTCCCAGTTCTCACGGAGGAACTGGGTGAGCGCTTCTTCCTATTTAGATTCGAGTGTTGTGGAAATATGAGTCGGAGCAGCATTGGGATCGGTCGGGTGAATGTGAACAGGTTTCATCTCACCGGACGACTGGAACGCTGACTCTGTGGCGGGCTTCTTGGCCCGCAACAAATCACTCGGGTCTGCATTTTTCTGATACTCTTGCAACTCCACCACTATTATCTGAGCATCGGCAATCTTTGAGCCCTTCTGAAAGCACTCTTCTGCCTTTTTCCGATTGCCAGTGATGGTGATCACACCCTTGGGACCAGGCATATTCAATTTGAGGGATACGTAACATGGTCGAGCCATGAACCGTGCATAAGCTGGCCTGCCCAGAATAGCGTGATAAGCACTCTGGAAATCCACGACTTCAAATGTTAGCTTTTCTTTGCGGAAATGCTTCGAATCGCCGAAAACCACATCAAGAGCTATTTGGCCGAGTGACTCAGCCTTCTTTCCAGGAATTACTCCATGGAAACTCATGTTGCTGAAACTGAGTCTGGACATCAGAATGCCCATTCCCTTTAGCGTCTCCGCATACAATATATTCAATCCACTGCCACCATCCATCAGAACCTTAGTCAGTCGAGTACCTTCGACGACTGGGTCGACCACCAAAGCTTGCCTCCCAGGGGTGGCTATGTGTGTCGGGTGATCAGACTGGTCGAATGTAATGGCGGTCTGAGACCATTTCAGATAGCTGGGTGTCGCCGGAGCAACCATATTTACCTCACGGTTGATAACTTTCAGTCGACTTTTGCTCTCCACATCAACAAAAATCATCAGGGTGGAATTGATACGGGGGTAACCTTCATCACTGTCCTCTTTGTCCTCAGCCTTGTCCGACTCCTTTTCCTTATCCTTGGGCTGTTTTCCTTGAAACTGCTGGATTAAGAGCCGGCACTGGCGAGTGGTATGTTTTGGGTAAATGAAGTTACCCTCTTCGTCTTTCTTCGTGTGGATGTGGCATGGCAAATCCATCACGTCGTTTCCTTCCTTGTCCTTCACCTTCTTGGGGTTCTAGGATCCTTTGGGCTTCCCTTTAAACTTGCCCTGAGTCACGGCCAAGGCTTCTCCAGGAGCAGCTGGCTCGGCTTTCCGCTTCTGCTTCCGACTGGAGTTTCCTTTTTCCGACTGGCTCGGCTTGTACTTGCCACTCCGGAGTCGATCCTCTTCTTCACTATTGGCGTATTTAGTGGCAATCTCCATCATTCGACTCAGGGTCATGTCTTCGGTTCGACCAAACTTCAAACTTAACTCTCTGTTCTTAACGCCTTCCTTGAAGGCACAGACTTCTTGATGATCAGATACGTTCTCCACCGTATGATGCAATGTGATCCACCTCTGGATGTAATCTCTCAGGGTCTCATTTGTCTTCTGCATGCAGACCTGCAGCTCTGTCAATCCTGCTGGTCGCTTGCAAGTTCCCTCAAACGTCCTGACGAACACTCAGGCAAGATCTTCCCAAGTGTAAATGCTGCTAGGAGCCAACTGATTCAACCAGGCTCTGGCCGAACCCTCCAACATGAGAGGTAGGTGCTTCATGGCCACCTCATCATTACCACCGCCAATCTGCACAGCCACTCGATAGTCCCCAAGCCAAGTATCAGGCTTGGACTCACTAGTGAACTTACTCACCCCAGTCACCAACCTGAAGTTGGGAGGGGTCACCGCGGCTCTGATGGCTCTGCTAAAACACTCTAGTCCTGAAACATGAACTCGACTGCTGGTGGGCACATCTCTGTCGTGGCCTTCTCGGTGAGCTCTGTTCCGGTCGACCAAACCTTGCACGATAATGGATCTCGCGTCAAAGCCTGGTTCCCTGGGGTCGACCGGAGCTCTCCGCCCAACACTGTGCTGACATCTGTCATCTTGCTGCCGAGGGGCGTAAGACCCACCCCTTGGGGGAGGAGTGGGCAATCGACGCCGATCATCACGATCGAATCGGTCATCATACTGATCACATCGACCCCCACGTCCCTCACGCCGCGGAGGCGATCTTGGACTATGAGCCGATTGGACTGTATTCGCAGCGACGGATCGACTGTGAATCCTATTGCGTGACTGTGACACAACTGAATTCTGATCTCCTGCTGCCCGGAGCAAATCTCTGATCTGCATCAAGCCTCTACCATCCTCTGACTGAGAGGGCTGAATTGACTCTGCTACACGGGCTGCAGCTGCTAGATTCTGAATTGGGGTTCGATATACTTGAGTTGGTTGCGGAAAGAGTTGACGTCGACTGGAGTCGGGTACTCGTTGCCGCGCGCGTTCGTCGAGTGCTCGCTGGAGGTTTTTCAGTCGAGTACTCTCAGCCAAGTTGGCCAAACGCGCATCCTCCAAGGCACGAGCCTCGGGGGTTTCTCCTACGATAGGAGTATGTAGAGCATCCATGTTCCGGCGGCGAGGATCTTCCCTTTGCAGAGAAGTGAGTGGCTCGGGTAGATACTCCTCGTGGACCTGCGCTGGGTCGCCTCCACCGTCCCCTCTGGCGGGGCGGGGGAAGCCGGGAGTACTACGTGTCCCATTGACCATCAGGACCTCCGCCGCAGGATCACTACTGTCGCACTCGGATGCAGTCTCTACGGAGCCAGTCGGCAGATCGAACAAGTCGTAGAGAGATTCGTCGGGCTCGATCACCGTGACTTGGGTGGTGGCTGATTGGCGAGCCACGACGTGTCTCACCCACTGCTGAAGCCTCGACCGACCAGAGCGCTTGCGCTGGCGGGAGACAGGGAGAGAGGACGACACAGGAGTCGACCGATACAGAGCCGACGGTTGCCGCAGCAGGATGCCGCAGACACACGCGCGAAAGTGCGTTGCCCTGCGGACGGGAAGCGAGTCGATGTCGAGTGGAGCCCCCTGGAGCCAAGCGGAGTCGTCAGCGATGAACGTGAGCGCGCTGAGACGGATCTCGCGGCCCTCAACCAGAACTCCGCCAGAAACCATGATGAAGGCGATCGGAACAATTGCAACTTCTCCAATAAGTCGCTAAGACACCGGCCCCAAGGTGGGCGCCAACTGTCGTGGTACTAAGACTGACAGTAGAATAGGGGGTAGGTATGGAGAGGCAAGATCCTAGCTATGGAGCAGTTGTATACGCAAGGGATTTACGAGTTCAGGCCCTTCTCGGAGGAAGTAACAGCCCTACGTCTCGGAGCCCGGAGGCGGTCGACTGAATTATATGCGTATGAGTTACAGGGGTGCGAACCCTTCTGCCAGTGGAGGGGGGTGGATTATATAGTGTCTGCCAGGACCCCAGCTAGCCCACGTAGCGGAGGGTTTAAAGTACATTAAGGGCTGGCGTTACTGGTAACGCCTTACATAAAGTGTCATCATGGCCATAAAGACTACTTAATTACAGACCGTTTGGATACAGAGTGGTTCTTGATCTCCTGGTGGTCGAGTGATTCTTCATGGTCGAGTGTCTTCGAGTCCGTCGAGTGGAATCCCTCTAGGTCGACTGGAAGGCAGCTTCTTCTAAAGATGTCCTTGGGGAGGGTACCTTGGACAGGTCCATGACCCTACCCTAGGTACATGACTTCATCAGCTCCTCCCCGCACTAGTAAAAAACAGCCTAATGTGAAGTACATTAGTACCGGTTTGTGACAAAGCCGGCACTAATGTGTCCATTAGTGCCGGTTCGAACAGCTAGGCGGGCGGAGCTAATTAGTACCGGTTCGTCGCGAACCTTTAGTACCGGTTCGTGCCACAAACCTGTACTAGGGGTTTGTAGTTGCAGTTGTTTAGTACCGGTTGGTGTTACCAACCGGTACTAATGATCTCCCCGCACCCGGGCTTGGCTCGTGCCACGTGGTGGCACTTTAGTGCCGCGGGAGGGGGGGCTTTAGTCCCCACCCTTACGAACCGATGATACATCCCGGTTCTGCACTAGTGCCGCCACGCTCGCGCAGGGAGCACGTGCACTCCTCCACCACGGCTCCTCTGCGCCGCTGCTGCCTCCTCCATGTGTTGACCATGCCACCAAATCCATGTTGCATCAAAAAAATCGCTGGATCCATGTGCTATCGGCCACATCACCGTCTCCAGGGACCGCCAAGGAATTTCGCCGAGAAGGAAGGGATGGAGGACGTGGGCAGAAAAGGTGGGAGGTGCAGCTCGTCTCCCCCGAGGTCGCACCCGAGAGAACCTCCATCGCCTGCCGCCTTTGCTCCCCATGAACAGCACCTCCCACCGATGACTTCTCCTCATTTTCCTTGACCACGCGCGGCCGCGTCACGGCGAAGTAGCTTGCCGGTCGCCTCGGTGAGTTTTTGCAAAGGAGTGGAGAAAAAAGGGCAGAGGAGTGGGGGAGAGGGGAGGTGGTGTTCGCGACCAAAGCTGGCTAAATGGGTCGTGCTAGTTGGGCCGGCCCGTTAGCACCCATGCATGGCACAGCATGAGAAACGGGCCGAGCCCGGCACGCAGCGTGCTACGGGCCGTGCCTGGGCCTAAAGGATGCGCACGCGGGCCAGGACGACATGGCACAATTAGGTTTTCTTATTTATTTTTTCATATTTTATAAATATTTATAGGGGGCCGCTACGCGTCGGCCGGCGGATATTTTTAAAAGATCCGCCACCTCGTGAGCCACTGGATCCGACACAATCTTGCGGCTGAACACTTGCTCTACTTTGCAACAAAGGTCTTGTTGCAGAAACATTTGCAAAGAGGTTGTGTTGTGGATTTTTGTTGCAACAAAGATTGTTTCACGGTATTTTTTTGAAACATAGATTGCGTTATGGATTTTTTTTGCAACATACATCATGTTGTAGATTTTTCCTATATGTACTTTTCTTTGGGCCGTGCCGCCGTGCTACGTGTCGTCCGGTTGAAGTTCGGGAAAAATCGACCACACGTGCTTCACGAATTGCAACAAGTTAGTTGTTGCTGAAACAAAGAATTGGTGCAAAGACGTGATGTAAGTTTTGCAACAAAGATATTGTTGCGGAAAACTTTGCAATGGAGGTGATGTTACAGAAAAAAAATTGTCTTCACGTTTATGCAACAAAGTTGATTAATTTTTTTCCTTCACTTTAATTATGCAATGCAAGTGGTGTTGCGAAAGGAAGTTTTGCAACATGACTGATGTTGCAGATTTTTTGTGTGGCAATAAACAGGGTTGAGCGGGGACGAAGTGGTCGTGGTTGTTGGCAGTTGAAGAGTGTGGATGTCAACAAGGGATGCTCGGGGAGCTGCACTCGCATGCTCGCTGAGTGTGGTGGCGGAGCTCAGAGGCGAGGGAGAGGGGTGCCACACTCAGCGCGATGCGCCTGAAGGAGTGGGGATAATATTAGAAAGAAACTACCACGGCCCCATCAGGACACGCGTTGAGCGTGAGAACGGACCTACCATGGGACCACCAGGACACGTGTTGATTGAACCAAGTGATTGACGTGACGCTGTGATCTGCCGGTTGACCCCAATCTTTTCCTATATTTATAGGCTATAAAACAGCTCAAATAGAAAAAGAAACATCCAAAATACGCCCGGCAGGCCGAAAGTAAACGGCCAAACCGTGCCTGGCGTGCCGACGGGCCGGCCCGATTAGCTAAGCAGTCGTGCATGGGCTGTTAGGCGCAGCGGGCCGGCGCGAGACGGCCTGCTTACTCATCGTGCCCATGTGGGGACGTGCCGTGCGAGGCACGATTAGCACGGGTCGCGTCGTGCCGGGCCGACTCGGCCCATTTGGCCAGCTCTCGGGGCGGATGGACTGATTCCCCAACGACTTTGTGCGCTGATGTGGCTGTGTACCCTGCTCCAAGATTTGTGATTAATATCCTACAGTCCAGAGAACATTCACATACAACTTCTAAAATATTGGTCGTTCGGGAGTTATATATTCCACTTTTTTAGAGGATATTTGTATTCATATGGCAACGAAAGCAACAGTAGCATATCGCATAAAGTTTGGGTTACCTCTTCTCTCACGACCCCTCTCTCTAAGTCTTTTTTTAGGGAACTCTCTCTTTCGCTCTAAGCTTGAGGAAAGTCGGTGGTATTGACCTCCGCCTGGCCAATGTGCCCAAAGTACGTACCAGATAACCACCAGCTCAACATCAAGATAGTACAATCGCATTTACTTGGCCCAAACGACAAGTTCCCTTTTCATTTTCAGCAGCTTCAGAGTTGGAAGACTTACTTATAGAGGATATTTATACCCCTAGGGTTTTCCTACTCCGGTGACTCGCATGTCACCGAGTGTATACAATGTCCATCACCATTCTCCACACCGTCCTCTCCCTGATCCTAGCGCGTGCTTGGGCTAAGTAATGGGTCAGCATTGTCCTTCCACCCAACCTCGTCATCACTACTTTTTTGAGGGGGGGGGGTCTCTTGGTGTGTGCTTAGATTGGATAGCAGAGTCGACACCCAGGCGTCTGGGGGCGCATCCGCGGGGAGGAAAGAAGGGGGGAAATGAAATTGATCTGGAGGAAGCCATGAAGCGGGTGAAGTTGAAGGTCTTTGAGTTTTTTTCTTCTGCGAGAAAACTTTCAATCTATTCATCTTCAATCATGGTAGTACAACAAACACTAGAAATAATAAAAATTACATCTAGATTCATAGACCACCTAGCGATGACTACAAGCACTGAAGCGAGCCGAAGGCGCACCGTTGTCATCGCCCCTCCATCGCCGGAGCCGGGCAAATATTGTTGTAGTAAGTCGGGAAGTCATCATGTTAAGGCCTCATAGGACCAGTGCACCAGAACAGCAACCGCCACCGATGAAGACTAGTGTAGATCGAAAGGATCCAATTTGAAGATACATGAATGTAGATGAACTATGACCAAACCTAAGCAGATACACCAGAGACACACCTTCACACACCTACCAACGATGCTAGACACACCACCAGAACGGGGGTTAGATGGGGAGAACCTTATTCCATCTTTAGGGAGCCTTCGCCGTCTCGCCTTCCTGAGCAGGACACAAAATCTAAAGCAGGTCGGTGACAAGATCTAAAAACAGAGCCCTCCTGACGACAAGGGTCGAGATCCACCGCGCCCCCATGGCCCTAAGGCCACCCGAGATGATGCGGACCGGCGGCGGCGCCAAAAGTAGGCGAAGAAACTCTAAGATTTTGGAGGAGTGGAGCTAGAGGCGGCGGCTGCAGCATGTACTAACTAGTTGCCTCTGGTTCTTCTCTGAAGGTCTCCGAGCTTGACGACATGTTTGTGTGCGAGGAAGAGATCTCGAAGCTCTCTAAGGAGATAAGATGTTTTTTTGCTAGGGTTAACACCTCAGAAATGTTTAGTGTCGATGCCTTCAAGGACATCATAAGTATGCATGGCGACTTGTTAACGAAACAGAGTTATGCGAGGTGGATGATAACCTCTTCGTGATCCAGTTATTCTGCTTGGGCGACTGGAATCGGATAACACACCAGGCGCCATGGATCTTCAGTTGATTAATGGTGACCATGGAGGAGTACGACGAAAGGGGTAGATCGGGGTCGTGGTGCTTAAAATAAATCATGTCTAGGTGCAGATCCACGACCTCCCGGATCTTTATCGGTCACAACCCAAGGAGGATTGGGCATGTAAAGAGTGTGGACTTGAACCCTTCTAGGGTGTATGAAGGAAACTATCTGAGAGTAAGGGCCAAAATAGCACTTTCCTAATCCGTTTTGCACCTCTAAATTTGAACGGGAAAGAGCATCAGATACAAAAATATAGGATTTTTTTTGCAAGGTTTGTCGTGTCCTGGGTCACGTCAAAGAGGAATGAGGCGACAGGAGTACACAGCTCGAAGGAAATCGAGTATGGATTGTGGATGGTTGTGGTCAGAAGGCGCATGTCGAGGAACCAAAACTTTGGTCTTGGGAGTGCTTCTCAGGCAGGAAGGGCCCTTGTGAGAGGAGCGCGGGTCGGAACGTTTGGGGTACGGTGTGGCAATGCCTACGTCCCACGAAAGCGTACGTCTATTGATGCTTGCATGGAGGAGGAGGATCCAAATGGCACTGCGGAAAGTCCATTGGAACCTTATGAAGGGGACGAAAATCAAGAGAGAGAGAGAGAGAGAGAGAGAGAGAGCCTGCTGAGCATGTCTTCACGTTTATGCAACAAAGTTGATTAATTTTTTTCCTTCACTTTAATTATGCAACGCAGGTGGTGTTGCGAAAGGAAGTTTTGCAACATGACTGATGTTGCAGATTTTTTGTGTGGCAATAAACAGGGTTGAGCGGGGACGAAGTGGTTGTGGTTGTTGGCAGTTGAAGAGCGTGGATGTCAACAAGGGATGCTTGGGGAGCTGCACTCGCGTGCTCGCTGAGTGTGGTGGCGGAGCTCAGAGGCGAGGGAGAGGGGTGCCACACTCAGCGCGATGCGCCTGAAGGAGTGGGGATAATATTAGAAAGAAACTATCACGGCCCCATCAGGACACGCGTTGAGCGTGAGAACGGACCTACCACGGGACCACCAGGACACGTGTTGATTGAACCAAGTGATTGACGTGACGCTGTGATCTGCCGGTTGATCCCAATCTTTTCCCTTATTTATAGGCTATAAAACAGCTCAAATAGGAAAAGAAACATCCAAAATACGCCCAGCAGGCCGAAAGTACACGGCCAAACCGTGCCTGGCGTGCCGACGGGCCGGCCCGATTAGCTAAGCAGTCGTGCATGGGCTGTTAGGCGCAGCGGGCCGGCGCGAGACGGCCTGCTTACTCATCGTGCCCATGTGGGGACGTGACGTGCGAGGCACGATTAGCACGGGTCGCGTCGTGCCAGGCCGGCTTGGCCCATTTGGCCAGCTCTCGGGGCGGATGGACTGATTCCCAAACGACTTTGTGCGCTGATGTGGCTGTGTACCCTGCTCCAAGATTTTTGATTAATATCCTACGGTCTAGAGGACATTCGCATACAACTTCTAAAATATTGGTCGTTCGGGAGTTATATATTCCACTTTTTTAGAGGATATTTGTATTCATATGGCAACGAAAGCAACAGTAGCATATCGCATAAAGTTTGAGGATTCGGGGATTAGGGTTACCTCTTCTCTCACGACCCCTCTCTCTAAGTCTTTTTTAAGGGAACTCTCTCTTTCACTCTAAGCTTGGGGCCAGTTCTTTTGGGCAATTCTCCGAGAATTGACCCTCTCCCCAGCTTCTTCCAGAATTGGCACTCTATATTTTCTTACAATTCCTAGCTAATTAGATCTTAACTAGCTAGGAATTGTAAAAAAAATGAAGTCGCAATTCTGGAAGAAGCTGGGGAGGGGGTCAATTCTCGGAGAATTGCCCAAAAGAACTGGCCCTTGAGGAAAGTCAGTGGCATTGACCTCCGCCTGACCAATGTGCCCAAAGTATGTACCAGATAACCACCAGCTCAACATCAAGATAGTACAATCGCATTTACTTGGCCCAAACAACCAGTTCCCTTTTCATTTTCAGCAGCTTCAGAGTTGGAAGACTTACTTATAGAGGATATTTATACCCCTAGGGTTTTCCTACTCCGGTGACTCGCATGTCACCGAGTGTAGACAATGTCCATCACTGTTCTCCACACCGTCCTCTCCCTGATCCTAGCGCGTGCTTGGGCTAAGTAATGGGTCAGCATTGTCCTTCCAGCCAACCTCGTCATCACTACTTTTTTGAGGGGGGGGGGGTCTCTTGGTGTGTGCTTAGATCGGATAGGAGAGTCGACACCCAGGCGTCTGGGGGCGCATCCGCGGGGAGGAAAGAAGGGGGGAAATGAAATTGATCTGGAGGAAGCCATGAAGCGGATGAAGTTGAAGGTCTTTGAGTTTTTTTCTTCTGCGAGAAAACTTTCAATCTATTCATCTTCAATCATGGTAGTACAACAAACACTAGAAATAATAAAAATTACATCTAGATTCATAGACCACCTAGCGATGACTACAAGCACTGAAGCGAGCCGAAGGCACACCATTGTCATCGCCCCTCCATCGCCGGAGCCGGGCAAATATTGTTGTAGTAAGTCGGGAAGTCATCATGTTAAGGCCTCATAGGACCAGTGCACCAGAACAGCAACCGCCACCGATGAAGACTAGTGTAGATCGAAAGGATCCAATTTGAAGACACATGAATGTAGATGAACTATGACCAGACCTAAGCAGATCCACCGGAGACACACCTTCACACACCTACCAACGATGCTAGACACACCACCAGAACGGGGGTTAGATGGGGAGAACCTTATTCCATCTTTAGGGAGCCTTCGCCGTCTCCCCTTCCTGAGCAGGACACAAAATCTAATGCGGGTCGGTGACAAGATCTAAAAACAGAGCCCTCCTGACGACAAGGGTCGAGATCCACCGCGCCCCCATGGCCCTAAGGCCACCCGAGATGATGCGGACCGGCGGCGGCGCCAAAAGTAGGCGAAGAAACTCTAAGCTTTTTGGAGGAGTGGAGCTAGAGGCGGCGGCTGCAGCATGTACTAACTAGTTGCCTCTGGTTCTTCTCTGAAGGTCTCCGAGCTTGACGACATGTTTGTGTGCGAGGAAGAGATCTCGAAGCTCTCTAAGGAGGCAAGATGTTTTTTTGCTAGGGTTAACACCTCAGAAATGTTTAGTGTCGATGCCTTCAAGGACATCATAAGTATGCATGGCGACTTGTTAACGAAACAGAGTTATGCGAGGTGGATGATAACCTCTTCGTGATCCAGTTATTCTGCTTGGGCGACTGGAATCGGATAACACACCAGGCGCCATGGATCTTTAGTTGATTAATGGTGACCATGGAGGAGTACGACGAAAGGGGTAGATCGGGGTCGTGGTGCTTAAAATAAATCATGTCTAGGTGCAGATCCACGACCTCCCAGATCTTTATCAGTCACAACCCAAGGAGGATTGGGCATGTAAAGAGTGTGGACTTGAACCCTTCTAGGGTGTATGAAGGAAACTATCTGAGAGTAAGGGCCAAGATAGCACTTTCCTAATCCGTTTTGCACCTCTAAATTTGAACGGGAAAGAGCATCAAATACAAAAATATAGGATTTTTTTGCAAGGTTTGTGGTTTCATGGGTCACGTCAAAGAGGAATGTGGCGACAGGAGTACACAGCTCGAAGGAAATCGAGTATGGATTGTGGATGGTTGTGGTCAGAAGGAGCATGTCGAGGAACCAAAACTTTGGTCTTGGGAGTGCTTCTCAGGCAGGAAGGGCCCTTGTGAGAGGAGCGCGGGCCGGAACGTTTGGGGTACGGTGTGGCAATGCCTACATCCCACGAAAGCGTACGTCTATTGATGCTTGCATGGAGGAGGAGGATCTGAATGGCACTGCGGAAAGTCCATTGGAACCTTATGAAGGGGACGAAAATCAAGAGAGAGAGAGAGAGAGAGAGAGAGCCTGCTGAGCATGTCTTCACGTTTATGCAACAAAGTTGATTAATTTGTTTCCTTCACTTTAATTATGCAACGCAGGTGGTGTTGCGAAAGGAAGTTTTGCAACATGACTGATGTTGCAGATTTTTTGTGTGGCAATAAACAGGGTTGAGCGGGGACGAAGTGGTCGTGGTTGTTGGCAGTTGAAGAGCGTGGATGTCAACAAGGGATGCTCGGGGAGCTGCACTCGCGTGCTCGCTGAGTGTGGTGGCGGAGCTCAGAGGCGAGGGAGAGGGGTGCCACACTCAGCGCGATGCGCCTGAAGGAGTGGGGATAATATTAGAAAGAAACTACCACGGCCCCATCAGGACACGCGTTGAGCGTGAGAACGGACCTACCACGGGACCACCAGGACACGTGTTGATTGAACCAAGTGATTGACGTGACGCTGTGATCTGCCGGTTGATCCCAATCTTTTCCCATATTTATAGGCTATAAAACAGCTCAAATAGGAAAAGAAACATCCAAAATACGCCCAGCAGGCCGAAAGTACACGGCCAAACCGTGCCTGGCGTGCCGACGGGCCGGCCCGATTAGCTAAGCAGTCGTGCATGGGCTGTTAGGCGCAGCGGGCCGGCGCGAGATGGCCTGCTTACTCATTGTGCCCATGTGGGGACGTGCCGTGCGAGGCACGATTAGCACGGGTCGCGTCATGCCGGGCCGGCTCGGCCCATTTGGCCAGCTCTCGGGGCGGATGGACTAATTCCCAAATGACTTTGTGCGCTGATGTGGCTGTGTACCCTGCTCCAAGATTTGTGATTAATATCCTACGGTCCAGAGGACATTTGCATACAACTTCTAAAATATTGGTCGTTCGGGAGTTATATATTCCACTTTTTTAGAGGATATTTGTATTCATATGGCAACGAAAGCAACAGTAGCATATCGCATAAAGTTTGAGGATTCGGGGATTAGGGTTACCTCTTCTCTCACGACCCCTCTCTCTAAGTCTTTTTTTTAGGGAACTCTCTCTTTCGCTCTAAGCTTGAGGAAAGTCGGTGGTATTGACCTCCGCCTGGCCAATGTGCCCAAAGTATGTACCAGATAATCACCAGCTCAACATCAAGATAGTACAATCGCATTTACTTGGCCCAAACGACCAGTTCCCTTTTCATTTTCAGCAGCTTCAGAGTTGGAAGACTTACTTATAGAGGATATTTATACCCCTAGGGTTTTCCTACTCCGGTGACTCGCATGTCACCGAGCGTAGACAATGTCCATCACCATTCTCCACACCGTCCTCTCCCTGATCCTAGCGCATGCTTGGGCTAAGTAATGGGTCGGCATTGTCCTTCCACCCAACCTCGTCATCACTACTTTTTTGAGGGGGGGTCTCTTGGTGTGTGCTTAGATCGGATAGCAGAGTCGACACCCAGGCGTCTGGGGGCGCATCCGCGGGGAGGAAAGAAGGGGGGAAATGAAATTGATCTGGAGGAAGCCATGAAGCGGGTGAAGTTGAAGGTCTTTGAGTTTTTTTCTTCTGCGAGAAAACTTTCAATCTATTCATCTTCAATCATGGTAGTACAACAAACACTAGAAATAATAAAAATTACATCTAGATTCATAGACCACCTAGCGATGACTACAAGCACTGAAGCGAGCCGAAGGCACACCATTGTCATCGCCCCTCCATCGCCGGAGCCGGGCAAATATTGTTGTAGTAAGTCGGGAAGTCATCATGTTAAGGCCTCATAGGACCAGTGCACCAGAACAGCAACCGCCACCGATGAAGACTAGTGTAGATCGAAAGGATCCAATTTGAAGACACATGAATGTAGATGAACTATGACCAGACCTAAGCAGATCCACCGGAGACACACCTTCACACACCTACCAATGATGCTAGACACACCACCAGAACGGGGGTTAGATGGGGAGAACCTTATTCCATCTTTAGGGAGCCTTCGCCATCTCCCCTTCCTGAGCAGGACACAAAATCTAATGCGGGTCGGTGACAAGATCTAAAAACAGAGCCCTCCTGACGTCAAGGGTCGAGATCCACCGCGCCCCCATGGCCCTAAGGCCACCCGAGATGATGCGGACCGGCGGCGGCGCCAAAAGTAGGCGAAGAAACTCTAAGCTTTTTGGAGGAGTGGAGCCAGAGGCGGCGACTGCAGCATGTACTAACTAGTTGCCTCTGGTTCTTCTCTAAAGGTCTCCGAGCTTGACGACATGTTTGTGTGCGAGGAAGAGATCTCGAAGCTCTCTAAGGAGGCAAGATGTTTTTTTTGCTAGGGTTAACACCTCAGAAACGTTTAGTGTCGATGCCTTCAAGGACATCATAAGTATGCATGGCGACTTGTTAACAAAACAGAGTTATGCGAGGTGGATGATAACCTCTTCGTGATCCAATTATTCTGCTTGGGCGACTGGAATCGGATAACACACCAGGCGCCATGGATCTTCAGTTGATTAATGGTGACCATGGAGGAGTACGACGAAAGGGGTAGATCGGGGTCGTGGTGCTTAAAATAAATCATGTCTAGGTGCAGATCCACGACCTCCCGGATCTTTATCGGTCACAACCCAAGGAGGATTGGGCATGTAAAGAGTGTGGACTTGAACCCTTCTAGGGTGTATGAAGGAAACTATCTGAGAGTAAGGGCCAAGATAGCACTTTCCTAATCCGTTTTGCACCTCTAAATTTGAACGGGAAAGAGCGTCAAATACAAAAATATAGGATTTTTTTTGCAAAGTTTGTGGTGTCCTGGGTCACGTCAAAGAGGAATGTGGCGACAGGAGTACACAGCTCGAAGGAAATCAAGTATGGATTGTGGATGGTTGTGGTCAGAAGGAGCATGTCGAGGAACCAAAACTTTGGTCTTGGGAGTGCTTCTCAGGCAGGAAGGGCCCTTGTGAGAGGAGCGCGGGCCAGAACGTTTTGGGTACGGTGTGGCAATGCCTACGTCCCACGAAAGCATACGTCTATTGATACTTGCATGGAGGAGGAGGATCTGAATGGCACTGCGGAAAGTCCATTGGAACCTTATGAAGGGGACGAAAATCAAGAGAGAGAGAGAGAGGAGTCGACTTCAGTTAAAAATAAGCTTGATATGGATGTGGAGCATGACAAGGAGCATGGTGCCAACATCGCCCCCACTCCCGCGCGCAAGCTTATGTTCCTCCACGGGAGCGAAAGAAGATAAGCAAATGGTCATCCTCTGCCCTGAAAAGGCAAAACAAAATGATGAGTTAGCAAAAAATAAGAAAATAACTCGGCAACATCGGGGGTTCCCTCGCGAAGGACCACCGTGCCTAATGTCTATCCTATGTTGGAACTGTCACCGCGATTGTAAATCGTCTCGCATGCATACTAGGATTAGGAGATCATGCATATGCATGAAATCACATAGAGGCGTGGGTTTTGAATTTTTTTGGATTTTTCTAGAAACGTTGTTCGTATATCTCCTTCTCTCCCTGACTTAATCAAAGAAGACAAGTTGGCGCTGACGATGTGATGGCAGCCGCGACAGGCTCATTAATGTATTTTCATCCACTATTATTGTGTTAAAAATTATTTTGCCCTCGTACCAAGCACGGGCAAATACATAGTTAGAAAGAAAAACTATATTTTTAATTATCTGCAGGTCTAATTAACTGTCTGCCTGATTAATTAACTAGCAAAAGGGTCTATGTGTTGCAACGGGAGAAAAACAATTCATAATTTCCAATGGCCACGAACACATTTTGCTGCATCACCGAGACACACTATCGCTCTCAATTTCATGAAATCATGAACAATTTTTGAAATCATGAACATTTTTATAAACTTGTGCACATATGTGAAATTGTGAACATTTTTCAAATCCATGAACACTTTAACAAATTTTCAAACATTTTTCTCAAACCAATAAATTTTTTTGAACCCGTGGACATTTTATACTATTGCAAACATTTTTTCAAAACTGTAAACAATTTTCTTGAATCAACGAACATTTCTAGAATCGAGGAACATTTTTTTTGGAAATTGGTGTAACAAATTTTGAAATTTACGAGCATTTTTTTATCTAACGAACATTTTTTGAAATGCATGATCATTTTTGAATTAACGAACATTTTATTAATGAATTTGTAAGTCACAAACAGTTTTTAAATTTTTAGGATATTTTTCCATTCATGACCATTTTCTGAATTGCTGAAATTTTGTTCAATTCCATTAACATTTTTAATACCTGAACTTTTAAATAAATCATGAACACCCCTCGAACATTTTTTGAATAAGAAAATATTCTTTTACAAAATCGCGAACAATTTTTTAGTCCACAAACATTTTATGATTTATTAATACATTTTATTTCAAAAATCTCATTTTCCTAGAATTTTGAAACTTTCTTGAAGTCTCAAATTATTTAAAGTAGAAAAGCAAAAAAAAAACAATTTGAAAAACAGCATATCCAGGCATGGGCTGGCCCGAACAGGCCCTTTGCGTCTTTTCCAAACGTGCAGAGCGAAGTATAGGAGGTCCCAACTACATGGCCAGCTCAGGCAAGGATTCTCTTGTGTGAAACATTTTGTATAAATTATAGATGGCATTGGTGGGTGATATTTTGCAACTATACGATGACGCTAAACTAAGCGAGAGCACAAAACCCTTATCGTGCGCGCCGGTCGGTGAATGCCAGTGTACGCTAATCGCTCGCTCCGCGCCACTCGGTCTCACCTATAGATAACCACCGTAAAAGGCTGGCCTATATATGGTAATGCGATTAAAATCCGTTACTAGCTGCCCAGGCCGCACCTCCCCCTCGTGATGTTGGAGCACTACCCTGCCAATGAAGGTAAAAGAGTGGTCCCATCACTAGTTCCGGTAAAGTTTTGGCAACATATAGTAATGTAATGAAAATTGTTACTAACCACTACTCATCACTCCTACGTCCTCCCTCTTGTAACATTTTGGGCATATCATAATAAACCAACAATTAGATGGTAATGCCTGTTAATAAAAAGTTTGAATGCTACTGTAGTTTAGTGGGACAATGGTAATCTTGTTACGACGGGGGAACAAGATTACTATTGTTCATATGTACTCCCTCCGTTCCAAAATAGATGACTCAACTTTATACTAATTTTAGTACAAAGTTGAGTCATCTATTTTAGAACGGAGGGAGTAGGTAGTAAATGCATTACTATCGACCTCTTGTGAATAGCCAAATGCATGGTAACCGAGTTACGACCCGTGACGTGCCAATGCGTGGTAATTGCATTATTATATGCTAGATAGGTAGGTAGTAATTGCATTACTATCAACCTCTTGTGAACAATCAATGCACGGTAATTGAGTTAGGACACGTGACGTGCCGATTGTAATTAGCTTTCAGGAGATAGGTAGTAATTGCATAAGGCTAGTCATAGTGGGAGTAACATAAGTAGTAATATAAATGCCACATACTCCCTCCGTCCATGAATAAGTGTACATATAGTTTTTGTTTTAAGTCAAAGTTTTAATACTTTGACCACCTTTCTAGGAAAGAGTAAAAGCATTTATGACACCAAATTATTATCACTAGATTCATTTTGAAATGTACTTTGATAATATATCAATTTGATGTCATATATGTTACTACTATTTTCTATAAAGTTGGTCAAAATTTTAAAACTTTGACATAAACAAAAGCTAGATGTACATTTATTCGCGGACGGAGGGAGTAAGCAAAAAAGACGACGTGTCATGTAATTAAAGAGGAGAGAGACAAATTGAGTAACATAATATGTTACCATCACATAGCGGTTTCCAATACAAAATGAGTCTACAAAGCAATAAATGAAGATATGCATGTTACTACACCTATGACACTTCCCACTATGAAGGTGGTAACATGGACTAGTAACATATGTATGTTACTAGTCTAAGTTACTCCCCATTATGACTAGCCTAACTATATTCCTATTTGTGGTTACTATCAATTTATCGAGCGGGTCGGGGGCTGGTTGGGTCAGTCTAATTAGGAGTAGGGTTTGTTAGGCGCGTGTTCCACGATGGTTTGGCCGGAGCGTACTATAGTTATAATGCTATTTTCCTGTCGACTGGTGGTTTGCAAAAGGCACGTATGATCGCTGTCGCCTACTCCCACCGAACGGTCGCTATTGCTGCTGTTTTTTTTTCGATTTTCCTTTCCCGATTGAAAGGATGATGTCCGTTGTTTTTTTCCTCACGTATACTGAACGTCACCGAACGTCGCTGCCGTTGCGGTTTTTTTTAGTTTTTCTTCCCGGTCCAAAGGATAATGCTCGCTTTTTTTTTCTCACGTAATAATCGTTAGTTTCAGCGAGTAAAAAATGATGTGGACAATAGGATTCGAACCCCAGGTCGGTTAATGGTTGTATGATGCCAATAACCAACCCGCCTAATACTAGTTGTTGTGTTATGAATGGTACCCATGTGACCTTTTTAAACACCATGGCAGGAAATTGAAAACGTTTTTTTTGTTGTTTGTTGGCCTTCTCTTGTATTTCATCCGCTCTAAGATAAATGACTCGATTTTGTACTAACTTTATACAAAGGGAGCACATCATTTCCTACTATATTATAAGTTGTGTAATATCACAAATGTGATATTTTTATGTACCCTGCT
>NC_041389.1:59377820-59406323 GCF_002162155.2 Triticum dicoccoides | reverse complement strand
CAAATATTCCCCGGTAACTTTTTTGTTAATAGCATGGTAACTCATGCATCACAGACCCAATAATTTATGCACCCTAGTCCTGGTACGTTTCGCGAGGGATGGGTGATGAAATATACCCCTCGTAAATTTTATGTGCATAGCATGGTAACTCACACATCGTAGGCCTAATAACTAATGTACCCCAGTCTTGGTAAATTTGGTGACCGGGTGGGAGGCGGGTGGTTGATGAAAAATAACCTTGATAACTTTTTGTATGAATAACATGATAACTCACACATCGCATACCCGATAACTTATGTGCCCCAGTCCTGATAACTTTGGCGACCTGGTGGGAGGAGGGTGGTTGATGAAATATACCCTTTGGTAACTTTTCGTATGAATACCTGATAACTTATGTGCCCCAGTCCTGATAACTTTGGCAACGGTGGTGAGAGGTGGGGGAGGGTTGTTGATGAAATATACCTCCGGTAACTTTTTTATCAATAACATGATAACTCACACATCATAGACCTGATAGCTTAGGTATAAACAACGCGGTAACTTTAGACCCGAATAAAAAGTTATTGAAACATGTCCCAATTATTTTCTGTGCAAATAGCGAGGTAATGTATGCATCCAGAGCTGATAACTTAGGTATAAATACCACGGTAAATTTAACCCAGAGGGAAGAAGTCGTTCAAAATACATCTTCGGTCACTTCTGCATAAATAACATGTTAGTATACATATAACATAAATGATAATTTTACGGTAAATTTTGACCAAAAAAGTGATCAAAACATGCCAACATGAGATCAAGTTTTGAAGTTCTCATCGCGATGGATTTTTTATGTGAAAACGATTTTTGAATCAAAAACGACAGTTTGAGCTATAAAACATTTTACAGTTTAAAAAAAGAGAATTTACAATGCTATTATGTTTCTGTGCTCTACTGCATTTGCATGTGAAGAGAATGTTGGAGGAGCCATTTTTATGCCCCGGGTAATTTCTATGTAAACAGGATGGTAACTGGCGTACCACGTAGGTGATAACTTATTTAGTCTAAGTCTGGTAACTTTTGGCCCCCAAAAAATGTCATCAAAACATACGAACATGTGATCTAGTTTTGAAGGTCTCGTTGCAACGAATCTTTTATGTGAAAATGGTTTTTCAATCGGACCAATGATTTGAGCTACAAAACATTTTGAAGTTTTATCTTGAATGGAATCTTTGCCGACATCATCTTCTTACTTATCTACATGCATGCATTGTTAATGAATGCTGGTACACACACGACATATGTTGGACGACTTGTAGACGACAATGCATATCAAGCCGTCCATGCGTCAGGTAAAAGTTGATAGAGCCGTTCAATCTTGCATCGTGCATAGTTCGGCTGGCGCTCGTCGTCCGCCCAATGGTTTCGTTGTTAATTGGGTTCAATAGGACGTGCACTCCATGCAAATCAAAGATATGTGCATGCGAGATTGCAGCGCAACGCTCCATGCGAAATTGCATCGAGATGTGGGGATGTAGGCAATCGTCCACACCTGTCGCTAAAATCCTGCCATCTGGGATGACCATCTTGGTAAAGTTGGAAGACCATCTTTTTATGTCCGGTATTTCCTAGGAAAATAGCTTGGTAAATGTGTGTCACAGTCGTGATAGCTTACGTAGCACATGCGTGGTAACTTTTGACCTAGAAAAAAATTTCGTCGGAACATATCAACATGGGATCTAGTTTCGAAGGTTTTGTCGCGACGAATCTTTTATGTGAAATCATTTTTTCAATCGGAGGGATGATTTAACCTACAAAACTTTTTAAAGTTTAAAATTTGATGGAATCTTCAATGACATAAGCAGTTTTGTCCTATATGCATGCATGCAACTATTAGGGAAAAGATTAGACTGGATGTGTTTGATTTTTATTAAAAAAGAAATCAACACACGGCAACACCAGCCCAAGAGACAATACCTTCGTGCTATGGTCCGGACGTCTGGACATTAGCACACTATATATATATAGGTAAAATAGATGGGGCACCTAGGTGCCTGGGCACCTTGATCGTTTTGAAAACCGTGACATATTTAATTTGTTTCCTAACTATTCTTCATGCAAGACTTTCCATGCTTACCATTTATTTTTTGGCTCTAACTATTAGGCATGCAAGACTTGCCATATAAGAAAACGTATTAATGTTGATTTTCCTTGAATTATTGCAGGTATATAATACGCGTATTTTTGTTTCTAACTATCTAATATGGGTATCTAATACCTACCAATAAAATTATAGACATACGCATGTACGTATATATTCAATAATTTATTTTTGAACTATTACATTTTTTGTTCCCTAATTCTCTAAAATGGGTATCATATACTTACTAACAAAAGAATGTATGTACGCGGGTATGTATATACACAATATTTTTTGGACTAATTGCATTTATTTTTGTTTCCGAACTATCTACAGTTATAAAATACCTATTGACGAAAATATTGTAATACCCGGTCGATGTATATAACCATGACGTATATAACCACCTATATGAAAAAGGGTAGGAAATGATTGTACATAATCAATATATATACCCAGCTATGTGAAAAAATGTAGGAAAATATTATATATCCAATAATATACTTCAAGTGGAAATACCCAAGGTGTCTGCATAGTTGTATACTCGGCTGTGCGAAAATGCTTGGAAATATTTTACATAACCAATTGGCGTATGTATCTAAAGTAAAATATGACTATGTATAAATTACAAAAATATATCTAAGATATTTTGGGTTATGTGTATATATACCTAGATATTTATCCGAGGTATTAGATACTCGGTGAGAAAAAAAAGGAGAGTACACAAAAAAATACGACCTCCATGATACGCAAAAAATACCTGGCTATGTGACGTATGAGACATGCATGGGCTTAATTTGGGTGGGTATTAAGTGTTCATATCAAGCAATAATTAGCAACAATTCTTTCCTACTACTAATTATCAATTAATGCTAATACTAATTACACGTGCACACATCTTAGTGTCATCCAACGGTTTCTAGGCAAGGTGCTGGGCACCTAGGTGTCCCATATGGGCGTCCTATATATATATATATATATATATATATATATATATATAGGACGCCATATATATATATATATATATATATAAAAGTATTAAAGACTTGGTTTCCAAATCAATTTGGCGTGAAAAAAAATCTTTATTTAAAGTAAACTAATTAATTATATGAGTAAGCAATTATTGGCTAATTAATTGTATTAATGACTTTATTTTCAAACTGATTCGGTGCTTGGCTTCTAAATTATTTTCGCTTTAATAGCTGCGTGAGAAAGACGTCTATACACGTATCCTCTTTAATAGTAGAGATTAATTGTGATAGAAAAACCCACCTCCCTACCTACCAAATTTATTCAAATTTCCACCGCTGACCGGGTGGCCCACCCTGCCAGCCTCGCACGCGGCCGTTACAGTTTGTCTCACCAGTCTTATAGCTAGCCACCCTCCCCTCTCTAGTCCTCAACCCATCCCAAATCTTCTTTGGTTCCTTCACGCGAGAATTCCAGCCTACCACCGCCTGTGGCAGCGGCCGCTAGGGCCAGGGCCTGATGGCTAGGTTGTGCGCTGGACCCTGCGGCGCGGCGGAGCATGGTGACCGGGAGCCGGCAGGAAGAGGCACCGGGCGTTTCTCCTCGGCCGCCGCATAGGCCGCTATCGATGCCTCCCCGTTATTTGCCTTTGATCTTCCGTTTCTCGTTCTGGATCTTGATGATTTTGTGTTTTTTGTTGGATGAATCTAGTCATTGGGTGCTGTTGCTCGCAAGCTGCTGCCATGGAAGATCCCGGAGGAAGATTGACGCCAGCGGATGCCGATCTTGTACAGAGCGATCGAGGATCCCGCCCCACAGGTTTGCAGATCTTAACCTGTGATTCTAGTACACGTTCTAGATCAGAACTAGTGATCTTCAGCAGCTGGTAACGGAAAAACTTGCACGGTTATTAAGTTTCCATGCCATGTCGAGTTTTACTTCGAATCTCCGCCACAAGAGATAAACATGGCCTGAATAATGATTAATGAATACTGACATATTCCAGTACATGGAGTGCTTCTGTAAGGAAACAACGATCCTTGGCATCTTCACAAGAGTATGGAAATTAAGAACAGCGTTGTAAGGCTGCCTGTTATCAAGTGAGAGGTTGTGGATTCGATTCTAATCATAGGGGATTTAAGTTCAGGAATCAGGAATTCTTCTTTCCACTTCAGTTGAAACTTCAACGTTGCTTAGCAACTCTAGCTAGCAGAGTGGTCAGATAACATATGGTTGCATTTTTTTAGAAGTATACAGATGCAAATCATGCTACACTATTATTGCTTGCCTATTGATTCACTGCCGTTACAGTTATAATTTATTCACTATTATTAAATTTATTACCTACAGTACTTACCAAATTTACTCAAATTTCCAGCGCTGACCTGACGGCCTACCCTGCACCTGCCAGTAGCCTCAGTCACGTGGGCGTTACAGTTCGTCTCGCCCGTCTATACCCAGGAGGCCAGGACGCCAAATTTCCAAATTTCCAGAATTGGCGGCGGTGAGGGACTGGTGGCTGGACTGCGCGCTCGGCGCCGTGGAGCATGGTGGCCGGAGCAGCAGATGCGGGTTCCGCAGTGGTGATGGTTCGTTTAACTTTGATGTTTTTCTTTTTCCCTTTGTCTTTGTGGACCGTGATGATTTCTGTTACTGGCAGGCTGCAGCCATGAGACGTTAGGGTGATCTCGGTGGGAGATTGAGGCCAGCGCGGATGCTGATCTTCTCTGGAGTCCCATGAGGTTTGCCTTAAACTGTTGGATCTAGACATCTAGTGCACATTCTATGGTCAGAGCTGCCGCCTTTTAGCAGGTGGAACTGAAACTTGTACCCAAGTTTCCATGTCCATGACAGCACCGTAGAAAAACTTTTCTTTTTGTTAGAAGATAGGAGGAATCTTGAGTCTAACTTGAAGCTTGGCCACAAGAGCTAACATAGTCTGAATAATTAATATAGTACTCCCTCTGTCCCACAATATAAGAATGTTTTCGACACTAGTAGTGTCGAAAACATTCTTATATTGTGGGACGGAGGGAGTACATGGAATTGATTCTGCAAGATTCTTGGTAGGTGGCATAGAAACTAGCAAGACCGAAGGCAGTTGCCATCAGCAGAAAGACAAGCGTTGTCATTTTCTCTTACATAGACACTCAATGAAAGCTTAATCTTAGTTATCAGCATACGGGCAGTGTTGATTGATCATGTGGGCCTAGCTTGCCATGTCTACTTCCACGCTTCTGCATTGGTCCATTGCATAAGGTGATATGAATGGCCATATGTTCGTATGTGTGGGGGCAAATCCTGATAGGACTGAAAATTTTAACATCTCTCTACGGCTCCACGAGAATTCCATGGGACCTCCCCTTGCCTCTGACCGCTCCCATAGCCTACTTTGTTAGCGCGTAATCATTGTCTCCTGCGCTACTCCAAGAGCTACGATGTGACTCGTATTGAGACTTGTCAAGGATGGATCATAACGATCTTTTGATCCGTCAACAGTTATTGGAGCTTTGATCTGGCACCAAATTGTGTCAGGTGGTGTATGAGCAGCAGGTCTGGATGGCTTCACATGACACATTAGGATCAACCTAGGTTTGGGCCCTGTTAAGAGAGGTAGAACACTAATCCTACTACTAAGAGCTTGTATTGCTCGTATGCAGCTTGAGATCTGAGTGATCACAATCTAGGGTTCTTGGTTACAAAGGGCAGCCGCGATGGTGGCGGAGAGGTGCGAGATAAAGGGTTAGGTGGCGGAGAGGTCAGATGAATTTTTAGAAAGAGTGGAGATTGATCAATCCTCGATCGAGAGCCCCTAGCTCGCCATACATGGCTCTAGTCAGTTTACAAATGGAGGCAAGAACACTAGAGACCCATAAACTTGCATTGGATGTGATGGTTTAGTCCATAAACTTGCAAAAGGTGATTAACTCATCCACAAACTTGCAAACTATGTGATGGTTTAGTCCACAGCCAATCAGAGACGGCCAATTGGCGCCCAGCTGGCTGCTGCGTGGCACACCTGGTCGGACTGGGCCTTTTGCAGAAAACCCCTCAACGTTTCTAAAAATCACGCCCGCGGTCCCTGTTTGGCCCTCCCTTGGTTATTTAATACTGCGGCCCCTCTCACCTGGTCGGGAAATCACCTGGTCGCCTCAGTTACGGGAGCCGCGGGGAGTGGCGACGGCGTCCGTTCCCTTGACGCCAGTGACGGCGGCGACGTCGCCAGCCATCGCGGCGGCCATGGAGCCACCAGAATCCGTCGGCCTCGTCCGCGAACCGGGCGCATTTCCGCCGGATTACGGTAAGGCCCGCCCTCCTTCATCTCTGCTTTTCGTTTGCTTTTTTGGCACTCGCCGTGGTTGGTCGCCGGGTTTGATCGGCACCGTTATTCGCCGGGGTTGGTCGTCGAGGTAGATTAGAAGGTTGCTGCGGAGTGGGATTGGAGGTTCGGTTCGGTTGCTAGGGTTTATGTTGTTGGAGCAGAGGAAAGTAGGGGTTTAGGGCTCTAAAGTTGATGTTATTTTGCTAGGAAATATGTGGATTTAAGCCTTTACTGGTTGCAATGTTGAAGTTCACCATGAACATGTTGATTCTGAAGATTATGGCATACAGTTGGGGTTTTGGGACATAAAGGTGGGTTTTTGGGCCATAAAGTTGGGGTTTTGGGGTAGGATATATGAAAATGTGTGGTTTTTAGGCAGAGCTAAATGAAAATGTGTGATTTTGGGTAGTTGATGTTACTATTCTGGATATTGTACTGCTCTGAAAGTCTGAATAATGTTGACAGTACTGAATATTTTCATTGTCTGAATATTGCTGATCATGCTCTGAATTTGCTGTGCAGTGTGTGATGCAGCAATGGGCATTGCTGTGGAATCTACATTCTTCACTTTGCAGATTGAGCATAATGGCATTTTTTGTGGACCAAGTAGCAACCTGGAGTATGCAAGTGCTAGTGTGGAGATTCTGGATTATTGCTCTGCTGCTACTTTCTCATATTCATTTATTGAGAAGCATCTGGAATGGTTGAGCTATCCTGTGTGGGAGCACCACATCTATTGGTGTAGGCCTGGGTGCCTATTGTCAGAAGGACTGGTGCCAATTAGAGGAGATGTTGATGTCCAGTACATGATCACAGCAAGTGCAGACCATAAGGTGATGGAGATATTGATTGACCATTCATACTTTATTCAGATATGCAGGCATGATGTCATATATACAATGCCCAGCTCAGTGTCCAGATCATTGGTTGAAATTGTTCTCTCTGAGAAAGAAGCTAGTGGAAGTCAGCACATGGAAGTTTCAGTTCAAGCAGCAGAGACATCAAGTGCAAACTTGCAAATTGCAGTTTCAGAGCAAGCAGAGATAGTAGGAGAATTGACAGATTCAGACTTTAGTGATAGTGATTTCAGCATTGATGAGGGAGATGATGATCTCTTTGATGAGTACATTGATTTTTGTGTGGATGAAGAGGAACCAGAAGAGATAGATGATGAGCCTGAATATGTACTTGAGGATGAGGACCTTGATTTGTCAAGAGAAGAAGAAGATAACCTGAAATACAAGTTCAGTGCTTTCAATGCAAAGGTGGACATGGACTCTCCTATATTCACAGTAGGCATGGTCTTTGCAGATGTCAAGCAACTGAGGCAAGCTCTGAATGCATATTCAATAAGGAATAGAGTTGAGATCAAGAAGGTAAAGAATGAAAAAACCAGATTGGAGGCAGTGTGCAAGCCTGGTTGTCCATGGCTTCAGAAAGCTGGATTGGACAATAGGATAGGAGGCTTTGTGATAAAGGTTTATGCTGCAGTCCACAAGTGTCATAATCTTGTAACTTGTTGATTTTGCTGAATTTTGCACCTGAGGCATCTTGTATTCAGTTAGAACCATTTTACTGAATTTTGCTATGAGTTGATGCTCATTTGCACCATTTTACTGAACTAACTGAATTTTACTAAACTAACTGAATTTGCACCAGTTGAATTGTACTAACTGAACTAAATGAACTAACTGAACTAACTGAACTGAATTTGTGCCCAAAATTTCAAAAAAAAAAAACAAAAAAATGTTAATCCTGGGTTTCGAACCCAGGACCTGTCGTTATAGAAGTAGAGTGCAATGCCAGTGCAGTATGAGTAGGAACTTGTTAGGGAGGGGCACAGGAAGTATCTTGTACTGATAACAGAGAGGCCAACTCCCACTCGCCCACTCGTCTGGACGGTTCGCGTTCCCACCCACCACATCAATAAAACCGCCGCCCCCACCCACCACTCCACTCATCGACCGCGTCGCCTCCACTCCCCACTCCACTCACCATCGCCGGCCACCGCCGCCCACCGCTGCCATGGCGAACAACCCGCTGCCGCCGCCATGGAAGAGATCACTGGAGGATCTTGCTGGCAACGATCAGTCGTTCCGCGAGCAGATCAGAGAGGTATGCACCTGGTTCCCGAGCGCAAAGCTCATGCTCCATCATGCGCGTGGGTTGGCCAAGGTGCTGACGGACGAGGAGAACGCGCGTGCCTTCCCCAAAGGCCTCAAGGTGCCGCCGCCGTTGTTCCTCGTCTGGGCAATGCGGGAGGCCACGCTTAGCGTGGATCCGTACCAGAGAGCTAGGTGGTGGATGTACCGCTCCACCACCTCTCTGGCCCCGGTCCCCCTCGACGACGACCCTGCGGACGTCGTCGGCGTCGTGCTCGCGCTGCCTGCTCCAGTCGACCCTGCGGACAATGACTCCGATGACGACCTGACAGAGGTTGTTGCCATCTCTGACGACGACTCTGACGACGTTGCTTTCATTGCGCGGGTCGACATTGAGGGTGGCAGAAACATGCCCATCGACGTCGAGCTCCTGCCGGACGTTGAACTCCTGCCAGAAGACGTGAAGGTCGAAGAAGAAGAACAGGTGAAGGAGCCAGAGCCAGAGCAAAAGAAGAAGGGGGCAGTGAAGAAGGAGCCAGTGCGCCGCTCCATCCGCCTGCAACAGATGAAGAAACAGTGAAGAAGAAGCAGCTAAAAAAGCAGCAGCTGAAGAAGAAGAAGAAGGGAGTAGTTAGGTATGCTGATTATATATTGGCATATAAGTTACCTATTGAATTGTTATCTATTTTGAGCTGCTGTTGAACTGCTATGTTGCCTATGTTATCTATGTTGCCTATGTTGCAGTGTTGCCAAATATTGTGTTACTATGTGTGTTGCATTCTGCCCATGTTGTGCCCATGTGCACCCATCCAAAAATAGAATGTATCAAGTGCTCACTTTTTGCCAAATACAATGGTCTGAATTTAACTTAACTGAAATTTGCACTCTTAGTTAAATGAAATTTGCTTGATCTGAATTTTGCTTGCAGTTAAGTTAACTGAAATTTGCTTGCATTATCTGAATTTTGCTGCAACTATCTGAATTTTGGCACAATGCACACTTTCACTTCTCTGAAAAACAATTTCATCATCATTTCTTCATGAGGGAAAACAATTTCATCATCATCACCATGTGCACAATTTTAGTGCTCTGAAAAACAATTTCAGATCATCATTTCTTTATTTGGTCAGTACTATATCAACATTTGTGAACATCTTTCATCAGTACTACATCAACATGTCTCACACTAAAAACACCCTACTTGCTAACAATGACAGCTAGCAGAATGGCAAACAGACCAACATACAGAAGAGCTCCAAAACAAAAAATGTTATCCCTAAATTGCTCTCTTTGCTTCTGCATCTTGACAATTGCTCTCTTTTCTTTCTCATTTCTTTTAGTTTCTGCTTCAAGTACTTTAATCCTGGCCTCCAACTCCATATTCTTCATGGCTAGATCCTTAATCCTGGCCTCCAACTTCATTGCTCTGCCATCCCTTTCCCCAGCCCACTCCTGAAAAAATGATAAGCAATTCAAGTCAAGAACTCCTGAAAAATGATGAGCCATTGCTCTGCCTTGTACTAAGTCAGCCACTGCAGCTCATTATTCCTGGGATTTCTGTACTTACCTTCTTGCCACCGAAGTCAAGAACTGCAGTGACCCTGGCGCTAGGTTCTCCAGGCCCGCCGCCGCCCAGGAACCCGTCGGCGTCGACGCCTACTCCATGGGATCATAAGCCACCGCTCAGCTTCTCGCCGCCGCCGCCACCGGACGCTCTCATTCTCTCGCCGTCGGGATTTGGACAGGGGAAAGGGGAAAATAGGAGAGAGCTAGGGATTTGGACAGGGACAGGGGAAAGGGGAAAAAGAAGACAAGTGAAGCAGGGACCGCGGGCGTGATTTTTAGAAACGTTGAGGGGTTTTCTGCAAAAGGCCCAGTCCGACCAGGTGTGCCACGCAGCAGCCAGCTGGGCGCCAATTGGCCGTCTCTGATTGGCTGTGGACTAAACCATTACATAGTTTGCAAGTTTGTGGATGAGTTAATCACCTTTTGCAAGTTTATGGACTAAACCATCACATCCAATGCAAGTTTATGGGTCTCTAGTGCTCTTGCCTCTTACAAATGGGTGTGCCCATCTGGGTCAAACCGAACACTCATGTGTCGGGTGTGCCTTCTGGTTTCCTTGCACTCCAAGAGAATTATGTGTCCCTGCTCCCTGTAAAGAAAGTGAGCTCTAAGTCGTCGGTCCGGCCCACCTGAGGCTATCGGGATAACTTTTGTCCTTCCTGACTATACATGGGTGGTATGCCATCATCAATAGCTCCCAACGCCTTCACAGGCTGATTGTTTCTTGTCCTTGCGGCATCCCTGCCTGGGCCGAGTGCTTCAACCTTCTCTCTTGGGAAAGTTTCTCGAGCGGTACTCGCCTGAGCGCGTTGTCCTGTTGCTTGGAGGGGGATTGTGATGGACTCGTAGAACTCATGTAGAAAAAAGGTAAATAGTCGAGTTGTATCCACTCTATAGGGCAGGAATACCATGGCATGTGAGCTAATAGCTGGTAAGTCTTGGTGGTATCTAGTCATTTCTAGCGGATGGAGTCTAGCTAGTGACCCAACATGTGGCATACCAAAATCCCTACAAAATTATCGAGTGGTACCTGCTTTCCGAGTGGGTCCGGTCCAACTGGTGCCCCTCAAGTGTAATATCCTCAGGATTCATGTCAGAACCAGAACACACGTATGATGCTTCGGTCATGAGTTGTTCAGTATCCAACCGGTGTCCTGCTGGAGGCGGACAGTAGCTTCCCTTCACTTGCATGCATTCGAGTGGTCCTAGACCCCTTGAGGTCAACCATCGGAACCTTCAGTCAGCAGTACTTGGGTCTCGAGTGCCCGTTCTCGAATGGTTGTCTATTGGAGGCGTATTGTATTTGCATTGATTTGGGTGCATCCTCTACTCCTCGTGAGTGTGGGACCCATTGAGAGTCAACCACCGAAACCCCAAGTCAAACAAGCACAAGGGAATGAATGATCATGTGGTCCAGGCAGTCTTCGGGCAAACTGTTGTGAGGAAGCAAACTAGAAACAAATCAAACTTTTTTGGATTCAAATTAAGAAAATCTTTATCAGCGATTCCTATTCTACTAACAAGAGTAGACATGCAAAATTTATTTGTTACTGAAGAGAAAACCATTCTAGCTGTTCTTGAATAGCTTCCTTCAAAAGGATTTTCGCTTGCTCAGTGAATGTCTTGCTAGAAGATATAATTTCTTGGAACTGAGGTTTAGTATCTTTTAGGTGTTTACGTAACTCATCTAGAAATTTATTTACCTGTTCAATTTCTAACGAATCAAGATATCCTCTTGTTCCGGTATAAATAGTAGCTCTATGCTCTTCCACCGGGAGAGGGTTGCCTGGGATTGTTTAATCAATTCCCTTAATCGTCGACCCCTTGCCAATTGATTCTAACTTGTTTTATCAAGAGAAGAGGCGAATTGTGCAAAGTCATTGAACGATCTCCATGTATTCAATTGAGTGAGCATTAAGGTGAAATGATGTGTCATTAAAATCACAATGGGAACTATAGTGGAGGGGCCACATAACATGTTTGGTTTAAGTTCCAAAGGGCCTCAGCCCTCAACCCTCATGAATGAGGTGCAGCGTGACACGGGACCACATGCAACTTTTCCATGTTTTCATGGTGTGTGGCGAAGTGGCGTGCCATCTTGGGGAGGGGTAAAAACTAAAAGGTAGCCAATTGTCAATTCTGCTTCTTCTTCCTCATGCCTCCTTGTCGCCTCGCTCTCCACTCGCCATGTGCTCTTGGAAACAAGCTCGTGCCACCATCATACCCATGCTCAGTGTTCTTTCTTTTTGTGCCCACCCTGCCCCATAGAGCCCCACTCACATGTTCCTTCCATTGATTGCATCCAAATCTTAATCATGTGACTCTAGATTTGGGCCACCACTATCGAATTCAATCCTTCCTCGACGAAGAGGAAGTGCTTGAGGAGAAGTTTGTGGCACCATAATCTTGGACCAGGAGGAGCTTCAAACAGTGTGGTGATGGTGGCAAGGAAGATATCCACTATGACAGAGGAGATGATAGGAGGGCTTATCCCCAACGGCATGCTCCAATGGTGAGCTACTCATGGGTGGCTTTCGCCACTCCTGACATGAATGTTCCATTGATTGCACTCATATTTGAAACCCACGGCCTAGACCTGGGCCGCCATTATCAGATTCAATCCTTCCTCGATGAAGAGGGAGTGCTTGAGGAGAAATTTGTGGCGCCATAGTCTGGGACAACGAGGAGGGGCTTCAACTAGTGGCGATGGTGGCATGGATGAAATTCACTGTGATACAGGAGGCAAAAGAAGTGCTTCTCCCCAAGGGCATGCTCGAGTTGCGAGCTACTCTGGGGTGGCTTTATCCACCCTCAACACAGATGAGGTTATCGTCCACACACCCATCTTGAACCTTCGATAAGGGATGGCACACAGAGTTGTTTTACTACTCCAATTTACCACCCTCCCTCTCGTGTGGAGAGCGAGGTGGAATGAACTTCTGAGGGATTTGGAAGAGGCTAAATTTCAAGTCGTTCAGGCACACCTCTCACATGTGCTTTAGTCGGGAGACACCAGGGTTGGAATGATCTCGACCTTCTTTGATCGGTGGATATAGACATTAAGCAAAGAATCCACTTGATGTTTGAGCTCACTAGGCTTGATGATATGACTCGAGAGGTAGAAACCCGATCCTCGAAGGGTGCATTGATACTCCGAGTCAGGAGATTATCGAAAGTTGACATCATCATTACCAATGCACCCCATCAGTGCCTTTCCATGCAAGAAAACCTTTGAGTCACCGAGTGGAAATATTCACTTGCCTGCACCTTCTGGTTTCATAGTTACTTGATACCTTCATCTCTAGGCTCCCCTGCCCCAAAACAAGGGATCCAACCATTAAATAGTGCAAGTGAGCAAGGTGTAGGTGGATCCGGCATTGGTGTCGACACAGGCGACGCGGCTTAGGCGAAGGGGAAGTAGAAACAGGTAGATGGCTCCCCTATTCAAAGACGACGCGACTCTTGCATTTGTCTTGTCTGGGTTGTACCAACTGTCACCAAGATGTAGAAAACTAATGCACCACTGGGTATGATCGGTGCAGCTCCGGTGAAGGGTAAATCCTCAACATCACCAGCGACGAAGGCTCCCTCCAAGGTAGCACGGTCTACCAGGTAAGTTGCCAAGTAGACACCCTTGTCTCGTACTCTGTCGTCCATTCAGTGCGGTATGATACTGGTCTTGTTGTGATTTCGGTAGTCTAGCAAAGAGGGGGGCCATAAGGACACATTGAGTGACGAAGAGTCCAGTCAAGATGTTGGCATACCAGAGTCAGCTGTTGTGCCATTGGTGTCCCCGAGCCGCTTGGGTCCCTTCTCTGCCATCTACCACTCAGCTAGATAATAGTTTGTTGAGCTCAAAGGGCTCGGAGAGTGTCCTTAACTCTGATTAGGGCACCAGTGCAAAGGGGTTGGACCTCATACCTCCAGTAAATCAGATGAAGAGGTAAGCTAGCTAGACGACCAAGGATTGATGGGATGAACTATAGCCACTTCCATCGCTCAGCCAGTTGGCGGGGCTCTCATCCATCTAATGTCCATCAGAAGAAGCCCCGTTGGCTCTGCCACCGTACACATAATGTAAGTGCACGCATGGGACCCCATCGCTCGCTCATCAAACAGAAGTGTTGCGAGCATTCCCCTCCACTCCAGTAGAGTGGACACAAGATACTAGAAGTAGCTTGCTGAATTCTCCCATTATCTCCCTTGTGATCATTTCAGTATCTTGAAATGAATCAATATGATAGGAACCGAGTCATGTGGGCGGAGATCGGCGAGGAGGCGAAGCAATTAGAACTACATCGGCTGACTCCCGGTCATGTTGAAGACCGTGAAGGAGTGCACCAATTTGGTGAAGGGCAAGTTCTAGCCCGTCACAGAGGTATGCTCTCTCCGCTTGTAGATTTCACACTTGGGCCACAGAATATGGCCCAGTGGGTGTGTTCCCCAAGCATGCGCTCGGTTCATGGAGCCAAGCGGAGGGTCTTGAACAATTATTCTCATCAGTCTTGCATAAGCTGGCCAAGAGGTTGGAAGAGGCTTTTGAATAAGAGACCTCAAAACTCAAGGTGGAGGTCGAGGTCACCTCCCAACTAAGATTGGAGCTTGAGGCGGTGAAGGCTTGGAACCTGATGTTGGAGTAGGATAGGGCCACCGTCACCTAACTCCATGTTGAGCTTGAGGTGACAAAGACATGAGCCTAGCTGCTTGAGGAGGCATAGGTCCCACGCGACAAGCTTGAGAAGGATTTCGAGTCAATGAGGATGGACAAAAGGATCCTTGAGGAAGATAAGATTGAGACCATGAGTGGACTAAATAAAGCGCAAGAGATTGCCAATGGTAAGCCCTTTACTCATGTCGTGCTTAGCCATGAGTTGCCGAGTTGGTGTTGATCAAAGTTTTAAATAGCTAGTTATTGCCCCACTATAGCGGTCTGAGAAGGGGGCGCTAAATGATCGACTATAGGCTTCACGTACAATTGTCCAATAAAGTTATGATATAGCTGGCTATAAGCTTATTTGGAGGACCACCACTATTTCTCATCGCCCGTTATTTAAAACAATGGTGTTGATGGTATGTGATCATACTTTGCATAGGCCAACCACATGATAAAGGTCTTGAATGCGGTTGTTGAGATGCCTTGTGCTCCCCTCTAGGGGGGAGGCTAATTGAAATTTGTAGAGATATTTTGGATCGCCTCCAGCAGATGCTTGGGCAGGTAAAAGAGCAGAAGGACGCGAACCGGGTAGTGTGCGGTGCCCTCTAGGAGCACGTCCCAACGCCTGGTTGTGTGGGCACAATTATAAGCCTCATGTACCATGTGCCCAAGCAGGTGATCAGGTGAAGAAGTTGTAAAGGGTGGTTGCTCGAGAAGGTTCCCAGGTGCTACTTATTGCAGCCAAGTCCCACTACCCTACGATCCTGCTGAAGGGAATCGGCGATGACTTCACTATTGAGTTCCCCGAGGAGAATGTCAAGGCCTTGTTGAAGTAAACTAATTTTGATGATGATAATATCATTGGCAAGTCTAAATAGGATATGGCATAATGGGTGCTAAGGTCTTAATTAACCTGAGATCTATCAAAACCTTTGTTGAGCGCTACTGTTGATAGTCAAACTCATGTAACAATGGTTAAATCTCAAGACCATGGTGTTGTTGATTAAATCAAGTGGGGTAATGTCTCGGTGTAGAGGACTAACACGACGAGCCACAATAGGTAGAACATCAAGAACAAAGTTGATATGTACATTATAAATAAGGTCTTTTTTATATCGTCTTTTCGGATCATTCGTGAATTAGGTCAAACTGGTAAAAATTAGTAAAGTTGTGATGTCATTTCTAAAAACAAACGTGATTTTACTGGGTTCTGAGGGACAAAGAGGCAAATCATTTATGATGGTTCCCTATCTACTGTAAAAACAAACGTAGCTATTTTGGAAGATGAGGATAGACGTGCTTATTACATTGAGGAGATGATGGCAGTGGCCACTAACTAACACCTAACTTTCATTTGGGTAGCCCTTTCCGGTCACATGATGAGCTTGTTACCAAGGAATAAAATGAAGGTTTGGAAAACCCTTCTTTGAGAAAGTAATCAAGAAAGCTATCATGGGTATATATACACATGTGGATCCAAGCCCTTACGACCTAACTTTAAGTTTCTATCAAACCTTTTAGTATTTGATTGAGAATGATTTCATGGCTCTTATTAGAAGTTTTGGAAATTACAAATTTGACATGTCTAGACTTATTTTGCATCCATCACCTTGATTCCCAAAGAGACCAGTGTTAAGAGTCTTTAGGCCTATTATTTTGATCAATTGCTATGTTAAGATTTTTACCAAAGCTATGACAACTAGGGTTTACCCTGCGGAAGTAAGCTTATCTTCCCTAATCAGAATGCTTTTTATGGGCATATTCATTTCTGGAAAGTGTTGTTAGTGCGCATGAACTGATTCATGAGTTTCATATACCTGGATCTGAAGGTATATATAATTTTGAAACTATAGTATGAGAAACCTTATGTTAGTGCCGCTTGGACTTCCTTGTGAATATGCTAACCACCAGAGGCTTTACAAGTGAACAAATTAGTTGGATATACAACACTATTGCTCAAAGTTCCTTTTCTGTGAGATTAAATGAGGGGAATGGAAAATACTTTATGGGTGAAAAAGGACTTAAGCAGGAGGATCCTCTCTCCCCCATTTCGTTCAAATAAGTAGGTGATGTGTTTTTAAAATACTTGCCAAAGGCATAGGTTGTGTGATCATATCTTGATCGTGTCATCAACCTCTACTACGCTAATGGAACCATCATATTCCTTGGTCCCTCCATTGATAATGCAAGAACCCTTAAGTGGATGTTTTCTTGCTTTGATATGTTCTCGAGCATGAAAATCAACTTTCACAAAAGTGACCTAGTTAATATTAATATGGATGAAGAACATTCTAAGACCTTTGCTCGGATTTTATATTGCAAGATCATTTCCTTTCCTCTTAAGTATCTTGGGGTTCTCCTACATTTTACCAAACTAGGAGGGAAGATCTCCAACCCATTGTAGACGAGGTCGTTACAAATATTCCTTCTGTGAAATATAAAACCCTGAACTATGATGGGAAGCTTGTGCTTCTCAGAATTAGTATTTCTACCATTCTAATGTATTTAATGTAAATTATTAAGTTCCCCTAATGAGCGAAAAATGTTATCACTTCTGAGATGTCTCATTTCTTTGTGGTAAATTTGGAGTTTCACATAAATACCACGTAGCTATTCGAGGACTTATCGCTCTTCGTAAGGATTTTGGTGGGATGGGGGTACCTAATCAGAGAGCCTTTAATTTTGCCTTCTTATCCTCTTGTCTAAGAGATACTTCCTTGGTGGTGACATGAACTACCCAGTCCTTGGTGGAACCTCCTAAAATATCGACCAATTTATGATTTGAGGTGTTTGTTTTGTGTGGGAAATGAAACTACACAACACCTCATTTTCGATTTGCATGCTCTTTTGGTCTTGCATTTATGAGAGCTTTGAGTGTGATAGGCCTTAGTGAATGGGAGATATTTCAAATGTCTAGACTCTCGGGAAAACAAATGATGTTTGCAATATGTTTTGGTGGTGCTTCCTTGTGGAGTATTTGGACCTTACGTACTGAGATATCTTTCCATGGAAACGTATGGTCGGATGGCGGGTATTTCTAGGAAGAATGGGCATGTGGCTTCATGATTGGGACATCATGTGCAATAGTACACAACTGCCATGTTGGATTGTTAAAGAAGCGAGCTCTTTAGAATTTCATGGGAAGGATTCTACCTATGGTGGGAACTGATGAATAGTGACATATCTTCCTATGTGCCATAACCAACTGGTCTGAGGTCACTGAGTAATGCATTTGGTGATGTAGTTTGCAGGTTGTGTATCCTGATGTCTCTAATGTCCCTTTCCTTGTGGCTTGTAAGAAACCCTGTATGGTTTTCTTAAATTCTGGAGCAACTAGTTTCCTCTTTCTCCCGAGCGTTGTTACTATTTTGATTGTGGCCTCATTTTCAAGAATATGGGGTTGTGGGGAAACCCCTTTCATTCAAAGAAATTATTTTGTAAGGAGAACACGGATCCTTGGCATCCTGTTCGGAATATGGCCAACTGATACTATCAGTTCAACAAAAAATATTTCATTAGATTCACTCTAAAGAGAAGTTTAAAATGGTGTGGCATATAACCCTTGCTTGCCAAATTAATGGTGTTTTATTAAAATTCATACAAACTTATAAACCAAGATAGTGGGAGTACAAACTTTGTCTAATACTTGATTGATGAAGTGCCAAACAAAGCAAAACAATAGAATGGGATTTGAAGATGAAAGTTCAATTTACAGGAGGGTGGCAAGGTCATCTATGTTTCCTATCAACCTTACAGGAAATATATATTCTCAAGTTGCACAAAACAAGTGTGAAATAAGTATTCACATAGCTATTTATGGTAATTCTAGCAATTGAGATTTTATTTGCGACAACTAAAATAAATCATTTTATACCCAAAAAGGTCATAAACTTTAGTGTGTGATAAAAGAAAAGGTATCATTATAAAAGACAACAAATCAAATAACATGTTCATTTTATTAACTGAAGGGAAATCAATTTAACACAATCAAGCTAAAAAAACTTCAAGGCATCCATGTACGGATGTACTATATCATTGACATAGTTGAAGCAATCGGCTTCAATCTCTTGCAGCTCGGGAAGCACACAATTACTTCTTTCCATGAAATCAGTGGTAGTTGTCACAAAACCAAAGCATCGGAAGGATGGAAGAATGCACAAGTGTAGGCTAGGTTGTTTTGAGGAGAGTCAAAATGGACAAACATATAGTGCATCACACAGAGAGAACACAAGGTGCAATTATGTGAACACAAACCAATATTTCATTTATTGGAGAGAGGATACTTTTGAAGTGTATATGTGTGGATTGGGTAGCCCTTTCCATCAGTTTGGACTTTTAGTTGCGTTAGATCGTGCATGAAACTTGTCATAATATCAGAGCCTAAGGTCTTGAGTTCAAGTTCTAGCTTTCGCATTATATGCGTTAGCTCATTGCCCCTATGTATCCATGTATTGTCCTCTTGAGACATACCTCTCAGTCTATTCATGTGTTGACTTTCCGTGTCACACATGAGAGTTGGTGTTGAAGTATATATGCGGATTGCCTAGCCATTCCATCGGTTTGGAATTTTGGCTGTCTAGCTAGTGCATGAAGCTTGTTAGAGATAACATTGTGGAGGTGTCAATTAGTCGACACCCTAATGGCCTACAAGGGAAATTTGACGATGATTAAGACTCTACATAAATCATATGAAACTTCCACTTTCTGACAAAAGAGCAATCGTTTGTAATGTTGTATGCCAACTTCCTATGAAATTCGTGTAAAATCATTGCATTAAAAATAACCCAAGTCGCAATTTAATAATTTACTGATGCACTTGAGACATAAGCCATAAAACACACCCACTAAATAGAATTCATAGTTTTGGCACAAAATAGAAATTACCCATACAAAAATGTTTCAATCATTCACATTGAAGCACAAGAAAGTCCATAAACAAATCTTCATCCGTGGCCCCTTCCTATTGACAATTCTTCTAACCACTATCCACCTTCAAAACATGTTTAACGCGTTGTATTGATCGTATTTGATGGTGTGCTTCTAAAGGTCGTCTATGTAGTGTAGGATACTAGCAAATTCAGTATCCTGGAGGTGAGTGATGTCGCCATAGTGCTCGGCACCCTCATTCTAGTATCCTTCACCATTTATGATGGTTAGGAGGTTGGCGAAGTTAGGTGGTTGGATGTTCACGATGGTGTCATAAGGGTTGATCTCATTCCATGAGAAGCAGACATTAGTGCTTAGGATAATCATAAAAATCCTGAAGCATTAGCTCATTGCTATGGAGATTCAAAAATGATGTATCAAATATAAATTAGTTTCAATAAAAAAATGTTAATTGCTATTCTCAAATGCATCCGACTACAGTTGTTTCTTCAAGTGAACAATGTATAGGAAACTACTACATTCAAATGCAATTCGGAATAGCCAATAGGCAATTTTTATTGAACCCAATTTATAGCTTGGTCTGCATATCTAGATCTCCATAGCACTAACATAATTCTTTGGGGTTTCTACTATTATCTTAATGCAGAAAAGCAATGGTGTCGACTTCTCATGTAATGGGATCAAACCTTATGGCAACATAGTAAACATCAACCACCAGACTTCACCACCCTCCTAACCATCATGAAGAATGAAGGGTACTGGAATGAAGCTGCAGAGCACCATGTCAGCATCGCTCACCTTTAGGATACTTAATTTTCCACTCTCATGCACTTTATGAATACCTTTGGAAGCATGTCGTAAAGACAATCATTGCAGCACACTCAACATGTTGACTAAGGTGGATGCTGGTCTGAAGAATGATCGACGGTCAAGGGACACACATGAAGCTTTAGTTATTGACTTTCTTGAGCTTGAATGTGAATGCTTGTGTTTATGCATGGATTATTCCTATGGTGTACCAAAATGATGAATTTTATTTAGTGGGTGTCTTCTGTGGTTGATTTCTCAAGTAAATGATTAAATTCTCAAATTTCCAACTTAAGTTGTTATTTAATGCAATAAATTTACATCAAATTTATAGGTGCAAAACTTTTCTCTATTTCTGAAAGTGGAACTTTCTATGATTGGTTAGAGTTTTAATAATCAAGAAATTTTTCCTGGCAGGCCATTAGGGTGTTTCAGTTGCTTAAATCCAAAGCAGACTTTATGCATGGCACATGTTAAATCCGAAGATATAATTATCAAATGCGATAAATCTAATAATATTGTTCATTCTATTAACTCAAGGGCAGTAAATTTAACACAACCTAACTCAAACACTTCAAGGTACCCACGTATAGATGTACTATATCAATGACATAGATGAAGCAATCGGCTCTAATCTCTTGCAGATCATGAAGCACACAAGTGCTTCTTTCCATGAAACCGATGGTAGTTATCTCATGACCAAAGCACCGGAAGGAAGGAAGAATAATCAAATGTACATAAGGTTGTTTCGATAACATAGTTGGAGTGTATATGTGGATTGCCTAGCCCTTTCTATTAGCTCAATCTTTGGGTTGCGTTGGCTAGTGCATGAAGGTTGGCATGGTATCAAGCCTAAGGTCTTGAGTTCAAGTCTTGGCTTTCGCAGTTTATCCAAAAATTGTTGTTGCCCCCTAAATGTCGTCTAGGGAAATTTGACGAAGATTAAGACTCTACATAAATCATATGAAACTTCCATTGTCCGATAAAAGAGTAATGGTTTGTAATGTTCTTTGACAACTTCCTATGAAGTTTGTGTAAAATCATTGGGAAACATTTGTTTCCAGCCGAATGATTTCTTTGTCACGTAAACCGCTCCCTCCACTTGACACGCGTCATGCTAGGCCCCACGCACCGCTCTCCACTTCTCCTTATCCTTTCACATGACCACACGTTTTTTCTTCTCTGCTTCATCCCCTACCTCCCTTCGCTCGTGGATCTCGCACCCAGTGCTTCTCCGCTCCGGCAACTCGCGTCTCGCCATCACACTGATGCTCATGGATCTCGCTGCTGTAGAGGGGAGTGCTGCAGTGAAGCCACCGGCACGGCGTCAGGGTTGAGATGGAGCTACGATGGGCAGTCGGAGCTGCGATGGAGCACCACCACGCCAGCGGTGGCGCTGAAGTGAAGCTTGCAGCGGTCGTCGGGATGCTGCGGTGGCGCTGCCGTGAAGCTTGCGGTCGTCGTCGGGGTGCTACGGTGGTGCTACAAGGAAGCATGCAGCGACCGTCGGGGTGATGCGGTGGAGCACCGCTGCGTTGGCCGTGGCGCTGCAGTCAAGCGTACGGCTGCCATCACTTGTGTGGATTGATGTTGTGAGGCGCGAGCGTGCTCAACACCGCGGCTGTTGATGTGGTCCATGTTGCCGAGTGTCGCTAGCCGGTGCTGAAAAGAGGGAGAGGGGTGTCGATGCCAGGGTGTTGCAAAGGCAACACCAACCACAACGCCATCGCTGTTGCAAGGGTGTGTGAGCCGGCAACACCAGTGCGAGTCACCGGTGCTGCCATGGAGCTCTGTCGGGCCACATCGCTGTAGTGGGGCATCGCCGGGACCGCTGGAGATGCAATGAAGCACCGGCGGATCATGAAGCTCAACTGGGGTTGCAATGAAACATTGCCGCCAATGGAGCTTCGTTGGGAGGACCGCGGTGTTGCAATGAAGCTCTGTCGAGAGCCGTCCATTGCTACAATTAGCTTCGTCGGGGCCACCATTGCTGCAATGGAGCTTCGCCGATGGCCGCCGGGGTTACACTGAAGCATCATCGGAGCGGAATGTGTTTCAATTGGGCATCGCTGGTGGTGTCTGGTGCTGCGATGGAGCACTGCCGTATCGATGTTGTCACTGTAGTGAAGCGTCGCCGCCGGCCACCTGGGCTTCGATGCAGTGCTGTTGTTGTGTGATGTGAGGAAGAGTTTGGGTTGGCGTTGACCATTCAAACCAGCTGAGAGGAGGGATCCGACGATGTGGTGGGACTGATCAAACGGCCAGCAAGGCGGCTTAAGTCTTCCTGGCATCGGCCGGTTGATTTGTAGCACTGGCCAAAATCATTTCATTAAAAATAACCCAATTTGCAATTTGATAATTTACTCGTGCACTTGAGACACATGCCATAAAGCACACCCACTGAATAAAATTCATAGTTTTGGTATGAAATAGAAAGAACCCAGACAAAAACACAATCACTCACATTGAAGCACAAGAAAGTCCATAATCAAATATTCAACGATGGCTCCTTCCTATCGACAATTCTTCTAACCAGCATCCGCCTTCAGCAACATGTTTAACACATGGTAGACATTGTCTTTGATGGCGTTCTTACCAAAGTTGTCCATGAAATGCAGGATATAGTGGCAAATTCTGTATCCTGGAGGTGAGAGATGCCACCATGGTGCTCCGCACCGTCATTCTAGTACCTTCACCATTCATGATGGTTAGGAGGTTGGTGAAGTTAGGTGGTTGGATGTTCACAATGGTGTCATAAGGGTTGATCTCATTCCATGAGAAGCAGACATTAGTGCTTGTCTGCATTAGGATAATCGTAAAAATCTTGAAGCATTAGCTCATTGCTATGGTGATTCAAAAATGATGTGTAAAATATAAATTGGCTTCAACCAAAAAAGGTTCATTGGCTATTCTCAAATGCATTCGACTATAGCTGTTTCTTCAAGTAAACAATGTAGAGGAAACTACTACATTCAAATGCAATTCGGAATAGCCAATTGACAATTTTTTTATTGAACACAATTCATAGTTTAGTCCGCATTTCTGGATCTCCATAACACTGGCATAATGCTTGGGGTTTCTACGATTATCTTAATGCAGAAAAGCAATGGTGTCGTCTTCTCATGGAATGAGATCAAACCTTATGGCAACATAGTAAACATCCAAGCACCAGACTTCACCACCCACCTAACCATCATTAACAATGAAGGGTACTGGAATGAAGCTGCAGAGCACCGTGTCAGCATCGCTCACCTCTAGGATACTTAATTTTCCACTCTCATGCACTTTATGAATACCTTCGGAAGCATGTCGTCAAACATAATCATTGCGGCACACTCAACATGTTGACTAAGGTGGATGCCGGTCTGAAGAATGGTCGACGGGCCAGGGACACCCATGAAGCTTTAGTTATCGTCTTTCCTGAGCTTGAATGTGAATGCTTGTGTTTATGTACGGATTATTTCTATGGTGTACCAAAATGATGAATTTTACTTAGTGGGTGTCTTCTGTGGTTGATTTCTCAAGTGAATCATTAAATTCTCGAATTTCCAACTTAATTTGGTATTAATGCAATAATTTCACATAAAACATTGCAAAACTTGCTAATTTTCTCAAAGTGGAACTTTCTATGATTCACTAGAGTTTTAATACTCGAGAAATTTTTCTTGGCAGGCCTTTAGGGTGTTTCATTTGCTTAAATCCAAAGCAGACCTTATGCATGGCACATATTAAACCCAAAGTTATAATTATCAAAGGGAATAAATCAAATAATATTGTTCATTTTACCAAGTCAGGGGTGGTAAATTTTACATAGTCTAACTCAAAATAGTTCAAGGTGCCCACGTATAGATGTACTCTATCAATGACATAGATGTAGCAACCGGCTCTAATCTCTTGCAGATCATTAAGCAGAAGATTGCTTCTTTCCATGAAATTGATGGTAGTTGTTACATGACCAAAGAATCGGAAGGAAGGAAGAATGAAAAAAATGTCCATTAGGTTGTTTTGATAACACAGTTGGAGTGTATATGTGGATTGCCTAGCCCTGTCTATTAGCTCAATCTTTGGGTTGCATTGCCTTTTGCATGAAGGTTGTCATGGTATCAAGCCTAATGTCTTCAGATCAAGTCCCGGATTTTGCAATTTATCCAAATATTGTTGTTCCCCCTCTGTGTCCATGTATAGTCCTCCCGAGCCTTACCTCTGATTCTATTCACGTGTTTACTTTCCATGTCATGCATGCGAGTGGGTGTTGAAGTGTATATGTGGATTGCCTAGCCCTTTCCATCAGTTCGGAATTTTGGTTGCATTATATTAGCACTAGTGCATGAAGCTTGTCAGACACAAACATAGTGGACGTGTTAATCTGTAGGCAACCTAAATGTCGTCTAGGGAAATTTGACAATGATTAAGACTCTACATAAATCATATGAAACTTCCACTGTCCGGTAAAAGAGTAATGGTCCGTAGTGTTGTATGCCAACTTCCTAAGAAGTTTGTGTAAAATTATTTCATTAAAAATAACCCAAGTTGCAATTTGATAATTTACTAGTGCACTTGAGACACATGCCATAAAGCACACCCACTGAATAAAATTCATAGTTTTGGTATGAAATAGAAGAACCCAAACAAAAACACAATCATTCACATTAAAACACAAGAAAGTCCATAATCAAATCTTGAACGGTGGCTCCTTCCTATCGACAATTCTTCTGACTAGCATCCACCTTCAACAACATGTTTAGCGGGCGGTGGGGATTTATCTTTGATGGCGTGCTTCCCGAAGTTGTCCATGAAATGCAGGATATAGTGGCCAATTCAGTATCCTGGAGGTGAAAGATGCCACCATGGTGCTCCACACCCTCATTCTAGTACCCTTCACCATTCATGATGGTTAGGAGGTTGGTGAAGTTAGGTGGTTGGATCTTGACAATGGTTTCATAAGGGTAGATCTCATTCCATGAGAAGCAGACATTAGTGCTTGTCTACATTAGGATAATCATAAAAATCCTGAAGCATTAGCTCATTGCTATGGAGATTCAAAAATGATGTTAAAATATAAATTGGGTTCAATCAAAAAAATGTTAATTGGCTATTCTCAAATGCATTCAACTACAGTCGTTTCTTCAAGTAAACAATGTAGAGGAATCTACAACATTCAAATGCAATTCGGAATAGCCAATTGATAATATTTAATTGAACCCAATCTATAGTTTAGTCCGCATTTTTGGATCTCCTTACGACTGAAATAATGCTTTGTGGTTTCTACGATTATCTTAATGCAGAAAAGCAATGGTGCCGGTTTCTCATGGAAGAGATCAAACCTTATGGCAACATAGTAAAAATCCAACCAACAGACTTCACCACTCTCCTAGCCATCATGAACAATGAAGGGTACTAGAATGAAGCTACAGAGCATCGTGTTAGCATCTCTCACCTCTAGGATACTTAATTTTCCACTCTCATGCACTTTATGAATACCTTGGGAAGTTTGTCGTCAAAGATAATCATTGCAGCACAATCAACATGCTGACTAAAGGTGAATGCCGGTCTAAAGAATGGTCGATGGGCAAGGAACACCCATGAAGCTTTAGTTATCGACTTTCTTGAGCTTGAATGTGAATGCTTGTGTTTATGTATGGATTATTTCTATGGTGTACCAAAATTATGAATTTTACTTAGTGGGTGTCTTCTGTGGTTGATTTTTCAAGTGAATCATTAAATTCTCGAATTTCCAACTTAAGTTGGTATTTAATGCAATAATTTTACATCAAATTTATAGGAAATTTATGACAATGATTAAGACTCTACATAGTTCATATGAAATTTCCATTGTCCGATAAAAGACCAAAAGTTTGTAATTTTGTATGCCAACTTCCTATGAGGTTCCTCTAAAATCCTCGAATTAAAAATACCCAAGTTTTAAATTGATAATTTTCTGATGCACTTGAGACATAAGCCATATAGAACACCACTAAACAAAATTAGTAGTTTTCTTACAAAGAAGAAATAACCCAGACAAAAAAGCAATCGTTCACATTGAAACAAAAGAAAGTCCATAACCAATTCTTCATAGGTGGCCACTTCCTATCAAAAATTCCTCTGACCAGCATCCACATTCAACAACATGTTTAGTGTGTTATAGGGATTATCTTGGATAGTGTGCTTCCCAAGGTTGCCCATGAAATGCATGATATAGTGGCAAATTCAGTATCCTGGAGGTGAGAGATGCCGCCATGGTCCTCTGCACCCTCATTCTAGTACCCTTCACCATTCATGATGTTTAGGAGATTGGTGAAGTTAGGTGGTTGGATATTCACGATGGTGTCATAAGGGTTGATCTCATTTCATGAGAAGCAGACATTAGTGGTTGTCTGGATTACAATAATCATAAAAACCCTAAAGCGTTAGCTCAATGCTATGGAGATTCAAAAATGATCTCCGAAATGTAAATAGGGTTCCATAAAAATGACTGCATTTGAATGCATTTGAGATAGCCAACAGAAAATTTTTTATTGAACCCAATTTATATTTCGGTCCGCATTTCTGAATCTCCGTAGCACTAACCTAATGCTTCAAGATTTCTATGTTTCTCTTAATGCATAAAAGTATTGGTGTTGGCTTCTCATGGAATGAGATTAATCCTTATGACAGCATTGTAAACTTCCAACCACCGAACTTCACCACTCTCCTAGACATTATGAACAATGAAGGGTACTGGAATGAGGCTGTAGAGCACTGTGGCAGCATCACTCACCTCTAGGATACTGAATTTTCCACTCTCATGCGCTTCATGAACAACCTTGGGAAGCATGTCGTCAAAGACAATCCATGCAGTGCACTCAACATCTTGTTGAAGGTGGATGCTGGTTAGAATAATGGTCGACATGCAAGGTACACCAATGAAGCTTGGTCATCGACTTTATTGTTCTTAGATGTGAATGGTTCTGTCTCTGTATGGATTGTTTCTATGGTGTAGCAAAATGATGAATTTTATTCAGTGGGTGTTTTGTGTGGCGATGTCTCGAGTGCATCATTAAATTCTCGAATTTGCAACTTGAGTTGGTATTTAATGCAATAATTTTACATGAAATTCATAGGAATTGAAGTTCACATAAAACATTGCAAAGCTTTGCTCTTTTGTGTATAGTGGAGTTTTCTATGATTAGCTAGAGTTTTTGATCCTCGGAATTGTTTTCCTAATAGGCCATTAGGGTGCTTTAGCTACTTAAATCCAAAGTAGACGTTAATGCAAGGCACATCTCATATGTAATGAAACACTCAAAATCATACTTCTGAAAAAGAAATCTTACAATGTTTAAAACCATGTTTCAGACCTAAGATATCAACCTCATAGAATATCTTTTTCTAACGTACCCATGTGTGCCTATGCTTTGGTGTATTTTCCTCACCTTCTATCCAACAAGTAGTGGCGGAGCGATCTATTTGTGTACATCGCAAGAAACAGATAACACTCGTTCAAGATAGGGAGAGGATGATTGCAGCATCACCAAAAGTAGAAAAGCACAGCTACAACTAGACCTAATTTATGTGATGGCTATATGGAAAGAATGTAATACACGAATATATATTTAGGCAAGTTTTTTTATGAAATAGCATATATGTGCGCGCTCACACACACACACACAACATCTCCACATATAGTACATGACATTCCGCTCTAACATTCTTGACATGTCCAAAATAACTTCTAAATCTGAGTTAAAAGAAAATTTGTTATAGCATTTCATCACCAAACACTACAAAATAATGACAAGACAATAAGCAAATCTCTAATTACAATAATTGCAATAAAATGCACTGAAATGGTGTATACTTCTTTTTTGAATATATAATAAAATAATTGTCTGTAATTTAATCCTTTATTTCATCCAGCAGAGACCATGGTCGAGCTGATCTATCCTTACTTTCCGCTTCTGAAAGGAAGTTAAGTAAATAACATTTGTGCCCCTGTCAAATGTCATGGAAACATACTAACATTTTCCTCTATCATATACCTAGACACATGCTTCACCATGGAAGCATGTACGTCTTCCTATCCACAATCATCCTCCAACTT
>NC_041389.1:59342757-59377434 GCF_002162155.2 Triticum dicoccoides | reverse complement strand
GTTCTCTCTTAGGTGTCTGTAGGTCTGTACATATGCCTATGCCCCCCGTACAATTCTTGGGTGTTAGTAAAAACCTGCAGACGAGGTTAGTGGCCCGCCTACCAAAGATTCCCCAATAAAGAAACAAAATGTTGATGGTTGATCTAACACCACATATATATGCTTCCATGGTGAAGAATGTGCTCGGGTAGATGACAAAGGGGAATGTCGGTCCCAGTTCTTGGATATTTGACAAAAAGGATGAACTCGTCATCGACTTAATTTCTTCTCCAGGGCATGAAGGATGGATCGATCAACTCGGCCAGTTCTCCTCTGAATGAAATGATGTATAAAGAAGAATTCTGTGAACCTTGCTTGCAGTTATTGAATAGCGGTATTTCTTAATTGTCTTGGCATGTTAATTTCGTCTTGTTTGGTGATGAAATGGTATTAAAAACCATGTTTTCATTGGGACTTAAACGAGTTATTTTGGAGATGTCAAGAATGTTAAATTCTGGAAGGAATGTACTCTCGTTGTTCGACATGTATGCTTGGTACATTTTTTGGTTTTAGGCAGAGGAATTGACATTGTAATTATGGTAAGTGTCTAATGCATGTGAGGGTGTTCCTATTTTAAAGCTAAGTTATGAATTATTTATTTTTCTTTGTTGTTGTAGGCAGAAGCAATGAACATATCATATTGTAGGCATAATTCTATTTTTGAAATATTTCTTTTAAGTTGTGCCATGTAGGGATGTTTATTTATTACTAATTTCTTGAAGGTGGTTGGATACTTTTGTGCTCCTTTTGTGTACCAATGCTTCCATTTTATTTGATGGCTTTGTAACATTTATAGCAACATTGTCTAGAATTAAGTAACCATGTGTAGTTTGTGGATTTATGCTCACTTTAGCTTGTAAACTCCTTCCACAACCAAATTGTCTAGCTTGCATGTGTCTATAAGAGAGCAAAAGTGTTTGATTTCTCCGGTACTTCTAGCATGCTTTCTTATCCCTTGATGAAGAGGTTCACATTTTAGGTTTGTAATACACGCGTAGAAGGTTTTACAACCATAGTATTGATTATAGAGAGTGACCACTTGAATTACTTGCGATGCAAATTTTAATAACCTCTGGCATATCTTGGCTTGACCTTCAACTGGGTGGGGAGCTTTGTTAGGATGGGCTGCTATCGAAGGCAACCTAGATCCTGCAGTCATCCTTCCACTATATACTGCTGGTATATGCATATCAGGTATTTTTCTAGTGGGGTTCTTTCATATGTAAATTGATTAAAAGCATCTTATCGGATGTTCTTGGTTTCTAATGGTGGTATCTTAATACATGCAGGACAAAGAAGATGACCTCAAAGTAGGTGTAAGTCCACAACATTAAGGTTTGGAGATTCGACCAAGTAATGGATCGGTGCCTTTGGTGCCGCATCGATTGGTAGCTTGGCGTTCAGTGGCTGGCCGCAATGTTGATCTTGGTTGGTGCTCCTTATCAGATGCCATGAAGAATAAATTGTTTTTGACATAATATTGACTACATACTTTATTCATGTGGGATAGGACAGCATGGCCCTACTACCCTCTTCTTACAGCCGCAGCTTCATAGTTGGCATGGTAGATTTCAACCGTCGACTTATCTGACCGCGCATATTGCAACAGAAAGTAAGTTTCTTCATATTGAAACCATGGAGATTTAGAACAAATGGTGTGTTCATTGATTTTTTAGACGTACCATTACTAAGTGCTTATCGAAAAAGGCTTTCGCCCCGCTTTATATATAAAGCAAACCGCCCAAGCCAAACGTCCAACAAGGTTCACACAAACACACACCAGGGTTAATGATGAGGGCACAACTCAACAAGCCCTGAACACAAAACAACACACTCACACACAGCACCCCGAGCAACAAGTCTAATCGGGCTCCGGAGGAGGGGGCGGCAGCGGGGGCGCCATGCGGAAGGCCATCGAGCGAAGGTCGGCGAGGAGGGTGTTGATGGCATCGCGGTCCTGGTGGCGGCTAAGCGGCCGCCAGAGCTGCAAGTAACCACACAATTTGAAGATCACGTCAGTCGCATGTCGGAGAGGTACTTTCTGAATAACAAGCTTGTTGCGGATGGTCCAAAGCGTCCAGGCGAGGACCCCAATGCACAACCGTGTAATATGGCGGTGGCGAGGGGCGGAGGCGTGGATCTCCGCAAACAGGTCAGGAAAGTTGGTGTTGCACCATTGTCCGCCGACCGTCTCGCGGAAGCAGGACCACAGGAACTATGCTGTGGTGCAAGAGAAGAAGATGTGATTAGCATCCTGCACCGTGCCACAGATGCACTACAAAAAAAAGACACATCCGTGACATTTTGGGCTGAACGAAATTTTTTTCTGTCATACATATGACACTTCTATGACGATAATTGTGACAAAACCCGGTATCATCATAGATGTGGTGGGATCCTACTTCTATGACAAAAAATCATGACAGAAAATGGGCCTTTCGTCCTGGGCGGGCCGGAGACGCAGCTGCATGACATTCTTTGGGCCGTCCATGATGGAAAAAACCGTGGTAGAAGCGAGGGGGAGGAAAATTTTTGGGAGTTGCCGGTTACGGTGGGAGGTCGGGGGCCGAGCGATGCGCGTTTTTCTCGTACACATACGTGCGTGTGTGCGAGGCGTTGGCTCTAACTGAACCCGGGCGAGGCATTGGGCTCGAAATGAACCCGAGCGATTGCACTGCAGGCTATGCGTTACTGAACCCGAGCGATCGATCGATGGCTGTTAACTGAACCCGATGGAGTGATTCCTTTGCTACTGCTGCTAACTGAAGTCGATTGATTGGATGAACAATGAGCGTTGCGGGGGAGGGGGGGTTGGATGAACAGTGAGCGGTGATGTTGCCTCTGGATGAACAGGACCCCGTGGTGTGGAGGGCTGGATGAACAGTAGATGGTGGAGGGGTGGCCGTGGAGGGGTAGTTGAACAGGACCCCGTGGTGTGGAGGGATGGATGAATAGTAGACGGTGGAGGGATGCCCGTGGAGGGGTGGTTGAATAGTAGCTGGTGGAGTAGCGTGCGGTGGAGGCTGGATGAATAGGAGCCCGTGGAGGCTGGAGGAGGTCGACGGTGGAGATGAACAGTATCTCGTGAAGTCCCATTTTGCGGTACGCCACACCCCTCCCGATGAACAGGACCCCCGTTTCGACCGTAGCACTCCAACACAAGTCCGTTTCGTTCGTTTTGCGGTACGCCACACCCCTCCCGATGAACAGGACCCCCGTTTCGACCATAGGAGGTACGTTTCGTCCGTTTTGCGGTATGCCACACCCCTCCCGATCAACAGGACCTCCGTTTCGACCGTAGGAGGTCCGTTTCCTCTGTTTTGCAGTACGCCACACCCCTCCTGATCAACATGACCTCGTTCCAAACGTAGGAGGTCCGTTTCCTCCGTTGTGCGGTACGTCAGGCCTCGTTTCCATCGCCTGTTCCGTCCAAGCCCTCCTGATGAACACGACCACACATTCCGTTCCGACCCAGCCGGTTGGCTCCCCATGAACACGAGACGACACTGTTTCTCCATTCCGACCCAGCCATGTATGTATGCGTGATAGGCGTTCGAGACCCTGCCCGTATGTACGTATGTGGCCGTATTTTCTTTCTTGCACCCTCGTCGCTGTATGTACGTGTACATGCTACGTGCGCGCCTCTACTACGACACGTGCGCGCCTCGTCTACGACACGTACGCGCCTCTACATCCACCAGTAATATGTACGTACACGTTTGCGACCAGAATGACAATGCTATGTACGCTTCGACCAGGTGGGTCTTGACTGTCAGGCACTTCCTTGCGTGCGAAGATGTAGCTGGTGGGTCCCAGCAGTCAGGGGGGCGAATCATTTTTTTTCAGACGCACTTCCTTGCGTGCGAAGATGTAATTGGTGGGTCCCAGCAGACAGGGGGAAACGTTTTTTTCGCTAAATGCGGTGGCCCGTCCGGTGGGTCCCCGCTGTCAGGTGGAGGAATAATTATTTTGCGCGTAATAAGGAGGCACTTCCTTGCTGCGGCCGTGGACCCAGCTGTCAGCCTCTCCACGTACAGTCCACGTCCGATGGAAACCATTCCTTGACCACGTTGACCACGCCGCGCCGAGAGCACCAGGGCGGTGGACGACGGCGAGGCCTAGGAAGGGGACGACGCGGAGCCGGGGAAGACGCGACAGTGGATGCCCACGCGTAGAGGAGTATGAGGGTTCACTCGTTCGGCTGCGGTGTGAGGCTGCCGTCGCCGCAGAATAACAGGGGGTGTGGGTGCGTAGAGGGATGGCCTGGCCAGCGATGGGAGCAGTAGGGGGCGGTGAGGCCTCTGCGGCATCACAGCCGGCCACGGGCGGCAGGAGCAGGCGGCACGACCGGCGCTGCTTTGGGCGGCTGGAGCAAGAAGACCAGAGGTTGAAGAAGCACTACAGCCGTTGGATGGACATCGTACGGTCAGTGGAGCTAGAATCATTCATATATTGACTAAAGTTGACAAAGGCCTCCATGCCAGTCAACTTAGTAGGCCCACAAGTCAGTCTCCCACCAAGGTTGGTCCCAGCTAGCAGGGGTTATTCATTTTTTTGTGCATAAAAAGGAGGCACTTCCGGTGGGTCCGAGCTGACAGCGGGAGAAACGTTTTTTTCACGAAATACGGTGGCCCGTCCTGTGGGTCCCAGCAGTCAGGGGAAACATTTTTTTCGCGAAACACTGGTGGCCTGTCCGATGGGTCCCTACTGTCAGGTGGAGGTATAATTATTTTCCGCGTAATAAGGAGGCACTTCCTTGCGGCTGCCGTGGACCCAGCTGTCAGCCTCTCCACGTACAGTACTCTTTCGATGGAAGTTGGTCGTTGACAACATTGCCCACGCCGCGCTGAGAGCACCACGGTGGTGGACGACGGCGAGGCCTAGGAAGTGCACGACAGGGAGCCGGGGAAGACGCGGCAGTGGAAGCCCGCACGGAGAGGAGTATTAGGGTTCACTGGTTCGGCTATGGTGTGAGGCTGCCGTTGCCGCAGGGCCTGGCCAGCCGTGGGAATAGTAGGGGCGGTGAGGCCTCCACGGTAGCACAGCCGGCCACGGAAGGCAGGAGCATGCGGCACGACCGGCGCTGCTTTGGGCGGCTGGAGCAAGAACACCAGAGGTTCAAGAAGCACTACGGCCGTTGGATGGCCATCGTACAGTCACTGGAGCTAGAATCGTTCATATTGACTAAAATTGACAAAGGCCCCCGTCCCAGTCAACTTAGTAGGCCCACAAGTCAGCCTCCCACCATGGTGGGTCCCAGCTAGCAGGGGGAGTATTCATTTTTTTGTGCGTAATAAGGAGGCACTTCCGGTGGGTTTGAGCTGACAGGGCGGGGAACGTTTTATTCGCAAAATACGCTGGCCCATCCGGTGGGTCCCAGCTGTCAGGGGAAAAATGTTTTTTTTGCGGAATAAGGTGGCCTGTCCGGTGGGTCCCTGCTGTCAGGTGGAGGAATAATTATTTTGCCCGTAATAAGGAGGCGCTTCCTTGCGGCCGCCTGGACCCAGCTGTCAGCCTCTGCATGTACAATACTCTTCCGATGGAAGTCGGTCATTGACGATGTTGACCACGCCGCGCCGAGAGCACCAGGGCGGTGGTCTGGACGACAGCGAGGCCTAGGAAGGGGACAACGTGGAGCCGGGGAAGACACAACAGTGGTAGCCCGCGCGGAGAGGAGTACGAGGGTTCTCTGGTTCGGCTGCGGTGTGAGGCTGCCGTCGCCGCATAATAACAGGGGGTGTGGGTGAGTAGAGGGATGGCCTGGCCAGCGGTGGGAGTAGTACGGGGCGGTGAGGCCTCCGCGGCATCACAGCCGGCCACGGGAGGCAGGAGCACGCGACATGACCGACGGTGCTTTGGGCGGCTGGAGCAAGAAGACCAGAGGTTAAAGAAGCACTACGGCCGTTGGATGGACATCGTACGATCACTGCAGCTAGAATCGTTTATATTGACTAAGTTGACAAAGCCCTTGGTACGCGTCAACTTAGTAGGCCCACAGCTTGGATTTGGCAGAGAACATATAGCCCATTTGCGATTTCTAAGAATGTACATCCCATTTTTCAATTCTAATGGAATTTAATACAGCCCATTTACGGGTTTGTTAAAAGTACATCCCAACTTCTAGCTAGGACAACGATTAATAATTTCAAACAACCACTCAAAGCAGAATTCAAAAAAAAATCCCACATTTTGATCGGATCCGAAATATTTTAATCCGAAATTTCTAGTCAGGTTAAATATAATTTTAAAATAAAGTTGTATCACGTTAAAATCCAACGAAATATTGCGCGCGCAACAAGTAATGAAATTAAAATTTCCAAATTCCAAAAATAATATATTTTTCAAACTAATTACGTATTTGGTGCATAGTAATTTCCCAGTTATTATAATTACATCCCATTTATTATTTCTTAAAGTCCATTTTCTTGTTAAGCCTAATGCATACCTCCTAGGAAACTTTGCAGCCCAGTGGGGCGGATAACAAGTTGACCCGGATATTGTGTACAACTGTCGGCCCAGTTGCATTGCTGATGTTGAAAAAAGGCCTGTGTAGTATAGTACAACCTAACATGGTTACTCAGCCCACATTCAGGGACGCCGGAAAGGCCCAAACAAGGATTCTGTACAACTTTTTGAAGTCACTGAGCTCAATTAATAACTTAAGAAAAAAGTTAGATTACAGTGGAACCTAATTAAAAGCTGTCACGAACAAATAAATAATTCAACGGGTCCCACTTGTGCGTGTGCGCGTGTGTGTGTGTGTGCGTGTGTGTATATATATATATATATATATGTGTGTGTGTGAGAGAGAGAGAGAGAGAGAGAGAGAGACCCATCGGTCGATGCTCGTAAATACATCTTTCAGCCATATGCATTGCTGATGCTCAGTAAAACTTATATAGTTGACACAATCATATAGAACATCATAGCACACTGAACTTGCATACAAAAATTTCATGCAGGCGGCACAATCAGGATGGAAGCAGTGGATCACTACGGGAAGGGCTATGTTGAAACCAACAAAGTCGTACATAACGGTTCATCGTCTTTATAAATGACGGGGAAATATCTTGAATGTTGTGCAAAGAAAACAGACAGACAACACAATAAGTTCTGCTAGCACATTAAGTTGATGTACAACCCTTTCTAAAAAAAGTTCAGGTACAAAATTAGAACAGGTCACAATCAAATGTACTGGCATATCAGTGCTTCAGACCCATAGCTCGGATTTAACTAGTACTATCTGAAAAGATTTAGTTGTTACCTCAAATAGAGCACATCCAGGCAGCCAGCCCTGCCTCTTCTCCCAAAGAAGCAGTGGCCTCCGCTGCGTGATGGGGCCCTGTGCCATCCATCGTTCCGAGAAACACGGGGAAAGTCTGACATTGACTCCTGTAATGGACGTCGTCGACGGACCCTGGCACCAGCGGCGGCAGCAGGACTTCGATTGATGGATTGACCACTTCTTCGACATGCACGAACACTCGATACAGGTACATCCCTAACGTGGTCCGCGGCGGCCTTGGTGGCGACGAATAGTACAACCCCGGTTCCTGAACCGGTATCTCAACACCAATCACCTTCGGTATGGTGGACGGCTTCTTCATCCATGCCATAACCGTCAGAGCCCAGCTGTCTGGAGGAACAAACATACTTACGAGCTCACCTCCAAGGTCGTTGATAAGCTCGTTCATGGACTCGTTGTTCCAAGCACATCGAGGCATGCCGTGAAAGGTAAGCTTTCTTACAAACTCAAGCTCAGAGGGCACCGAGCCCCATCCTGGGTGCCACCGATCAAAGCTCACCAGCGCGCCATCGCAGAACAAACGCCGGGAAGATTCGAACACACGACTGTAGTCGAAAGTTGTTCGGAACCTGACGAAGAAATCAGCCGGTGGCGGACAGACTTCGATGAGCAAGTCACTTATTTGGATGCCGTGCGCAATGCCAAGAGCTTTGACAAGGTCATCCGGCGAGATGGGAGGCTGGTCGACGTTGATGGTTACAATCAGCACTTTGCCGGCAAACTGGTCGTCAAGCACCGCCATGCCACTGTTGAGCGACAGCACGCAGTGACCGAAGGCAGGACGGACCCGGAGATCCGCGTTGACCGGCGACATGATAGTGCGCTTGAGTACAGGGAGTACAGGAGGGGGATTTGGGGGAACTAGAGTAGGAATCGAGATTCCAGAGGTGGGGAAGGGGCGGGAGACTGGGGATGAAAAGGTAGCATGAATTTCGAGCACGCGCCAATATGCTCTCAGCGCGCAAGCGCACGAAAACACCGGTGGCGCCCACATGTCGGCCTAGAGTCCTTATTCTTTCTTTTTTGGAGAGCCCGGCCTTTTTTTTCCAGGATCTTTTGAGAGCTCGGCCCGAGAGTCATAATTGACCTGTTTGGCATTGCGTTACTACTCGGCCCATATTCAACGACACCTCACTAGCCCAAACAAGTGTACATCATCCGAAAGACAGTGAGCTCGAATTATATAACTTGAAAAAAGGAGATATACTCTGAACACTGGAGAATGGTGATGCCCTCATTTAGCCCACCAGTAGTTCGAGACAATAAACAGTTCAAAACAACGATATATACAACATTCAAACACTGACTAGTGACTACTACTGACATAAACAACAAGACATGATAATTCATAAGAAGTCTCGCTACACCACCAAAACGTACCCATCTGCAGCGCTCAGACTCTCGTGATCCAGACGAGAATGACATTCTAAACAGAAGCAACTATGACATAAAAAGAGTGACATAGACGAGGATGACCAAATGACAATGAATATGCATAACAAAAGAAAGAACTACCCATCCAGAACCAGCAGCAAAGACAACAAAGTCATTCGAAGAGATGATCCAACACCATCATAATTTGCAGCCCCGCTTCAGCGACCAATGATTAGGAGACACCAGTACTCCACCCTTTCGATGCAACAACCCAATTACCTATCAACCTGAAGGCTTGAACCACATCACTTCCTGTCGTAATTGATACATCCAAGGATCAAAGTTAATCTGGATGCCTTTGTCATTCTGGCCTTCTTTTGGGTACAGGCTGTATCACTGACAATCAGGGGAGTATGCTCCGGAACTCCTAGGGCTCGCCATGCAGACACAATTTTCCATAGCAAACAGAGCCTCTCTGCCATCAAGGTCCTTGCCAACGGTGATCTCCTGGTTAATCGGATAATTGAGTCCGAGAAACAGAGAGTGTGAACCAAGGCTGTTTACCCGCCTCCAACTAAAAAATCCTAAAGGCCCCAACAAGCTGGTATCCTGCTCATAGATGTAACAACCACTGTCCGGATACTCACATATTACACGGTGCTTGTATACAGTGGGGTTTTTGCAATATAACTTTTCTGGCTCATGTGTCCGAATGATCATCAGTCTTTTGATGTCGTCTGATCGAGCGAGGAACCAGTTGAGCTTCCCTATTTTTGGCAAAGGTGGTGTAATTACAAAGGGCAGTAACTATAGGGACACTGCATCATATCAAAAAGGACAGGCATTGTTAATGTAAGATCAGCATTGTTCAGAGTATGAGTAGGATAATGCAAGAAACAGCATTGATATGTCCCTGTTGGAACTGGGAGGAAAATACAGGGAAATGTATACTGGGTTCGAAAATATAGAAGTGCCATGCATGGTTATACTCATGTTATCTCGCAATCGATTCTTCACAGGAAACTACCATGTCATGCATGTTATGTAATCATGTTCTATCCTCACAAACAAATTCTTCAAGGTAACTAACAGACCATGCATTGTTATATACTCGTGTTCTGTGGGAAATTTTTTTGTGAGGATATTATTCTAGCCATTGATTGGTGAAGGGCGAATATAGGTATGTACACATGGTAAGCATTGCAGGATTTCACTACTTCCAAATATAGAGTTCTCTATATGCACATTTACTTCCCTAATGTATGGTTAGATGAAACCAACAGTGTGGTGCATGTTTCTACATCATGAAAATGAGGAAACTAACATGGCCATTGATACACACTCATATTTAGTAGTAGTATATAGATTACTGTAAAATAAGGATAATATCCATATATTCCTAACCGTTTGATTATTCAGGGTACAAATTGGCTTTAATGACATGGTCACAATCGCATGAATTAACTCATTCCAAATATAGCTGATTTACGGCGTCTCTAATATATTGCCATAGTTCTACTCAAATTCTGCTGAAATAGGGATATGCCAATCATCACAAAAAGTTCAAACAGTGTCATGGTGTCATCATTAACATGAGAAGGAAACAACTTACACGCGCCGTCCCAGCAATATGTGGTGCCATCTGCTTTGTCGATCGCGTAGATGATGCCATTGTGTTCAATAGCATCATAGAAGTGTGTATCAGCTTTGACGATGATCCACTGCGAGCCAAGTTGTCTCCAGCTAAAAAAGGCACCGGCGTAAAGATAGGCGAGTCCGCGGTCGAACAAGGCAATTAGCTTGAAGTCTGCGTAATTCACATGTCGTGTGGATACTTGGCAGATTACAATCTTCTGCAAAACAAGGTCCGTCCAATTGACGTAGTAATCTAGATGACTTGGACCGCGATGGTAATACTCTATATAATCCAACGGAGGAAGGATAATATCATGGGAGGTCTGGAAGTTCACGAGCACCAACTTTTTACCGTCTTCTCTGAAGGCAGCCATCTAGTGGGAGTTCATGCCGATGCAATACATACCTACCAAGAAGTTTTGGGCGATGGTGATCGGATCGATGTCGAGGGAAATGATGTACGGAGACACACTACATACGTACAAAGAAGTTTCGACTAATGGAGATCGGATTGAAGTCGAGGGGCATGATGCACGCCTCCGTATCAATCTCGCAAGACCAGATAGCAGCAAGCAGGGTGTCTTGAAAAGCTTAGGCCTCGCTTCGATGATGGCCGTGTGCATGTCCCTCGAGCATGCAGCCAGCCGCAGGGCGGTCAACATATCCATACACGAACAATAGAGGTCGAGGATGTCACTGGGGAGATTTCTCCAATCATGGCTCATATGGATGCTGCACGGTTCGCGTTCGGCCATGGTGGAGTTTGGAAGGGGGCTTGATTTATGGGGGAGAAGGATGTCGGTGCTGGAGACTGAGATGGAGACAGAGACGGAGACGGAGATGGAGGGAATTCTGAGATGGAGTGGTGCTATGGGAGCGGAGAGGGAGACGAGGCGAGGCGCCAATGTGCTGTACAGCAGCGGTGACAGACTGCACAGTGCACAGGGTGAGGCTGACTTTGGTAACCCGAACACGCTGCCTCGCTTGGACTAGTGTCAGGCGCAGGGTGTTGTCACTTCACTGTGAGGACCGGATGAATAGTATTTTGACCATCAAGTGTACCACAGTTGTACTACTACTACTACTACTACTACTAGTAGGAACATGAGTACTCCAGTATTGTATAGCGAAAATAGGTCTCCCGTGCTAGCATGCCTGTTCACTTCATCGTTCAGGTATCATCTATATTGCGAGTAGAACCAAATTCTCGTGCATGCCCAATCAACGCCCTGCCACGATGCATGTAGTGGTCGTTCTGGTGCATCAAGGACGGCATGTAGATTGTTCCACACTTGAGAAGAGGAAAAATGGAAAGGTAGAACGCGACAGCAGAGGAAGAGAACGCTGTCTAACGAGGCTGGGAGAGGATCGAGCAGGAAGTTAATGCTCCATGCCTAAAGGTTTTGGGAAAACCTGATTTTCATAAGGTGACTTATACTCACCTAAACGGAGGGAGTATTCCTTAACCAGAGAATATTGTGTCTCCCACTTACGCGCTCAAAAAAAGCTACGACACATTTTTTTATCTGTTTGCATAGGTCCCACCTATCAGGAAGGATGGGCACATACATGAACAAGTACTGACTCCTCAGTCTACCCGCATAGCCTTTTCGTTTAGTCTACCTAGCCGTCTAATCAACTACCTGCACGCCACTTCTCCCATTTACTTCTCCATCGGGAACCGATTCTTCTCGGCTTCTTCACCTCCCCTTCGTCTTCATTTGCATCCAAACCCCACTGCGTTCACATTGTTTTAACCTCTTTAAATAATCACCTACTACTTCAGTTAGACTAGCCATCTAATCCTAATTCTCCAAACCATAGCCCTCCGTTCCAGCGGTTCCAAATGGTGAAAGAGATCGAGATGCAGGTTTTTAGCGTCCAACATGTCCTCGTCGAAGGCTCGATCCGCATAGTTGCCACCGTCACCGTCTACCCAAGGGTTGTTCGGCAGTGCATCAACAATGTATCCAACTCCCTCAAAAAGGTAGAGACGAGGGTCATCGGTCTCGACGCAGAGTACACGGAGCGTGCCCCTGGGAAGATCCAGCGCGCCGCCGTCCTTCAGCTGTGCCTCGAAGATGATGTTTTGGTGTACCACATCATACACTCGCCCTCCATACCAGGTGAGCTTCACGATTTCTTGTCTCGGGAGGACGTATACTTCTGTGGGGCAGCCATCGAAGGGGACAAACAGAAGCTGGAGCCGTACAACCTTGATTTGAAAAGCATCACTGACCTACAAACCAGAATCAAAATTCATGTAGAAGATTGTGCTAAACAGACACCATCCCTATTCGACGTAGCAAATTTTGTGCTCAGTACAAATCTTCAGAAGGGTGACGAGACAGTGGCATTAAGGTTGTCTGGATGGGAGAATTATCCCTTGACGTACGAGCGGATAAATTATGCTGCCCTCGATGCCCGTGTGAGTTTCGAGATAGCTGCAAGGTCCAAAGAGCTTGTTGCGAAGCCGTCTCCCATAGAGAATGAGAACAAGAAGAAGAAGAAGAAGAAGAACAAGAAGAAAATGCTGCACCAGCAGGAGGGCATTATGGATGGATGAACTATTTCCTCTCTTGTAAAAAAATTATTCCCTCTCAGTGTATAATGATATAGATGGACTATTTCGATGGTGTGCATGTCTTTGGAACAGAGTAGTAGCGTGGGTCCGCTTGACTATAAGAAACTATTTATCCGCATATATAGCTTTCTCTGCTACTCCTTCCAGTGATGGTATGCAGTGCATGTGTCCGTAGACATGACAGCTTGTCCATCGAAGTTCAACTACGGCGACCATCACGTTTCATCTCACGATTCTCACGATGCCTCTCCAACCCACGGCACCATGCCCCCCGACGTGCGCCTCACCCCTCTCGGCTGCATCGCCCCTCTGCCTTTGTGTGCATGACACGTGGGCCACCTAAAATGCGGCGAGCATCAAGTTTCTACCACAGCCACCCGTGATTCCCACGATGCCGCTTGAACCCATGAAACAACATGTCCCCCGACCTGCGGCTCACCCCTCTTGGCCCCACTGCCCCTCTGCCTTCGGGAGCATTACATGTGGACCAGTCACCTATCGGGTCCACATGTTATTGACTCAAAGGTAGGTGTAGTAAGGCGCTGAAGCTCAGTCCCGACGGCCCTGAGAGGGAAATGTAAGTCCTGCGCCAGGGCTTGTGGTGCTCCCGCAGCACGAACTCGTGCCAAACTCGAGATTTGTTTCTTTACTATACATGCACGCAACGATTTAATGGACATTGTAATCTCAACATGTGATGGGGAGCTCTAAATTTGAATTTGAAACTTATAAAACGAAAAGATTCAAAACAAATAAACTGGGAGAGAGGGAGTATATCATAGGATGTGTCCCGTACAAAATAAGTCCCCTGGTTCGTCACCGCGAAGATGCGGTTAGAAAGGAGCACAACGTCTTCCTACTCGTACGGCAACAAATCGGCCGCAGACAGCATGGTCCGCCTTTGACCGCCATGTGCAAGGTTCGTTCTATCTTTTATTCAATCTCACCGTGGTTCCATCGTACCTATTCATGCGGTGGCCCGTTGCATAGCTGATCCCAATGTTAGACAAAGGTTCTACGGGGACAGTGTCACCGTTGTAAATGTTGTGCAAATTGATGTTGGTACCCTACCGTACATATGCAAGCCAATCTCCACTCGCACCGATCCTAGCTTGTGAAACAGTGGGTAGGGGGAGAATTAGGAAATGGACACGGAAGTAGTCTTTAGAATGCATTTACTACGTGATCAAACTCATCTTACCTGCTCATCGGAGGAAATACGAGTGCCCCTCAAAGTCGGCATCTCAAGGGGCGTCAACTTGCAACTACGGCCACGCCGCGCTGGAGAGACCCCCAAGGAAACATCCTCGTGCATTCCATGGAACATCAAGATGCATTTGTATGAGTAGTTTATCTTGCGAGAGAAAAGGATGAACGAGGGAAGTCCTCTAGAGATAGAGATGGACACTACTACTACCAATGTGCTGGCCCGTGCGTTGCAATGGATCCAAACTAGTAGAATAATACTTGTTTACGTGCTTGAAATATAAACACTCTAGTTTTGATATACACGTGTCAGCAGACACGACAACTTGTCCATCGAACTTGAACCACGGTGACCATCACGTTTCTTGTTTCTACCACTGCCACGCCCATACGCGATTCCCACGACGCCGCTCCAACCCACGGCACGACGTCCCCCGACGTGGACATGGATCCTCTGACGTGGCTATCACTGCCTTGCCCTGCCTTTCCTTCGCTGACAGGTGGGACCCACACTTATGGGTCCCACATGTCAGTGACAGAATGGTAGGATTGTTCGTGCCCCTCATCCCTCTCGGCCCCATCGCTCCTCTGCCTTTGTGTGCATGACATGCGGGCCAGCTGAACTGCGGCGACCATCAACTTTCTACCACAGACACACCCGACTGTACGCGGTTTGCCTGCTCCGCTGTTGTGCTCCGATCCGTACTCCCGCACCATCGAATTTTCATCCAGCGGTTGTGACACATTTCGTCTCGGGCATCAATCCTAAGCTGGAGTACTTATGTACTACAGGTAGTACCCGCCGGTGTGGCCATCTATGCCTTGTAACGCCCCGACGCCCAGCTGTGGTACCCTCGGCACGGCCACGCCACCACTGGCCGGTTCATCTCGAACAAGTGAGTCACGAACCACACCACCACCATGAGAATGACATGTGGGCCAGCCACATTTAAGGCCCGCATGTCATTGACTCATAGGCCGGGCACTAAGCCACTGAAGTTCGGCCTCGTGGGCCCCGAGAGGGAAATGTAACTCCTGCAGCAGGCCTTGTGGTGCTCCCGCAGTACGAGCTCGTGCCAAAACTGGAATTTGTTTCTTACTACTACCAAGTAGTACTAGTAAGGTACACGTGCATTGCACGCATGAGATTTTGGTGGTTTGTGCATTATGCTTCTACATGTGGAGTTTTCTGGATTCTAACATGTGGCAAAATCTGGTGGAATGTAAGGTTAGGCAAGTTTGATTAACATAGGTGAGTGTTTGGTTCAAGCCACACCTTAGGCAAGCCACACTGGCCCCACATGACATACACACAAAAAATGTGGCAAGATTCCCTTAGGCTTGCCAACTTGTGGCTCCCATTTTGAAGAACTTATCAATAACTTTGCCTGAGCTTAGTTGTGGCAAAGTTAGTCATGAATTAAGTTCAACCATGGAATCTTCTAGATTATACATGTGGCAGAATTTGGTGGATGATATCCAATGGCCAGTAGTGCTCGGATTGCCATCTTTGTACCATCGGATTGGCTTCATCCAACGACCAACTTTCAAAGTTTTTCACACGCTATATAGGGGGTATAGATATAGATGTGTCGGTCCGTTGCAATGGATCCAAAGTATATCTATTTAGTGGAGTGCACTCTAAACACATTATCTATTTATTTTTCTGTATCCTTCCGTAGCCATGCAACCAAGCCACATAAGCTTCATGGGTGCCCCCCGCATCATATTATTCATACTACGTTGATTGAAAAAAAGATAAATCACCGAAAACAAGATCTTCCCATTTTTTGTTCCTACGATGTTGTGCCGTGCACGTATCTACTAGTTGTATAGTGGTAGTACTAGTAATATAGTATTAGGAGTACAAACTTGGTAAGTACTAGTAGGAGTAGTACTAGTACGGAATGCTCCTACTCTATCAACGAGCCCCGTCTGACACAAAATTTCTTGGCTTCCGTGCTACAGCTAGATCTTCCCCTTGCTTCTGTTTTCTAGCCCGGCGGCGGGCGGGGTGTCGGTTTCCTCAACGGGCGGTCCCACATGAAAGTGAAAATTCTAGGCACAGGGGCGAAGCTACGTGAGGGCCAACACATGCCCTGGCCCGCCAACCTACCAGGATTTTCATAGTTGTACATCCAGTTTTGAGGCATGGAACGTCAACGCAACGGTAATTTCTATAGCTTGGCTAGACTGGCACGCCCAACGTTTTGCTTCAAGCTCTGCCACTGCTAGGCAACACGCCTTCCCTAAGCTATGTGTCGTGCCGGACGGGCCGTGTTGTACTCCCGATTCCCGGGCGTGTGGGGGTGCGACGCGAACGTGGCAGGCCTTTTCCTTTTACTAGCAATGTGCCCGTGCGTTGCGACGGATCCAAAGTAGTAGAATAGTAGTATTTGTTCACAAACTTGAAAGAAATCAATATTGTTTTGATATACTCCTAATATATTACTCCCTCCGTTCCTAAATATTTGTCTTTTTTGAGATTTCAAATGGACTATCACGTACGGATAATATAGACATATTCTAGTGTTTCTAGCAAGATGCCCGCGCGTTGCACGAAGTTGATGGAAAAGGTAAGCACAACTTATAAATTGACGGATGGAGTACTAGTTACAGTGATGCATATAATTAAGCAAAGGGATCGCACATGTCTGTATTGACTGGAACAAGAATGCAACAGCACAATAAGAATTAAGGCCACGATGATGCGATAACAGCGGTGGTTACAGAAGGCAAGAAGAAAGATGGATCCACGAACGTACGACCTCCTCCTCCTCAACTTAGTGCGCCAGGCCACCGACCGGCAGCTAAGGAGTGGCGGCTTTTGTGGCGAGGTCGAGGTGCTTCTCAACAAATGTCGGTTGAGGAAGGTCAACATCGTAGCGTCCTCACTGGCCTTGTAGATACCTATGTACATGATTTGCTCGTACGCGTGGATGTGTAGGTCGACGAATTCTTGCAGGGCGAGGCGCCTCGCGGCGAGCGCGACCTCCAGGTGGACATTCTTCGTGGCATCGGCGGGCAGTTGCAGGGCCACCAGTGCTTGAAAGAGGTTCCAGCCATGGAGGCCGATTAGGGTGGCACGCAATGAGGAGCCCGGGCACGCTGGGTGGAGGACTACGGCGATGTCGTCCGTGAGCTTCTTGAGGACGGTGAACTTGTTGCTGGTGGCAATGATCATCTGGTCCAACTGAGAGTCGTAGTTGGCGTCGACGGCGGCCATCCACCAGCCGGTCTCCAACACTGTCTAGAGACGATCCTCGGCGCCATGCCGCAGGCCGGCGTCGTGGACCATCTGGCACAGCCGCAGGCCGCTCACACGCATCGCCGCCATGGGTCTGGAGTGAGCTCTTTTGCGCTTAGTGTAGGTTCTTAGGCAAGTGCTTAGGTGCGTACGATGTGGTAGATGCATTGGAATGGAGGAGGGGCACCTTTATATGAGAGCAATGAGGGCAAACTGCGTTGCATTCACATCGTGCAGCCTCTTTTCCCGGACCTCCTCCCATTACTTCCCTCATGCATTAATTGAAGGAGGATGCATTTGCCGTTCAACATATCGGGAACCACTACTCCCTCACTCGTCTGCATTAAAGGCGTATCGGGAACTGCACCGCCCGCTGTCAAATCGAATACTCCCTCCGTCTAGGTGAGTATTAAGTCATCTTACGAAAACCAAATACTAGTAAACACATAGGCGTTGTGTATTAACTCTCACATTGTTTCTTATTTTTTGACATAAATAGAGGAATCAACCAAGAAGAGATGTGGGGCTTGTATGCTTTTAATGACTTGAGACTATCAAACATGACATGCAGTGGTCAGTTCATTGCACAAGAACAAATACAAGCCACGTCAGCACACACGCATCTTATAGCATCACATCCAATGGCTATAAAAGATGGATGAGACCAAATTATATCTTATCTAGATGAGTTCTAGCAAAATTGTATTAATAATACTTAGTACTCCTGCGCCATGTATCATATAAGCATCATGTAGTACTTTATTTATTGCCATGTATGACACATAGTTCACGAGCGCTCTCTATATGTACCACCTTTTTTTAATTTCAAGTTTTGCTCCATGGCGCAATCCGTCGATACTACTACTGTAAAAAAGTGGAGTATATCATTTTTTAACAGGCTAGAGGGCGGGGCAGTCTAGATCGGTCGGTTTCACGAGAGGCGAGGGCCTTTGTGATTTGACGGCTCATTAATGCTGTCAAATCAAATAGTACTGCGCCGCCCGCTGCACGCCCGGCGCCTCTATCGGTGTCAAAACCGGTGGATCTCGGGTAGGGGGTCCCGAACTGTGCGTCTAGGCGGATGGTAACAGGAGACAAGGGACACGATGTTTTTACCCAGGTTCGGGCCCTCTCGATGGAGGTAAAACCCTACTCCTGCTTGATTGATATTGATGATATGGGTAGTACAAGAGTGGATCTACCACGAGATCAAGGAGGCTAAACCCTAGAATCTAGCCTATGGTATGATTGTTGTTCGTCCTATGGACTAAAACCCTCCGGTTTATATAGACACCGGGGAGGTCTAGGGTTACACAGAGTCGGTTTCAATGGTAGGAGATCTACATATCCGTATTGCCAAGCTTGCCTTCCATGCCAAGGAAAGTCCCATCCAGACACGGGACGAAGTCTTCAATCTTGTATCTTCATAGTCTTGGAGTCCGGCCAATGATGATAGTTCGGCTATCCGGACACCCCCTAGTCCAGGACTCCCCCAGTAGCCCCCGAACCAGGCTTCAATGACGATAAGTCCGGCGCATATATTGTCTTCGGCTTTGCAAGGCGGGTTCTCCTCCAAATTCCATGTGCTTGCCGAATAGTGTCCGGCTTCGTCATAAATGTTGCGCTCCTTGGCTTCTACGTCCAACAATGGCCCTCTTCCACGTGTCGTATGAATGCAAAAAGCCAGGGTATTTTAACATTTTACCCCCTAGCTGCGCGAATAAGCTGCCTATAAGAGGAGCAAGGATCTAGATCCGAATCACACCATCCTCCTTCCGCGAGTACTCATCGAAGCGCTTCTGACAAAAATCCACTCCATCATGGACAGTCGACGCAGCTCCTCCTCTCGCGCTCCCAGCCCTCAGCCAGGAGATTGGAGGAGATGTTCAGTCCCGCATAGCGAGCTAGTGACGCTCCAAGCCGAGGGATACCTTCCCCCAGCCTTCATGGTTCCGGTTCGAGCCGGACTGGCCACCTACAAGGGTGGAAAGCAGGTGGAGAGCGTCCCCAATCCCTCCAAAGGAGAGCGGGTATGCTTCGTCCCTTACCTAATAAGGGGACTCGGATTTCCCATACAACCATTTCTCCAGGGGCTCCTGGAGTTCAATGGGCTCCAGCTTCATCACCTTACACCTGCCTCCATTTTGCACATTGCGGACTTCGTAGCCCTTTGTGAGCTGTTCTTGGGCATTGATGCCGATTTTGCACTGTGGAAGAGATTGTTTTGCCTCGTACCCTGTTCTCATGAGGGGTCGATATATCAAGTGGGCGGAGCCGAAATATGGCGCATCGCCGGGACCGGATACCCATCCGGAACCCCGAAGAAGGCGTCCGAAGACTGGCCTTCGGAATGGTTTTATATGGAAGACGCCCCTCTGCCGGACCCAGTTCGGATCGGCCTCCTGGAGTTCAGCAATGCTCCTCTGAAGAAACGCCTGAGTTGGCGCCCGCGGAGCCCTCAACGGGAGAATGATAAGGACGTCCTATATCTGATGAGCCGGATAAGGTTACTAGCTCATTCCGGATTGACCATGATCGGAGTCATGGCCACGTGCATCATGCGGGGTGCAACCGCTCCAATACAGGGGCCACCCCATGTGGGATTTTAACGGGGAGGATGACACCACCCGTCATGGCCGCAAGGGGCCAGGATCGGTTGCCGATCTGGTGAAGATCCTGTCCGGCTTGTACAAGGGGGAGAAGGAGGACTTCCTCCGTGTGAGTCCATTGAATGGATTCTCCATGAATAACCCTCGGAGCTGGGTAAGCGGACGTTTGTCTATACGATCCATATTTCCAAAGTTAAGTGTCTTACTTTGTGATTTCGATGCAGGACCCACAACCCGAGGATCCGGGACGATCCCTCGATCCGGCCTCCGAAGAGGACCCGGACATAGAGGTGGAGCTGATCGACAGGGTGTTCCACCAACTTAGCATGGACAATGCTTTGGTTGCCATTACGGCCGATTACCCCGGTTTATCTCTGGCTTCCCAGGTAACTGTGACCGGAGTCTTGTTATTATCACTCATCCAAGCTTATTTCTGACCACCGTGTACCAATGGTGCCCCGCAGGAGGTGCCTTTAAGGCGGGAAGCCGAACCCGCGGCGGCTGACCAACAGGGGTCAGTTCGGCCCAGCAGGCAGAAGAGGAGTGCGGAGCGAATCGAAACATCGCCGCAACGGTATGTCGCACCACCGTATTTAAGGAAAAGATTACTGGGAGGTATATTAACACCCATGATTTTTCTAGGAGAAAGAGCGCTTGCCGGACTGTGCCCGGAGAGGTTGCCAATCAAGCCTCCGCCAGCCAGGCTCCAACGCCTGGTCCGGAGGGGGAGGCGAACACAAGGCGTGAGCCGGATGCTCCTCCAGCGGAGGATGCTGATAGGCTGTCCGCCACCAGGTCTGAGGTGGAGAGCGCCATGAATCATAGGCGTCGCCGGACAGTTCTTCGTGACGCGTATTTCTCCTCGGAGGCGTTGAATGCCTTTAATGCGCGAGACGCGCACCTCCGTGCCGCTCGAGATGGTCTAACCAGAGCCACGGAGCAGTATGTGAAAGACATACGCGTGAGAAATTTTAATAGTTATATATGCCAGTAGCCCCCGAGACTTAAAATAGTTAGAATAACTGATTTAAGGATCATTTGTTATGCAGGATCTTATGGAGAAGAATACCCATCTATCCCAGGAGCTTCAAGAGTGCAAGTCCCAACTTGAGGCTGCACTAGCCGCCGCAAGGGAAGCCACAGAGACCCCCTCTGGTAATATATACTTCGAAAAGATAAGTGGTTTATGAGGTGCGGCGTGTGTAATAGTCTGACAATAATATTGTAGATGGTGTCGGACTAGATCTGGATAAGCAACACCTACTGCGCCAGCTGAAGGCCGGCGAAAAGGTGCTTATGAGGGTGCAGCAGGAGAGGAACAAACTCCAAGATGCCAACACCCAGCTGGGCCAAGAACTTAAAGATGTTCGGGTCCAGCTGTCTGACTCCGTAAAGGAGAATCGGTGGCTTCGTCGTGGCATTTACAGTAAGTGCTTGAGCAAACTCCTTTGAAAAGAAGAGTTCGGCGAGGAAGTCGATTGACAGAAATGTGTCTGTAGGTGTGCTCACAGGTCGTTCGGCGGAGGAAATGCCTAGTTCCACATGTGACCTTCTTCCCGAGCTGCTGCAGCTGCACGAACGTGTTCGGCAGGCGATGAGCGGCGTCGGCCAAGCCTGATGGCCGTCCGTCTCCCTACCCGAGGGTCTTGGAGGGATTGCTGAGAAGCTTCAGGGAGCATGGCAGCGCTTCCGTCTGTGGAAGATTTTGGCCTGCCGTCAAGGCGCCAGGGAGGCCTGGGCCATGGTGAAGACGCGGTACACGAAGGCTGATCCAAACCACATGGCCGAGGTCAGACCTGTGGGGCCCAATGGGAAGGAGATCCCTGTGAGCCTAATGTACGGCCAAGTAGAGCTGGCCGCGAAATATTCCCAACGGGACTGTAAACTAGACAACCTGTTAGATGGGATTGAAGAGGAGTACAATCAGTTGATTTGACGATGTAATTTAAAATGACATGTAAAATGCCTTCTAGCCGGATTGTAGATCGTTTGTCTTTGCGGACCTTTTCGCTTCAACATCGGGACCCAACAGTCCGGAGTGTGTCCGAATACCCTCACGGTTATATAAAAACCGGGGCATGCATGGAGACCAGGCGTAGGGGTCATTAGTGCTTTATCAGACAAGTGCCCAACTAGTTATGTTATATTACATGGTTAGTAAGAAACATCTTCCAGGGAGAATAGTTCCATTAGGGGTTCCTTTCCCTGGGAGGCATGCCCTAAGGTGCATGTCCGTACTGCGAAAAGAGCAGAAAAAGCACCTGGGGGCAGATAAGTTTAAATAAGTAATAAATCATCTTTCAAGTCACCGACCGAATATTCCCTTAAGAACGCTAGCTTTCGGTTTCACCCAATCTGAGGTACACATCCGGCTGACCCGGCAGTAACAATCGCAGAGGTGCTCCCTTTACCTCCTAGCCGAACAATCGGGAACGTAGGGGTAAGCACAGGAGGCAGGCAACCCAGCTTGGCCAAAACTTAAGTCATATCGATGCATATAATGGTGAATAAAAGGTACATGCGGAAGTTTGACACATGTGTTGAGCATGAAGCCCGTATAAATAAGCTTCTGTTAAAGAAGCCCCCAGGTATAATGAGTGCAAACAGCACGTCAAGTGTGTGCGAACAATGCGCAGATCAGCCCTCAAAGGCTCTACGAAAAAGTGGGGAAGAAAGAGAGAAACAGAAGGCAGCTAAAGTATAAAATGTGGACGGAGGAAGGAGACGAACTCTGAGTCCGGCGCTAGGCGTAGAATCTTTGGAGGCGGGCTGCGTTCCATGGGTTCGGCTCGAGTCGGTTGTCCGATGCGTTTCACAGACGGTATGCTCCGCCGGTCAGGACTTGGTCGATGATGAAGGGACCTTCCCATTTGGGCTTGAGTTTGTCCTTTTTCTTGTCCGGCAGGGATAGAACTAGTTCGCCAACATTGTAAGTTTTGGCCCATACTTCTCTGCTTTGATATCTTCGAGCCTACTGCTGATAGAATGCGGAACGAGATTTCGCCACGTCGCGCTCCTCTTCTAGGGCGTCCAAACTGTCTTGCCGATCCAACTCGGCCTCTCTTTCTTCGTACATGCGCACGCGAGGTGAGTCATGAATTATATCGCAGGGCAAAACTGCCTCTGCGCCGTATACCATAAAAAATGGTGTGAATCCGGTAGTACGGTTTGGCGTGGTTCGCAGCCCCCAGAGAACCGAGTCGAGCTCCTCTACCCAGTGCGTGTTAGATTTCGTGAGGGACCGCACTAACCTGGGTTTGATGCCGCTCATGATTAGACCATTTGCTCGTACGACTTGACCGTTAGTTTGAGGGTGATAGACTGAAGCGTAGTCGAGCTTGATGCCCATATTTTTGCACCAGAGTTTAACCTTGTTGGCCGTGAAGTTCGTGCCGTTATCAGTGATGATGCTGTGGGGGACGCCATAACGGTGTACTGCCCCATATATGAAGTCTATCACAGGTCCGGATTCGGCCGTTTTAACTGGCTTAGCCTCTATCCATTTCGTGAATTTGTCCACCATGACCAACAGGTACTTTTGCTTGTGGGTTCCCCCTTTAAGGGGTCCAACCATGTCAAGCCCCTAGACCGCGAATGACCAGGTGATGGGTATAGTTTTGAGGGCGGTGGGTGGCATGTGGCTCTGATTAGCAAAGAGCTGGCAACCGACGCATCGTTGGACTAAGTCCTGAGCATCTGCCCGGGCCGTCGGCCAATAAAATCCTGTACGGAAGGCCTTGCCTACAAGGGCCCATGCTGCGGCATGGTGCCCGCCGAGTCGGGCGTGAATTTCAGCCAGAAGATTTCGCCCTTCCTCTTCGGAGATGCACCTTTGAAGGACTCCGGTTGTGCTTTTCTTATAAAGCTCTCCCTCATGGACCTTGTAGGCTTTAGATCACCGTACTATGCAGCGGGCCTCATTTTGGTCTTCGGGGAGTTCCTGCCTAATTAAGTAGGCTAGGAATGGTTCCGTCCACGGGGCAATGACTGCCATTATTTCGTGGGCTGAAGGTGTTATTTCATTGGCTGAGCCACCGATTGTGTCAGAATGTTCGATGTTGGGCGGTGCGGCTGGTTCCGGATTGTTGTTTCGGGACTCCTCTTCCCATACTACGGATGGCTTAAAGAGCCACTCCAGGAAGACCTTTGGAGGGACGGCGTCGCGCTTTGCACCGATGCGTGCCAACACATTGGCCGCCTGGTTATTATCCCGGGCTACATGGTGGAATTCGAGTCCTTCAAACCGAGCTGACATTTTTAAGACGACGGTACGGTAGGCTGCCATTTTCGGATCCTTGGCATCAAAGTCTCCATTTACTTGGGATATTACGAGGTTTGAATCCCCGCGGACCTCTAGGCGTTGAATGCCCATGGAGATTGCCATCCGGAGACCATGTAGAAGGGCCTCATATTTGCTGCGTTGTTGGAGTCCGTGTACATTATTTGAAGTACGTATTGGACTGTGTCTCCAGTTGGGGACGTCAAGACGACGCCAGCCCCCAAGCCGGCCAACATTTTAGAGCCGTCAAAGTGCATGATCTAATTGGAGTATGCGCCGTACTCTTTAGGGAGTTCGGCTTCAGTCCATTCAGCGATGAAGTCAGCCAAAACTTGCGACTTTATAGCTCGCCGTGGTTTGTAGGTTATGTCGAATGGTAAGAGCTCAATGGCCCATTTTGCAATCCTGCCCGTTGCGTCGCCGTTGTTTATAATGTCGTTGAGAGGTACTTCGGAGGCCACTGTTATTGAACACTCTTGAAAGTAGTGTCGCAGCTTCTGGGATGCCATGAACACTGCATACGCTATCTTTTGATAATGTGTATACCGGGACTTGCATGGAGTTAAGACAGTGGATACGTAGTACACTGGTTTTGAAGAGGGAATTTGTGTCCTTCTGTTTCTCGTTCGACGACGAGCACCGCGCTTACGACTTGATGTGTTGCCGCGATATATAATAACATTGGTTCGCCCAAGTTGGGCGCGGCTAGGACCGGATTTGTTGCCAATATGGCCTTTATTTCTTCAAGTCCGGCCGTGGCAGCATCCGTCCATTCGAAGTGTTCGGTGCGCCGGAGGAGGCGATAAAGGGGCAATGCCTTTTCTTCCAAGCGGGAGATGAAGCAGCTTAGAGCTGCCATGCAACCAGTCAATTTTTGTATTTGTTTGAGGTCTTTTGGGATATCCAATTGTGACAGAGCTCGGATCTTGGCTGGGTTTGCTTCAATTCCTCTACCGGATACAATGAAGCCCAAGAGCTTTCCGGCTGGTACACCGAAAACGCACTTTTCCGGGTTGAGCTTAATGTCATATGCTCGAAGGTTGTCGAATGTGAGCCTCAAATTGTCTACTAGAGTTTCGACGTGTTTGGTCTTGACGACCACATCGTCTATGTATGCCTCCACTGTTTTGCCGACCTGGGTTGCCAGACATGTCTGAATCATGCGGTGATATGTTGCGCCGGCGTTCTTGAGCCCGAAGGGCATTGTGTTGAAGCAGAATGGTCCATATGGAGTAATGAATGCCGTTGCGGCTTGGTCTGTCTCCGCCATCTTGATTTGATGGTATCCGGAGTATGCGTCAAGGAAGCACAATGAATCGTGCCCTGCGGTAGCATCGATGATTTGATCGATGCGGGGAAGGGGGAAAGGATCCTTTGGACAAGCCTTGTTAAGGTCTTTAAAATCGACACACAGGCGCCAGGATTTGTCCTTTTTTGGTACCATTACCAGGTTCGCTAGCCAGTCCGGATGTTTTATGTCTCTGATGAATCCGGCTTCTAATAGTTTGGCTAGCTCCTCTCCCATTGCCTATCTTTTGGGTTCCGAAAATCGCTGAAGAGCCTGTTTGAATGGCTTGAATCCTTTTAGGATGTTTAGGCTGTGCTCTGCCAGCCTGCGTGGGATTCCTGGCATATCTGAAGGGTGTGAGGCAAAGATGTCCCAATTTTCCTGAAGGAATTCTCATAGTGCGGCGTCTACATCAGTGTTTAATTGTGCCCCAATGGAGGCCGTCTTTGTGGGGTCCATTGGATGGACTTGGAATTTGACTACTTCGTCTGCTGGTTTAAAAGAGGTGGACTTGGATCTCTTATCGAGTATCACATCGTCCCTGTTCACCGTGGAGCGCGGCGCAGTGATTTCCTCTGCCGCTAGGGGCTTCGGATAGTGCATCTAGGGCTAGTGCGGCTGTCTTGTTTTCGGTGCGGAGCGCTATGTCCGGATCACTGACGAGAGTGATGATTCCATTGGGCCCAGGCATTTTAAGCTTCATGTACCCGTAATGGGGTATAGCTTGAAAAATTGTGAATGCCTCTCGACCTAATAAAGCGTGATACCCGCTGCTGAACGGGGCCACTTGGAACGTGACCTCCTCGGACCTGTAATTGTCCGGCGAGCCGAACACCACATCTAGTGTAATTTTTCCTGTGCAGCGTGCTTCCCGACTAGGGATTATTCCTCTAAAGGATGTGCTGCTTCGCTCAATGCGGCTCCAGTCTATTTCCATTTTTCGAAGGGTTTCCTCGTAAATGAGGTTTAATCCGCTACCGCCATCCATGAGTACCTTGGTAAGACGAAAGCCGTCCACTATTGGACTAAGGACCAATGCGGCTGGTGCTCGGGCTGTTCGGAATTTAGGTTCATCGCTGGTATTGAAGGTGATAGCCATGTCGCTCCATGGATTTGTTGTTGCTACTTGGTAGACTTCGGTGAGGTTGCGGATTGTTTGTTTCCGCATATTATTTGATGCGAAAGTCTCGAAGACTGTTAATACCGTACTGGTGCTGTTGGGCTGGTTCTCCGGGGCTAGAAGGTCTTCGCCACTTTTGGCCACCTGCCGTAGTATCCAACATGCTCGAAGGCTATGTGTTGGAGTGGCGCCCTCTGTACTATGGATTTTATAGGGTCCGCTGAGCCATCCCTCCAGTACGGTTCCGTGACCTTTAGGGGGTTTTTGCTTTTTGGTTTTTGTCCTAGGTGCCTGAGCATGATGCACCCTTTTATTTCGGACTAGGGTTGTGTTCGGAGCTGGATTGTCCCAAAACTTAGTTTCTGTTTTCCAGGCACTCTCCATCGCACAGTACTTTCGTACTATGGACGCCAGGTCAGCGAAGCGTGTGATTTCACGACGACTTATGGCGTTCATGATTCCCTTGTCCATGCAATTATTGCGGAAAATTGAGATTGCGCTTTCCTCACGGCAGTCCTTTATCCTGTCCCTAAGCAGGAGGAATCTGGCCCAGTAATGATGTACTGTTTCAGCGGGCTCTTGCCGGATTTGAGATAGATCGCTTGTGTTTGGGTGGGCCGGTGGAATTAAGTTCGGAACCCTGCCCAATCTGAGGCTCAAGGGCCGAAAAGTTTCCGAATTCGGAAGCTTGGATTGCTGGATGTTGTCCAAGGAATCTGGTCCGCTGCCTGACTTTAGGTTCAGTACTTGATTGACGTCTGTCCCTCCACGGGAATCCGGCATGGAGGGATCAGGAATCCGGACATAACTGGTCTTTAATATAGGAGAAGAGTCGCCGCGTTGTTCCTCTACCACAGCAACGTGGTGGGTAGCCTGGGGAGAGTTAATCTCTCTCAGATCGGTTTTAAGCCCAATCTGATCGTAGTCTGTAGCGACTCCCACGGCGGCGATGCGATCCAAGAGCTCGTTTAAGGAAGAGAGCTCCATCGGATCTAGCTGCTCAGCGAATTCCGAGTTGACGTGAAGATCGCTTTTGATGACCCGAGAGGTCATCGTCGGAGCGGTGGCCGAACAGGCGGTCATAAGAAAACCACCTAGCCGGATAGTTTGGCCGGCGGCCAAGGCTCCCTTGACAATGGTACCGTCTTTAAAGACGGGAAGAGGCATCCTTCCTGATTGCGACGGCAGAGAGGAACTCTCAATGAAAGCACCAATGTCGGTGTCAAAACCGGCGGATCTCGGGTAGGGGGTCCCGAACAGTGCGTCTAGGCGGATGGTAACAGGAGACAAGGGACACGATGTTTTTACCCAGGTTCGGGCCCTCTCGATGGAGGTAAAACCCTACTCCTGCTTGATTGATATTAATGATATGGGTAGTACAAGAGTGGATCTACCACGAGATCAAGGAGGCTAAACCCTAGAAGCTAGCCTATGGTATGATTGTTGTTCGTCCTATGGACTAAAACCCTCCGGTTTATATAGACATCGGGGAGGGCTAGGATTACACAGAGTCGGTTACAATGGTAGGAGATCTACATATCCGTATTGCCAAGCTTGCCTTCCACGCCAAGGAAAGTCCCATCCGGACACGGGACGAAGTCTTCAATCTTATATCTTCATAGTCTTGGAGTCCGGCCAATGATGATAGTTCGGCTATCCGGACACCCCCTAGTCCAGGACTCCCTCAGCCTCCATTAAAACCCTCCGTTAAACCCGCATGCAAACCGAGAATCCTACTCCGGCCACACGTCCGTTCATGAGCGGGGCGGAATTAAACGCAACACCGGCCGAGCTCCTCCCGTCCGCCCTCAGTTTAAACGAGGCCAGACGCCGGCCAAGCTTCTACCGTCCGCCCTCTATTTACACGAGGCCAGACAAACAGCGGGTAAGAATCGCACCCCTCCACCGCTCCCCCATCTCCTCCTTCACCATTTTCTCCACCCTTCTGATGGCTTCCGATGAGCCGTTCTCCGGCATATTACCTGGCTGGGTGGCCCGCCGAGCCCTCCGGATATGAGCGAGGCCGCTCGGTGCTTCATCAACCTCGCTTGGCCCGACAGAGCCAGTTGCCGCCCCAAGCAGGCGCGTGGTTCAGCAACTCGCTGCTCCAGTTCAGCTCGATGAGGAGTGGCGAGTTGCTCCACGCCGGCACGGCGGCGAGCACGCCGGTACGGGCACCGTCGCTGTCGCGTCGTACCGCGCCACCAGTGTTTGCGGTGTCCGCGCCTCCCGTGTCTGTGGGCGCACCTCCCGTGCCTGCGGCAGCACCATGCAGGCAGAGACAGAAACCGGGTGCGTGGAGAGCGACGAGTCGGTTGCCAGCTTCTCCGTGTCCGCCGCCATCATCAAGGAGAAGTAGAACACGGGAGGCCGCCGCCACTTGGGACCCATGAAGGCCACCGCCGAGGCGACGACCGCGGATTCAGGTGGTTACTTTGCTGCTTCATCTCTTCTGAGGAACTTCCTCGACCCCGCAAGTGTCTGACGGACATGAGGAAGACAAAGGGATCTGCGGGCGGCCATTTAGAACTAAAATAAGTCTAGATATATCCATTTCTAGGACAAGTATTTCCGAAGGAGGGAGTATTGATTATACAAGAGAGCCGGATTGGCACCTCTTAGTTCATGTAAATGTAATGAAATTCATCATGTTTATATGAAGATCCGACTTTTTTATACGAAATCCTTCATGCTTATATGAAATCAGTCCGTGTTTGCACGAATTTCATCTGGTTGGTTAGAGTTGTAAAAATGTATGCCGCTGGCGTTTGATGTCGTCCTCCGCGGAAGAAAGCGGGAGGAAATTTGCCGGCTGCCGTTGGAGATGCTCTTTATGCTGGAAATAATAGAGTGACATCCAATCCATTTGAGTTAATTGCCTGTATGATTGTCCCTCTATAAAAAGTTAATTGCATGTACAGTGTACATGTGACTTGTAGGGTGGCTACAGCTTCGTACAAAAAGTTAAAAAGAAACAAGTCCATCCTTAATATTCTAAGTAACTGTGGGTTTCACTGTCAGTACAGTAGCGAAAGCAGTATATATTAAATAAGTAGAGTAATATATAATATACAAATCTAAAGTTAAAAGACAAAATTCGAACTCATGTCATCGCGCTGCGAGCATCCGGCGCTAACCAGCCCAGCACATTTTTGTTGTAGACCATGCTGGAGATATATCTCCATGTCTACTCTTATATATACTCCGTTCGTTCCTAAATATTTGTCTTTTTCAGATTTCAAATGGACTACCACATAAGGATGTGTATGTAGACATATTTTAGAGTGTAGATTCACTCATTTTGCTATGTATGTCTTTTCAGGAAGGGATCAGATTTGTCCTTAATTTATTTATGAGGTATCCAGATGGCACTGCACCGCCAAGAAAAGAGGGTAACCTCAAAATTATGGACTACTTTTTTGAGTATGTTGGTAAGGTCCGGTCATAGTCACTTGTTGAAATCTCTAAAAAGACAAATACTCCCTCCGTCCGGAAATACTTGTCATCAAAATGGATGAAAGGAAATGTATCTAGACGTATTTTAGTTTTAGATACATATATTTTTATCCATTTTGATGACAAGTATTTTCGGACGGAGGGAGTAGAAAACAGAGTTGGTGATGATGGTGTGCGTGCCATCCTGCAATATAGGCCGTCGGATTTATATCTAACGGATAGGAAATAAATCTAACAGATAGGAAAGGAACTATGGCAATTTTGCAAAAATATACCCACACGTCTCTCCATGTTCGCAAATAAGGCCTTCCCTCATTCAGCCTTTTCTCTCACAAGATAAACTACTCATACAAATGCATCTTGATGTTCCGTGCAACGCACGGGTAGCTAGCTAATTTCTTTTAAAATAGTTGCTGCGATAATTGGGTTGAAGTGATATATTTTATGTCTTCCCCGAATGATTTTAGATTCACTAGTAGTAACAAAGAAAAGCTTGCCTTGTTAATTAACAGAAAACAGGGTGAAAACTATCACATGAGGCCGGTAAAAACAAGGCACACTGGCTTCAACGTCATCGTCACTACAGCTGTGCGCGCGCGAGAAGTCTACATATCGAGGGGGCTACCGAGCGAGGCACCGAGACACAATGTTTGAGAGAGAAACCAATTGACAGATTATGATCAGATCAAGTTGTCACCCTTCTGCTGTCATTGTTGGGGGGGGAGAGAAAGACGTATCGAGAGTGTGTGCGGTAGGCACAGAGGCACAACTAGCGAGTGTGTGTGTGTGTGTGTGTGTGTGTGTGTGTTTGAAAGAGGAGTCGATAGATTATTATCAAGATCGATGTGCCACCCTACTCCTTCGGTGTCGGGTAGTGTGTGTGTGTGTATGTTTGAGAGAGAATCCAGTCGATAGATTAGTATCAAGATCGAGGTGTCACCCTACTCCTTCGGTGCCGGGTAGTGTGTGTGTGTGTGTATGTTTGGGAGAGAAGCCAGTCGATAGATTAGTATCAAGATCGAGGTGTCACCCTACTCCTTCGGTGTTGGGAAGTGTGGGTGTGGGGGGGGGCACTGACACTCACATATCTCTACTCTTATAAAAAAAACAGAGTTGGTGATGATGGTGTACCTGCCATCCTGCAATATAGGCCATCCGATTTATATCCGACGGACATGAAGGAAAATATGGCAATTTTGCAAAAAGATACCCACACCCCTCTCCGCATTTGCAAATAAGGCATTCCCTCGTTCATCCTTTTCTCCCACAAGATAAACTTCTCATACAAATGCATCTTGATGTTCCGTGCAACACACATGGGCATCTTGCTAGTAGGGAGAAGGAGTTTGTGTGACACATATCTAGCTATATTAAGGGATAAGTAGATAGCATATGTGTGAGAGACATTATTATACTTTGAGACATTAGTGGCTGTGGGTGGGCGGTATTAAAGGGGTGGGCGTGTTAGACATAGAGAGCGTGTGTGTTTCTGTGTGAGAGACTTGTAGGACGGGGTAGAAAGACGAATTTAACCCTGACAGAGGGAGAGAAATACACGAAGTGCGCGTGTGTGATTCCGATGCCCACAGGGAAATGAGATATGTATGCATGAGAGAGAGATTGCACAATTCATTCACGTATCACTATCTAGCGATCGTGGACGTGCATCACTTGAACATAAGTCAATATCTACTTCATATCGTGGCCAAAGGTACAATATCCATTCAACGCTATAAAGATTGGACACTCACATATCACATTTTTTTTCTATTTAAATAAACCTTTTCAGTTGTGCATGCCAAAGTTACAGTGATGTTTCTTCAAACAACCAATGTAGCTATCATGCACATGCACCATTGTTACTCTTACATTCAAATTCATTAGTCTTGGATGATTTAAGTTCCTATTTTGAAGTAATATATGTAATATTCATATATGAATTCAACGGGTATGCAATTTATGAAATGGAGGCTATGTAATCATATGAGGTAACACTTTTAAGTAGCTAACTACAATATCCATTTCTTTTTGTGCGCCTCTACACTAACACGTCAATGCATTATGCTTAAAGTAAATAACCAATGGCACTAAATTATCTATTTACACGACAAATACATAGGCTGAGCGTTTGATCCCTTTTTTCGTGAACGCGCCACTACACCCGTACGATTGGTCGCGCCTGTGTGAACGTCCAAGTTATCGGCGCATCATCCCGAGTTATTGTCTTTTTTTCTGGGGTGGACTTCACACCAGTTATTAACTGCTGACGCGTGCCCCGTGTACACAGTCTAGCATGACCTTCCCACTAGCACGGTCCAAAATTAGTTGAAACTGGATACGAACGACCCCGCGGGCAGCAAAATCTCCCGCCTCCTTCTAAAATTTCCGCCACCTTTAGCAAGCGAAATCCCCCTTTTGTCCTTGGTGTAAGTAGACCAACAGTTACAATACCGCCCTCATCTACATGATAGGTCAGGGCTGCTTTGGTAACTTCCGGTTCCCCCCACTACACGGCACCCCCATTTCCTCTCCCCCTCCCGCAAAAACGACTAACTCCACAGCACCAGAGCATCTTACATCACGCCGTCCGTACTTCATCGCCCTTTCTCCCCTCCCTTCTCGAAACCCTAGACTACTCATCCACCGACGTACCATAGCCCATTCACTGCCAGCGGCGTCCACCTCACCGGATCTGCTTCTGCGGCCGCATCTACCCCTCCCACCTCCCCTAGAAACAAGTAGACTGCTCATCCACCACTGTACCATAGCCCATTCAGTGCCGGCCTTGTCCACAGCGCCGGATCTGCTTCGTCGGTACTCTCGTCAACCGTCGCGCATCTGCAGCGGCTCATTCGTACTCCCCACCGGAGACGCTTCGTCCACACCCCCCGGAGCCGCCCCACCGACGCCCCCGTCGACGGCCTCTGATCCTCTTCGCCGACACCTTCCTCAACCCTACCGGAGCCGCTTCGCCGACACCTTCCTCAACCCTACCGGAGCCGCTTCGCCGACACCAGCGTCAACCCTACCGAAGTAGCTTCGCCTATACCATTCTCAACCCTACTGGAGCTGCTTTGCCAACTCACAAGTCCAAGGCCTCAGATCCGCTTCCTCACACCCTCATTCAACCTACCGGAGCAGCTTCTGAGGGCCCGTCCACGGCCGCAGATCCGCATCATCGACACCACCCTTAACCCAACCACCGGAGCAGCTTCTGACGCCCCGTCCACGGCCGTAGATCCGCATTGTCGACACCATCCTTAACCCAACCACCGGAGCAGCTTCTGACGCCCCGTCCACGGCCGCAGATCCACATCGTCGACACCATCCTTAACCCGACCACTAGAGCAGCTTCACCTACGCCCTTGTCCACGGCCACAGATCCACTTCGCCCACACCATAGTCCACCCTACCGGAGCCGCTCCACAAACACCCTACTCGAAGGTTCTAGATCTCCTTACTGGACCCCGACAGCCAACATAGCGTCATCACCCTCGACGTTTCTAACCTGATTCCCACCGTCTGGAGAGATGCCAAGCACCCGCCACGGCCTAGGTACTTGTCACCTTTAAACCCGTCCAGCATCACCTGCCCGATGTACTTCAAATATACTAACCGGTCGCTGTTACCTGTTATGCAGCTGGCAAAAACTACAAGGATGATGTTTCTTCTGGATCTAACAGCTTGGCCAACCAAGATCCTGGACTGAGGCATTGCTATGATCTTGTAAGCGCGTCTCTCTCTCTTGTATTGTTCTGTGCCTGCCAGCGTGCTTTGCTAGGATTTTCGACCAGTAATCCCTTTGTGCAGACAATGATTTCTACTACTGGTTGCTAAATTAGATATGTAGATGTCATACATGATACTACCTCGTACCTCCGTTCCTAAATATAAGTCTTTCTAGAGATTCCACTATAGGCTACATACGGAGCAAAATGAGTGAATCTACACTCAAAAATGCATCTATATACATTTGTATGTGGTCCATACTGGAATCTCTACAAAGACATATATTTAGGAATAGGGGCAGTACATTACACAAAATCATAGGTGGCATGTAAGAATTCCAGTTCACTACATTAGGCTCCCTTAGAGTGCCTGCCAGTCCAGCATACAGAGTCATGGCTAGTTTATGGTACACACACAATCATTAATTGGTGGTTTAAATATGCGCAAGGGATATGCAATGTAGTATCATGTAGAGATGTCTGAAATTAGCCGTGTCAACTTGCAGATAGGGTTACACAATGAAAAAGTACAAGATGTATGTGGCAATTTCATGGAACATCGCAAAAAAAGGAGAGGCAGCGGTGAGCCTATACAGTGTGCTATGGTACATCACTTCTCCATTGCAATCATCGTGACATGCTATTTGTATGCCAGTTCTATTAGCCAAGTTTCTTAGGGACAGTTATTACGAGTTATCCTAAGAAAATAAGCACCTGTGAATATAAGCTCCATGTAATACGCCGACCAGTTCTTTTCATTGCGTTTTCAGCTTATCTTTGGTATGATCAGTAGAAAGTCTAGATTG
>NC_041389.1:59325511-59342631 GCF_002162155.2 Triticum dicoccoides | reverse complement strand
AAACATCACAAATTGAACCCAGTGCAGTAATTAATATGATAGGAAAACAGACCATCACTATTTGCTCAAAATGCAAATACAAAGATACCATCTACTTGGCACAATCTACTTTGGTCAATATTTTCCATAGAGATCCCATTGCCTAATTTAAACGAAGAACGCATGACCCACATTTAAATGAAGAACAATTATTTATTGAATTTTGATGGTCCAAGTGGCTGGTTATTATCATATAGCAGCACCACCTAAAAGCATCATATAGCAGCAGCAGGAGCTAATAGCAACTCATCATACAGCAGTAGCAGTCTGCAATTCATCATATACCAGCAGCAGCTCATAGCAATTCATCATATAGCAGCAATAGGAGCAGCTCATAGCAATTCATCATATAGCAGCAGTAGGAGCAGCTCATAGCAGTTCATCATATAGCAGCAGCAGGAGCAGCTTGTAGCAACTCATCATATAGCAGCAGCAGCAGCTCATAGCAATTCATCATATAGCAGCAGCAGCTCATAGCAACTCATCATACAGCAGTAGCAACTCATAGCAATTCATCATATAGCAGCAGCAGGAGCAGCTCATAGCAATGCATCATATAGCAGCAGCAGAAGCAACTCATAGCAATTCATCGTATAGTGGATCAGAATGAAAATTTGACAAAAAATCAGAGGAGATCCTCACCTTGTTGGATGAGCTCATCCTTCAACAGCACCTCAAGGCCATGGCCTGGGAGGAGGGGAGGGGGAACAAGGTGCCTTCTGCCGTAGTGTGGCATCAGCCGTAGTTGTGCAGCGCCCGCCGGAGTAGTGTGTTGGACGAACCACAGTGGAGCAGCTGCTGGAGACCATGAGAATGAGGGGCGGCGCCAGAGGGAGGAGCAGCCAGGAGATTTGCCCCTACCCGCCGGGCATGTAGCCTAGCTGGACATAGCATCGTCGAGGACCAGGCCAGATGGGACCATTAGCGACGGCTCGCTGGAGGAATCCTAGTGCTGCAGGTAGGGGATCGAGGTAGAGGGAAATGTGAGAGGAGATGCAAGCGGGCAGGGCAATGAATGCTTGCGTGTTTGTTTTTACTTGAGGGTCAGGTGTGACACGGGCATCAACAGTTGCATTTTGAGTGTAATATAGGCAGACAACAGAGTCATTTCACTATTCCCCTTCCCTTCAATTTTTAGTGAGGTTCTACCCGAAACACTCCCCTCCAAAGCGAAATTAGTTAAGCCCAAGCCCATAACTCAAAAATGACTTCTTTACATCTTTTATGGCTTATTTTAACAATATACCCTGAAAAGGCAGAATCGAACTGGCCCTTAACCTGCAATTCAATTGTGCGTGCAATGACGAATCACTCCTGCCTGCTATCTGTACATTTAGGCATCATCATACATGGCATAACCTAATACATGTGCATTCCATTGTAGAATCTGGAATATGCAATGTTTATGTTAGTTCATATGTTGCACATGATGTTTAAATGCCCCTTAAATCTGGTCAGTCAAGTGATGGTCTTTAAGCCTCCTTCTTTGATTCTTTTCTTGATATGTAAGATTTGCCCACACATCTGTTCAATTGCTTGTTTGCATCAGCCATCCATACCATGACTGTTTGCTTTGATTACTGGCTGTTCTTGACCTAACACTCTAACAGATCTTGTCAACGATTTAAACACTAAGGGCTGCTGTAGTGGGGCCTTGTCTAACTCATATGTGACATAAAGGTTTGGCTGTACACTACAGTAGGCTCTCTAAGAGTACCTGGAGATCCAGTTCGAAGGTATGCCTAGTTTTTACATAGTGCAGACATAGTAAATGCTCATTTCATTGTGTGCAAGTGCAAGAGATGCGGCATGTTTCATTATGTGGTGTTGTTTTGTTATAATCTCATCCTTTTGTGTTCACAGACGGGAAAGTATGCATATTTATCTTCCAAGGAGACGAGTAACTAGTTTGTGTCACCTTGCAGAGGGGGTGCAATGAAGATAAGATTGAGGATTTCCAAGTACAAGATGTTAGGAAGAAGCCTTGCAAGAGAAGTAGGAGCTGCGCTGAGCCTCTTCAACCTGCTAAGGTAAGTCACTGTATGCAACTCAACAGTTCAATTCCTTGTTTGTTTCAGGCATAGTTAATTTTCTCTTTTCAATTGCTTTATTTGTCCTCACTTAATGAGATGCCCAAATAATTATGCCTGATGTTCGGTACTTGTATCACTATTAGTTGACATAATTAAAGGCCTTACCATTTAATTACTCTACCGAAGTGTGTCTGAAGCTTTGAAGTCTATTAACCAACTATTATTGCATGAGGCTCACGATCTAGTTTATACTACGCTAATGATTGCATAGTTTTGCCTGCTGTAGTATGTTTGTATGAAACCCTCTGCTCTTCATTATACTCCCTAAGACTTTAATTGAGGTACAGAATGGCCAACTGCTTGCTTACTTATACACAACGTGTTGTCTAAATTTGTAACTTGTCTGTGTTTTCGATTGGGCCCCAACATCATGCTCCTCTGGTGAGCTAAGAGGGATTTCTGTATGCAGGCTGCACAGACTATCTTTTTTATAATTTTTAAAATATCACCTGCTTATGCTTCATGACGTGTAACATTTTTTTGTGAAAGTGACGTGTAACATTATTGTTAGTCCTGTTTTGCCATGTAGTACAAAATAGTGTCTTGTTCGCTTCACTATTGTAACTATATTTTTGCCCTAGTCATGTGTACTTACAGAAACATTTCAGGATGAAGTGACATCAACACAAAAATCTGCGAGCAGCGCGGCATGGCCGTTACAGAATGATTATGGAATGGAATTGGAATGTGCTGATGTTCTCGAGCATCAACTAGAGGTGGCAAGACAACGTGTACATGATTGTCAATGTATAATCAACAAGTTGAGACTGGACATATAGGTATTAGATGCAGGAGTCAAAAAAATAAAACAAGACACCGAGGTAACCATGAAGGAATTGGAGATTTTGCAGACTAAAATTTGTGCTATCTGAATCCGGCCAATCCTATTTTCTGAAGAGATTATAGTTCAAATGGAGTTAAGTTGATGCGCGTCCATGATGTATGAGCCGTATTTGCCCAGTGTATGTAATTTGCTATTTGTGTATGCTTTATTATCACCTGTGCCATACCATAATGCCCAGTGGGTATAATCGGCTATAATTTCTTTATTGTATAGTGTAGGATTATTCTACCTTTCTATGCCTTGATCTCTTTGTTGTATAGTGTATGCTTTTTAGAGGTGATAGTATTGAGTAGGATAATTCTTTGAATATGCTATATCGTTCAAACAGGGGCCAACTCGCCCGACGATGGGCCTTCTACGCCTCGTAGGATCCATGGGACTTCTATGTCTCGTACGATCCATGGGCCTTCTACGTCTCGCAGGATCCATGGGCCTTCTACGTCTCGCAGTGTCCATGGGTCTTCTACGTCTCACAGGATCCATGGGCCTTCTACGTCACGTAGGATCCATGGGCCGCCGACTCATTTATGGGTCTTGTACTAGCCTTTAATGGGCCATAGACGGGCCTATAATGGAAATCGTACGTTTTATGGGCTGACCATAACGGGCCGTTAATAGGCCGTATTTGGTGATGCTATGAAAATGTCCCAATAGACTAACGGACCACAAACGGGCCGACTGTAACGACGGGATGAATTTGGCCCACAAGCAGAAAATGACAGTAACGGGCCGTAAGTAACCGAATGCTGCAAATGAGCCCAAGAATAAATGGGCTCTGAGAAGGCCGAAAGATAAAATGGGCTGCAAATGGCCCAACTGAATAACGGGCCCTTAATGGGTATAAAGTGATACACTATTCATTACGGGCCAGTTTCACCACGGGCCGTTAATGGGCCTAAAGTGATACACTGTTCATTGCGGGCCAGTTCCACCATGGGCCGTTAATAGGCCAAGAGTTACATAGGGCCTCATATGGGCCGAAAGACGTTATGGGCCATACATGGGCCAGAAGTGAAAACGAGCTGGAATCATATTGCATGGCCCAGATGACACTACTGGGCCTAATTCGGATAGGGCGTAACAGGCCTTGGGTTAGCGGGTTGTAAATGGGCTATATGTGAACAGGCTGTTAACAGGCTTTCCATGGGTCGGCCCGTCACCTTTTGACCAAGTCAAACGGGCCGGCCTTTTCACAGGAATGGGCCTCTCTTGGGCCGTGCCACGTGTCGACGTATCATAGGGGCCTTCTGTCCAATGAGTGGTTGACATCTGTCCCAACAATGAGCCGACACGTGTTTCCTCCAGCCAATGATGATTTTACACGTGGAAAATCCCCATTGGTCGGGGCTGTTAACGGGTTATCGGATCCAAAACCCAACCCGATAGCTTAACGGCGTTCCGTTACGGTGGATGCCACGTGTCGGTCACCCTTGACGAAAGCACTTCTGTGACGCGCGATTTATCGTCATGGAAGTGGACACTTCCGCGATGATAATTTTGGTAATGTCATGGAACACTTCTACGACAGCACAGGTATGACTATCTTGATTCTGTCATAAATTTGTCATGGATGTACATGCATGACAAAAAACGCGACCTACTGTGACAAACACATATCATCAAGAAAGTGTATTTTTTTGTAGTGATGGGACACATCCCGTCGCCAGGTCCATCACGCTTGAGGACCTCTATCCTAGAGGGAATGCGTCCCTGGATCCACTGCCACAGGAAGATCCTGATCTTCAGAGGCAGGCGAATGTCCCAGATCAGGATAAAGGGCTCAGGGGCCAACGAGGGGGCGATGGCCGAGTATAGGGATTTAGTGGAGAAGTGGCCGGAGAATCCAGTCGCCAAGAGATGGAGTTAGTGGCGCCCTCGACATCCATGGGAGAAGGGCGATGTCCTGGAGGTGGGAGTCCCAAGCAGCCATCTCAAGGGGGCCGAAGGGACGCCGGAAAGCGAGACACCCTAAGTCAATATGGGCCGTCCAGATAGAGACACGAGGGTCTACCGCAAAGGCGAATAGATCTGGGAATCGCGCGGCCAGGGGTGAGTTGCCTACCCAAAGATCGTACCAGAACAGAGTCAAGGATCCGGAGCCAACCGAGATGGATGTGCCAATGCGGAGCACGGGTAGGAGCTGGATCACGGCCTGCCAAAACCGGGAGCCACCGGAACGCTGACAGAAAGCTAGTGGTTGGCCCCGAAGGTACTTATTCTAGATTATGGTAAGCCAGAGGCCTCCCTCCCTATTGGCGATTCTCCAGAGCCATCGGGTCAGGAGAGCAATGTTCATGCGCCGGGAGGACAAGATCCCAAGGCCACCCTGGTCTTTGGGTTTGCAAATGTCGGGCGAGCTCACCATATGGTATTTCTGCTTATCCCCCTCGCCTACCCAAAAAACCTGGATTGGTATTAGGCGATCTCCTGATGGAGCGTCTCATGGAGGCTATAGAAGCTCATGAGAAACCAGAGTAGGCTGGCAAGCGAGAAGTTGATAAGGATCACCCGGGCTGCCTTCGAGAGCCACCTCCCCTTTCAGGGCTCTACCCGGTGCTGCATCCGGGTCACTGTCAGGCGAAGATCAGCCATGGTGAGACGCGAGTCACTAATGGGAATCCCCAAGTAGGTCGTGGGGAAAGTACCCAACCGACAATTGAGCTGGTCGGCCATAGCCTGGGCCTCCTATGGGGGGGGGGGTACCCAAGAGTCATCACTTCACTATCACTGAAGTTGATTGTGAGCCCCGACATCTGTTGGAGCAAAGGAGGAGGAACTTCAGGTTGGCAATGTCTGACGTAGAGCCCTCCACCATTATTATGGTAGCGTCTGCATATTGTAGGAGGGATACCCTTCCCCCTCCTACCAGGTGAGGGACTACGCCGTGAATATGGTCAGCGGCTTTGGGTTCTTGGAGTAATCCCTTCGAGAGCAATGTTCATACTAAGTGCTTAGACTCAATATGTCTAATCCCTACTCTATTGTTTTGTCTCAAATAAGTGGTTTGGAGCTCTGGTATTTACTGGAATTTTGTTCAGGCGACTTGCATCGTGATACATACATGCATACATCAGGTATGCTGTTTTGTGTAGGATTTTGATAGTTCTAATAGAACGAGTACATATTTCTGACTAGTACGAGAAGGACAATCAGACTATTTTAACCTTGTGATCTCCTAGATGCAGTCTACTGCAGACTGAACATCTGTAAGTTTTTCTCTCTCTATCCTAACATGTTCTTTTCTCAGTTTCTTCACCACTCACAAATGTCGGAAATGTTAAAAATCTGACATCGGATTTTTGCTAAAAATCTGATGATCAGATTTGCCATGTGAAAACAAATAAAAATGTCATGCTTGTGTATAAGGATTTGCCATATTCTACGGTGAAAATTATCATGTGGCGTAAAAAATCAACAGAAAAATTACCATGCTGAAGCATTTTCCTTAATTTACATATTTCTATAAATTTTAAAGGCTTTTCATGAATTATAGAGATCTTAGAGCAATTAAGTGAATATATGATCATTTCACACAAATTAGAGCATTGTGCCTGAATTTTAGAGCATCTTCCTGAATTTAACTTATTAAATTGCATTTATGCTGAATTTATATATAGCTTTTCATTTATTATATATATGTTCAAGCAAGCACAAACTAGTGCACTTGCCCTGCCCTAGCAATAACAACACCCTCTCAGACTCCTGCAGCAGCAATAACACATCTCAAACGCTTCATCTCCAGTGCCTGCCTGCACAAGCTAACAAGTTTAAACCTCCTAAAGAAAATTTTGCAAATGTTGATGTTGTACCATCTTCAGTTCCAAATCAACATCTGCTATCAGAGAGAGAGAGAGAGAGAGGACGAGGGCAAAAAAGGGGAAGCACTGCATCTTCAGTGCCAACCTATTCCTGTTTCACATGTTCTTCTTGTTGTCTAAGATGAAATTGTCCTTTTTATGTTGCAAATGTTGTCAAACATCTATGAAAATGCCAGGAATATTTGTTGTTATGTTGCTATGAAAATGCCAGGAATATTTTTGCTATATGTACAACATTATCATCTCCCTTCTCTCATATCTGCCCCAATATCAGCAATCTCTTCATTCTTCTCTTTCAGTTGATCTTGCGGAGCAACAACAAGCTCTTTCTTCCTGTATGTTCTTGAGAGCGAGTCACATTTTCGTCAGAACGCAGCCCCTAAACTTCATTGCATAAACCACCAAATAGATCACTAATAAACATCGTCGCGTCCAATCATGTCATTCAACATACCCAGACCCACCGGTATGTTCATTTGGCTGAACAGAAATCAATCAGAATGGACGAGGAGAAAAAAATAGCAACCCAGAAGATTGTAACATGTCTGCATTTTTGGCCTCAACGGTCGCAAGGTTCAAATTAGACTAGGATTTTTTAAATGAAATTAGACTAGGATTTGATGGTTCAGAGTGCTAATTTGAGGGAATCAGATGTTAAGTTTCGATTTGGCTAACCTCTACAAGTTCAAGGTTTAAAATGAACCTTTCTCGCTAAAAGAAAAGCATAGGTGCAAAGCATGGCATGCACGTCCATGGCTATAGGCCAACTTCCAATGGGATGTTTCGAAAGAATCAAATGAGGATGTAATCAGTAAATGAAAAGTAAACCCACATAATACTAGGAGTAGCTCTGAGAAAATGGAAAATATGTATACTATGCTTTTAAAAAAAGAATAGCCGGTAAGCATCAATGATGTGAATTGTGTGTTGCGGTAAGCGTAGATCCAGAGCTGTTTGATCTGGGGATTTGTAGGGTGAATATAGATTTAAGGGGGAAATGACAAATGGTATGGATCATCAAGATGATTCAATGACTAAGCTATAACACGTGCGAGCGCCAGAAGATATGCAATTTTTTAGCAAAAAACATTTAGCCAGTAAATGAAACCCTTGCAGTAACGCTGGAGTAACCTGTTTGTTAGTACAAGAACGAATCAGAAAACGTTATCTACCAAACTTAACAGCATAAAAATTTTCCAACTGGATCATTGTGCTGTCATAACACAAAAATGGCATATCAGCAACAGGCACATAAACACCAAACCTTCAATCTACTGTAAAGCAACTCTATCGGCTGACTTTAGATGCATTTCCACCAAAAGGAAAAAAGATGCAACAGAGCAAAAGAAACATCTTCTCTATCGGTCGCTCATGCTTGCTTTCTTGATTGCGGTAAGGTTCCTTTTGAGAGAACTGACAGCAGATAGCATCTGCAGTTTCTCCCCATCGTGTTTCAGATTCATCTTGTTAGAAGATGCATCATCTGGATTCCCCGAAGGTAATTCCTCCACATGCGGTTCACTGTCTAATGTGCCTGCATCTGCATGCGCACCCTTCTTCCTGGCTTGTTTTCGCATGAAGGTGGCACTCCTGCACAAAACCATTCACGATAAGCGTAAATTAACACTATGGAGATCATGCAGATTATACACTAGCAAGATAGGGATATGATGATTATGGAATCTGGTGACACCTCTTATTCTGGGGATTAGTAGGATCCAATGCAAATAGATGATTCGCCAACATGGTTTGAACCTCGGGTCGTCTGTGCTAATATCGATCACATGAAGTTTGTCCTCGACACAATCCTTGCCCTTTTTGCCATTCTTACTCTTGCACTTTTTGTTGTAACCCTTTTGCACCATTGGCTGTATCCTGGTCAGCAGCAACCAAGAGCTCCAACTCTTCTTTAGTTGCTTCTGGCTCAAAATGTTCCTCTGGAAGCTTCTTGTCCTTTCCTTTCCCTTTGGTCTTCTTCACCTTCTATTGCTTGATTGGCTTAACTTCTTCATCATCCTTTTCGTCCTCAAAGAAATCATCATTTTCATGAGCACTATCTTCCTCATTATACTCATCATCATCCTTTGACGACCTCTTCCTAGCTTTCCGCTTCTCCTTCATTTTTTCTTGATGCATCTCCCAGACAGTCTTCGTCTCGCTGCTCTTTCTCTCAAGGATACATTTGCTGAGGTCCTCAAACTCCACGTTGAATGTTATTTCCATGTCCAGGTCATCAGTTTGTTCCTCATCAGATTTATCTCCTTGTAGTAAAAGAGCCAATCTTTCCTTGTTTGTTAACTTTATTTTCCCTACACCATTTGGCAGAGACTCGTCACCAAGATGGTCTACATCATCATCTGATGCACAGTCATCACTTGGTAAAAATATTCTAGGGTCATCTAACTGCAACAGAAAAAAATTGATAGGTGGTCTATGGACCTGTATGTTATTTTTATTATTTCTAGTGTTCCTTGTACCGAAGTAAATAGCATAAATCAACCACAATTTGGGCTAGGGTTCTGGAAAACTACCACTTATTCAAAATTTCCAAAAACATACCACAAAGTTGGTTTTTGATTTCAACAAACCCAACTGACCATGTGGTTTAAAATTGAACTAGTTTATGACAGGTCGGGTTTGTTCCTAAACAAACCGTTTGTTTTACTGGTTGTTGACTGTTAACTTACATCTCGGAACCACATGTAATATCTCTCTCTCTTCCTTCCTCTTCTCTTTCTTCTCTCCCTCTCATTCACTGATCTCTCTCTCTCTCTCTCTCTCTCTCTCTCTCTCTCTCTCTCTCTCTCTCTCTCTCTCTCTCTCTCAAGCCAAGGTCGGCCACATCCACGAGCATCGATGCCGACGAGCCTACATCAAGCCACCACGACCAGCCACCACCACGGTCGGTCCAGCCATGACCGTTCACCATAGCCACCAGAGCCATGGCTATTCACCAACACGCCTGGCAAAGCCAAGGCCACCGCAACCATGGCAGGCTACCACACCATGCCTGACGCACAAGGGCCTGATTGCTTTTTAAAAAAGATTAAGAGGGACCTGATTGATTTTTTAACTTACAGGGACTCGATTACTTTTTTTTAACATACAGGGGCCTGATTGCCTTTTTTTAAAATACGAAGACTTTATTGTTTTTAAAAACTTATAGGGACCCGATTGCTTTTTAAATTTTTGCAGGTACCAACATGCATGTGGGCTTCACCAATCATAATGGTCAACCTAATAGTCCAATATAGTGGTAATGACTTATGCCACATCAGACCTAACGAGTGGACCCAGTATATCATAATCGCGCTTAAAATTAACCAACACGGTCATCAGTGCAACATGGCAGTTTTATGAAATCAAAAACCAACTTTGTGGTAGGTTTTGGAAATTTTTGTAAAAGTGGTAGTTTTCGAGAATACTATCCCGAATTGTAGTAGTTTTATGTAATATTTACTCTAAATGGAATGAAAGTTTTTTCCAAAAAAAGAGTAGCAGGAAACAATTACAACCACTCATAAACTAAACCTATGAAAGTAATACCCCCTCCATTTCCTAAATATAAGTCTTCTTAGTGATTTCAGTATGAACTACATACAAAGCAAAATGAGTGAATCCATACTCTAAAATGCATCTATATACATCCGTATGTAGTTTATACTGAAATATCTAAGAAGACATATATTTAGGAACGGAGGGAGTAAAATTTACGAACTTCCCGTGATACAAAAAGCAATGTGCATCGTGAACCAACCTGTGGTTGGATGGTTAGAGAGACAGTGGTATCCCCAGCCCACCAGGGTTCAAGTTTTGGTGCTCGCATAATTCCTGGATTTATTTTAGGATTTCCGGTGATGTGCTTTCAGTGAGAGGAGACGTTCTCGCCGATGACGAGACGCCTACGGTGACTTCGTAAATTTCAAGATGATATGCCGGCTCAGTTTTTCGGAGGTGCTCATAAGGGTAAGGTGTGCGTGTATGCGTTCATAGGGGTGTGTGTATGCGTGTATGTATGAGCGTTTTGTGTCTGTACTGATGTTAAAAAAAAGAAAAAGAAATGTGCATCCCTGAAGCCTGGAGCAAACAGAGATCAGTAAGAATCAAGTGACGAGCAAACCTAGCTACACCACACACGGGGGAAAAGAAATACAGTACCAAAAACTACTGTCCCTGAAGAGACTAGGAAACATAAAATCATTACTATGAATGAGGCCATGAGGGTAGCACGTTGAGCATGACCTCTTGAATTAATTTCACTTACTCCATAATGTAATATAGGCTAAGAAACCGGCGATTATGACGTACGGCCAGAGACACGCCAGCACCCCACGTAGGACCAAAAGCGCAAACCATTTCAAGGCCACGCCAACACCCATCCTCTTCCGAAGCACTAGCTGATCCTTGGATGTCATGTACGTGAACCAAGCAACGTCAAGCAGCGTGATAGTGGTGCCTATAACCGTAAGAGTAACTGCTGCGCCAGCCGCAGGAACCAGCGTCGCGTACATGCCCAACGCAAACGCCGCAGCCAGCGTTCGGGCTGAGCTGTTGAGGAAGAAAATGGACATGACGAAGGCTTTCATGCGCATGCTGATGTCGACAGTGGTCACTCCGGCGTACATGAGGCTGATGGTGGCCATGGCGGAGCAGAGCAACGCCAGGTTGTTGGCGATAATGAATGCCTGAAGAGAGTGGCTTGTGACAAGCACCGGCATGCCGCCCTTAATATTATCGACCTTAGGGTCATCATCTGTTCGATAGCCTCCGGGTATGGTGAAAGCTACCGCAAAGGAAATCGTCACGAGTAGCGCTGACACAACGCCAATGGTCTGTGTCGAATCCGAGATCCTTTTTTCTTCCTTCTCCTCATTTAGTTCAGGGATGCGGGTTTTACTATGAACACCGTACTGAGCATCAGCATGCACTAAAAGTTTGTGGATCGAAACCCGTCGGCCCTGCAAAAAGAAAGAAAGATAGTAATTAACGTGATAGTATTCAACGACAGTCTTCTAATATATATGCAGAGAATTTGTTTCCATGTGCATAAAGGTGACAACCAGATTTGGCAACATAACTACTTCCTTTGTAAACTAATCTCTACTACTTAAAATGTAAGATTCCCATTTCACATTTCTTTCCACCACCCCTTCGTCCAACATTCCCTTTATGATAATGAATCAACTTAATTTATTTACCTTCTGAACCAATTTCACTTTAATTTACTTACCAAACTTCTGTTCAAAATATAAGGCAATTTATAGGCAGAATTTGGTAAACATTTATTTACACAATCACATTATTATGAACAGTTAAATCAAAAGCTAACACAAATATTTATATCTCGTTGTAACGCATGTTCATTGTTCTAGTAAGTGATCTAAAATGGCTTATATTAGTTTACATATTTTATATCACTTCTTATATTAGTTTACAGAGAGAATAGCATCTAGGAGAGCTAGGAGAAGAACAGTAGGCGACTTGTCCAAGGTCTCCTTTATGTGAACGTAGTGGTCACAAAGCACCACAAGTTTTTTTCTAGAGACAATAAGTGGTCTAAAATGTCTTATACTAGTTTACATATTTTATATCACTTCTTATATTAGTTTACCGAGAGAATATCATCTAGAAGAGCTAGGAGAAGAACAATAGACGACTTGTCCAAGGTCTCCTTTACGTGAACGTAGTGATCACAAAGCACCACAAGTTCTTTTTTAGAGACAAGAAAACTAAAAGGAGCGAGTAGCAATGCCCAAAGTTGCCAGGTGGTCCTTTAATTTCTACCAATGGATATGGAGGGGCTCCTCCTACCAATGGGGGTGAGATCTATAGCGGGGTAGCAATCAGTAAGACTCATTTGTTAAAGATGGAGTTTACATGAAATGTATGACTAAAGTCTTAGGATTAGGCATCTTTAGCCAAAAAATGCTATGATAAAATTAACTACATAAAATAAACTGCCTTTTATATGATTCCATTCTGAAATATATATAACTTCTTAGATTCATGCACTCCAACTTTTCTAACAACGACTATTTATATATAAAATTTATTGAAATAGTGTAACTATATTTGCTATGAATATTATTATTCTAATATAAAATTTCAATGAAATAAAATAGGCATACTATAAAGTAATGCAGGTCCCATCATTAAGGGAGTTAGATCACATACCAAACCAAAAAGGACACCTGGGGTCCGCATGCGCTGTGAAAGATCCAGTGCAGTTTCCCTCTCGTTATTTGATAAATTTAACATAACTTCCTTGTCCCACAGTAAAAAGCACACAGTTTCTAAAATTCCGGCCTCGACAGCAAGGTGCAACCCAGTGTTGCCATCATCATCCTGCATATTCATGATGGCTGCAAACATCTGCTTTTCTTGTAATAAAACCTGTAAAACAGGAGGAAATAGTTTTGCGTAGCCTTGTTTGGCAGCTACATGGAGGAAGGTCTTGCCCTCGGCATCACGTAGCTGGGCGCAGTCCGGGCAAATTTTGAGCAAGGTGCAAACTACACTGACTTGCTTTTCCTTAACCGCCTCATGTATGGGGAATGACCCCTTGTTGTCGCACTGATATGCAAGAGATTCCTCAGCGTCTAGTAGACACTTTACTGTTTCAAGAAACCCACATGAGGCTGCAAAATGTAGAGGTGTGCTCCCATTTGTTTGTTCCCCTTGTTTGCTGAGGTGATTGTTCCATTTCAGAACATTTTTTGTCATACCTACAGTTATTATAAAGTAACCCCACAAAAATGTTATAATAAAGGTAGATAGAGTGACACATGAGCTCGGTGGAGGAGCCAGGAATCAATGATTGAGGGAGCCTAATGAGTCAAACTTTTGATGACAGTGGCCAAATTGTACTAATACATGTACTTTCCCTAAATCTAAGAGGTCAAGTGTACACATTAAGCATATATATATGTGCCAACGTGGGATCATCGGGGAAGCCATATATAGCTCCTGCCGGGGCCCCCTACCTCCACCACTGCATGAGCACCAACTATTTTATGAAGAAAGTTAAGATACAAGAATATGCAAGAATATATAAGTCCAGCTATTGCTCAATGCATTACGAAACGATCATATTCCAGTCGCCATATAATTCTTTCCATGGATGTATTTGATGGTATATCAGCAGTCAACTAAAAAATTCTCCCTCGGCTCTAAATTAATTAAAGTTATGGCTTTCTCCGGAATCAAACTTACTCAAGTTTGATCAAGCCTATTGAAAAATATAATAACATCTAGAACACAAAATTAGTTCGATTAGGTTCTTTCAAAAAGAATGCTTCATACTCCACTATATATTTGATGTTGTGTAGATCTCATATTTTCCTATGGACATGCTTAAACTTGAACAAGTTTGACTTAGGACAAACCTAGAATTTTATTTCATCTAGAACCGAGGGAGTAGCAAATATATAAAGAAAGAAAGACATATATGTTTGTGTTTGGTGAACACCAACTAGCCAGAGGTTTCCAAAGTTCAAACAAAAGGTAGCAAATGCATGGAAATACAACATCCTAATGGATAAACTGCAACAAGGGAAGATAGAAATATTCATTTATATGTTCATATTTACTAATTTGAGGCTCTTTTAAGACCATTATATCAACCCATATCGTCTTACAAATATCTTAAGCATATTCAATTGATGTAATGGGCGAAAGTTGCGACTAAATAAAATTGCATGGTCATGACAAAAAGAAAAGTGCGTGCATGAAAGGGACCAACTTGACGGAGGTTTAGTGGGTCATTTCATATTTTATTTCAATGGTATATCTGATGGACACATGATTTCAAATTAATTAAAGCATAACTATACCTTGTCATGGGCAACCCGGCCCGGACAGCCTGACCCGACCCGACCTTTGCCCACAGGCCGGGCCTAGGCCTAGATTTTAAGCCCGATGGCCAGGCCGGGCCGGGCTCGGGCCTGTCATATTTGTGGTTTAAGGAAGAGGCATGGCCCGAGGCCCGATGGGCTTTTGACTGATGGGTCGGGATTGAGCCTGATTTTTAGGCCTGGCGGCCGGGCCGGGCCAGGCTTGGGCCTAGGTTTTCTGCGTCGGGCTTTGGTAGGCCCGGCCCGGTCGACGGATGGCCAGATATAAGCATAACCAGGGCAATGGTGATCTATTAACTTAATAACAACCAGACAATGAAAACATAACATTGGCGAGTTTAAAAGTCTAACAAGTTTAAACCAGATTTTACCATGCATGATGTGCTATGATGAATGATATAGTAGCATATCTAGTATAACTCACTTGTGCTCCTGAGAACGGCAACATGCAAGACGTTTTGTCCATTTGGTCCAGAGTAGGAGAGCCCGGGGTCCTGCTCATGCAGTCCCTCGGCAATATCCTCACGCCCTAACGAGACGGCCAGGTACAGTGGCGACGTGCCGCTTGCAAGAGGGAAACGAGTCAGTTCTGGATCCGCGACCCATAACTCGTGGACCATTGCCCGAACCGTCTCCTTGTCCGACAAGCGGAGGGCCGCATGGAGAGCCGTCTCCCCCTGCTCGTTCTGCTTCCTCAGTGCTGCCTTCACCCTGTCGTCGCCGCCCTCAGCTTTCGCCAGACAGATGAGATGAGTGACCATTTTCAGCATCCCAGCTCTGGCAGCGCAATGGAAGGGCGTGTCTCCCTTCTTGTTGCGTGCGTCCAGGAGGTGCTTGGCCTTGCAGTAGATGCCCCTCGCGCTCTCCAGGAACTCGTCACCGTCTCCACTGGACGCCACGACATGGAGGACGTTGTTCAGCTCCACGTCCAAGGTGATCGTCGTTGCAGAATTATCAACGACGTCGGCCTGCTCGTCATCGATGACGATGTTGATGAGGCCTCCGGGCGGGACTGCATGAACCGCCGGCGGAGTGGCGCCGGCACCGCTATTGCCCATAAGAACATTTAGCGGTGTCCAGTGGCCCTTTCGGGCGGCCATCAGCAGCTTGGGGTGCTGCTGCACCACCGCTGGTTTTGCCTCCTTGTCCTTTGGCGGCCCGGAAGGTGCTTTTCCCCCCGACTCCATTGGCGTCAACCTGACATGCTGTGTATTCTCTAGTGGTAATTGGTATAGTACGTTGTACTAAGTAGCACGATGGAGCAGTTCTCCCTCTATGTGTATATATAGTACAGTTAGCTGCAGCCTCGAAATATATAGAGACAACAAAAGTTGTTATTCGTCCACTTGGTTAGGAATCGTTCATTGTGTGTAGCAGCTTTACTCCGATCCTTTGGTTCGGTTCGAATTTGATTCTGCACAATTTGATGACACGGACTACTTGGATGCAACCACTAAGGCCGGTCTTTCTTTAACGATTTTGTGAAGATGAAGGCACCAGCCAGAGGTCCTTTATCAATCATTATTAGTACAGAATAACCTATCGGAATGGCATATTAAATACAATCGTTCTTTAATCTGCATTAGAAAATGTTCCCTTTTTTAAGTTGGAAGTGAACTTATTTTATTTATTTTAGAAAAGGAGGATATACCCCCGGCCTCTGCATCTGAACGATGCATGCAGCCATATTATTAATTATTCACAAAGACCATACAAGGTGATACATCAATAAACCGGAAGCCATCATCTTGGCAACATCGTTGCTACTCCTATCCACTTAATGAAGGCGTGCCGAATGTCCGGGCCTAATACCAAACAGACATTGTATCAAAGCCTAACATCTAAAGCCGGGTGTCCCATCCAAGACACTACCTGGATTGGGTCCCACACCGGTCTGGCACACTCCCAGTGAGCAGCGCACGCTGCAAGGGCCGTCACCTCCATCATCCCTCGGTCCATCCTCAGAGCAGAACTGAAGCACCGACCTTGCCAGGCCTATCTGCCATCAACGCCACCATGACGCCAGACAGCTTCCTCCTCCTGCACGAGTCCATCTCCGCGCATCAGACGCCGAGTCTCCGCAACGCCACGCCGCCGAGATCCGCCACCATCAATATGTAAGATGAAGCACCGCTCCACCAAAGTCGCCATCCTCTAGTCCCTCGAGCCCGTGTGCACCTCCAAGAATGACGCCCTCAGGGAGGAAACGACACCAGGGAGCCACCGTCATCCGATCTACTGATCTAGGGTTTTCCCTGGAGGTAGCAGAGAGTGGCCTTGAACTTCTCCACGGCGATGCCTTCAGGAAGGGAACGACGCAGACAGCGTCGCCATCGCCGGCCTTGGCAATAGCCAAAAGCAGGTTTTCACCCAGATCTGATCGAAGACCTCCATCTCTCATGCACGGGTCGCCGCCATCCTTGCCGAGATCTGGATGATCCCGCTGCCAGATCTCAACAAGGAGAAGCCCCCC
>NC_041389.1:59280059-59325302 GCF_002162155.2 Triticum dicoccoides | reverse complement strand
CCCCGGAGTCAGCCCCACGCGCAGCCGCCACCGTCTGCCAAGGCCCGCCGCCGCGCGCCCCGCACCCCGCCACCGCTCGCCGAGGCCTGCCACCTCGCGCCAAACCGCGAGCGCCGCAGGACACCGCCGCCTAGATCCGCCGCCGGCGAAGGAAGGGGAGCCGGGAGAGGGAGTCCCCCCGCCGCCGCCGTCTGGCACGCGGGTTTCACCCGGCAGGGTCTCTCGGCGGCGGCGCGAGAAGGGGGGGGGGGAGAGGGCAGCGGCGGCGCCTAGGGTTGGAGAGCCCACGAGTCGCCCAGGGTGGAGGCTCGAGGGACGCCCAGGAAGTGAACTTAAACATAAGCAAGAAAAATCTATTGCAAGTTGTCTGAAAAAATTTACAGGACAGGCTGGTTTTCTATGGATAATAGTTTCTGTATTCTTAGCTAAGTTGTCGCCATACTCCTAAACAGGAAAGGTCTATTACGGTTTTTCCTTCCCTTGGCTCAGATGTAAGCCTATTCTTACTTAATTCCAAAAGAAACACCATTATTATTGCTAGCTCGGCATACAATTGCAAGTTTGGACCCCCACTCCCCTTTCTCCTCTCCCCTCTACGTCACGCCCGCGTGTGACCGGAGGGTAATACCTAGCCGTCCTGCCTCTTCCTCCCCCTCCTCGCCGCCGCCTCGACGCGCTGATGGGCGAAGCCCGGCCAATGTTGGCGGCGGTGGAACCTCCCCTCTTCCCCGACTCGGGGTGGCCAGGCGTGGGGCCTGGGCCGTCGAGCGGTGGTGCGACGGCACTTCCTCTAGAGATGGCGGCGGCGCGACCTTCTGGAGGCGGCGTGATGGGCTGTGGGCAGCGACGGTGTGGGCTGTTGCGCCGGCGACGGGCGGCGGTGTCCTCGCCATAGTTTTATATAGCCGGCTATAGCAGACGCTATAGCCTTTTCAGCAGGGTGCCGCTAAATGACCACCTTCACAAATAGCCTGCTATAGCTTCGATATAGCTGATTTGAAGACCCGCCGCTATTTTCCATAGCCCGTTATTTAAAACATTCGCGCACCCAAATATGGTTTGCGGCTAGGTCTGGCGGCAAGCGTGGCCTCATCCGCTGGGCCTGGGCGTGCGGCCGCGATGCCTAGGCCGGTGGTGGTCGGCTGCGGGAGGTCCTGGTGGGGCGTGCTACTGGTTGACACGGGATGGTGACGGAGGCCTTTGGGCTGGAGCATGGGTTGTGCCATGTGGTAGACCAGTATCCTATAGGTGTTGCTGCAGTCCATGGTGGTTGGCGGGTCACGCCACAGCAACACCTAGAGGCGGTTCTCGTGTCAGTTCGTCGACGGGTGGCCCTTGTGGACGGTCCGGAAGTTCTCTGGCGGCGTTAGGGGATGGCTGGTCGGGCGCTTCCCACCAATGGGTGGGTGGCTGGTTCCTACCATTTGTGGTGTCGGGCAAGGAGACGTGGCAGGGAGTCTCAGGGGGTGGCGCTTGGAGTAGTAGCAGGAGGATGGGTGGCGCCGACGAGGTTGGATCACTCGTCACCGTCAGGGCCAGGCGTTAACGTGGTCCACTCCTACATCACCGCTTCCCTGGACTAGTGGCTCACGCTCCCGTTCTGCTTTGGTCTTGACGGCTGCTCGTTTCCGTCTGTGGTTGGGGCATGTCGGTTGGGCTTGGCATGCAACCTTCATTGGCCTCTTGGGCATCTGGACTCTGGGGCGGCGGCCCTAGTGGTGCGAGTCATTGGCTAAGCCCACGGCTCAGGTGCGGTCTAGTCTCCATGGCCGCATGGGCGGTGAGGGAGTCCTGGATTAGGGGGTATCTGGACAGCTGGACTATATACTTCATCCGGATTATTAGAGCGTGAAGATACAAGACTCAAGACTCCGTCCCGTGTCCGGATGGGACTCTCCTTTGCGTGGAAGACAAGCTTGGCGATCCAGATATTATATTTCCTTCTTTGTAACCGACTCCATGTAAAACCATAGCCCTCTCAGGTGTCTATATAAACCGGAGAGTTTAGTCCTTAGAGGGACGATCACAATCATAATCATCATAGGCTAGCTTCTAGGGTTTAGCCTCTACGATCTTGTGGTAGATCAACTCTGGTAATACCCATATCATCAATATCAATCAAGCAGGAAGTAGGGTTTTACCTCCATCGAGAGGACCCGAACCTGGGTAAACATTGTGTCCCTTACCTCCTATTACCATCAGCCTTAGACGCACAGATTGGGACCCCCTACCTGAGATCCGCCGGTTTTGACACCGACATTGGTGCTTTCATTGAGAGTTCCTCTGTGTCGTCGCTGCAAGGCTTGATGGCTCCTTCAATCATCAACAACAACGCGGTCCAGGGTGAGACTTTCCTCCCCAGACAGATCTTCGTGTTTGGCGGCTTCGCACTGCGGGCCAATTCGCTTGGCCATCTGGAGCAGATCGACAGCTACGCCCCCGGTCATCAAGTCAGGTTCGGAAACTTGTACTACACGACCGATATCAGTGGAGACTTGATCTTCAACGGATTCGGGCCTGCGCCAGGAGCACCGGATAGTCACGATGAGCACGGCTTAGACCTGTTGTCGGACAATGCTCGGGATATCGCCCCTACGGGAGACTCGGACCTAAATCCGGAGCAGATTGCGTCGCCCAAGGGCGGGTGGATGGACCCCGCCCCGGAGGCCGCACACTCATCGGCGGTGGAGCCGAACACAGGCCTCGCCCGCAACGAAGCCTGTGACACCGGACCCCCGGACTCGTATCCGGCTGTAGGTTCCAATCCGCGCGCTCCCGAGCCCACCGAATCTGGTTGGGCTCCGGTAATGGAGTTCACCTCTGCGGATATCCTCTAGCACTCGCCATTTGGCGACGTACTGAACTCGTTAAGGTCTCTCTCTTTGTCAGGAGACTCTTTGCCGAACTATGTCCGGCTCGAGTGGGAAGCAGGCGATGAAGGAATTCGTTGCCCACCCACCACCCACTTCATTGTCACGGTCGATGATTTAACCGATGTGCTTGACTTCGTATCCGAAGACATCGACGGTATGGACGATGATGCAGGAGAAGAACAGGAACCACCGCTCAAGGGGCGGTGGACAGCCACCTCCTCATATGATATATATATGGTGGACACTCCGAAGGAAACCAATGGTGACGAGTCAACGGAGGATAACCCCTCAGGGAATAAAGCAAAGAATGGGCGTCGTTGGCGCCGCTCCAAGCCCCGCCATAGCAATACCGGCACTAGAGACGAAAACAATCCGGATGGTGCCGAAGACGAATATAACCCTGATTAGCCTGCCTTCGAGCAAGCCGAGCAGGAAGACGGGCAGGTCAGCCCAGACGAACAGGTGACGGACGGATACCCGGAGGAAGATAACTACATGCCCCCCTCTGAAGACGAGATTAGCCTCGGCGACGATGAGTTCGGCGTGCCCGAGGACCCCGTGGAGCAGGAGCGCTTTAAGCGCCGGCTTATGGCCACCGTGAGAAGCCTGAAAAAGAAGCAGCAACAGCTCCAAGCTGATCAAGACCTGCTCATAGATAGATGGACTGAAGTCCTGGCAGCTGAGGAATATGGACTCGAGTGCCACACGGCTGACCGGCCACCTCGTTGCCTGGATAAAACGGCATATCAGCCCGAATACCAGCCCGCACCCCCACGTCAATATACTACGGCCCGGGGGAATAGGCAGGACCTGCAAGATATACTAGAAAACAAGGCAGGACAACCAAGATCGATCTACGGATCGCGGGGGCGCGCCCCGACACATCACGACGATCGTCACGCCGGATACACTACGAACAAGTCCGGCCAGGCCGAACATAGCCACCCGGACTCATTTGAACTGCATAGCCACATAGCCCCACATAGAGGCGCCGCGCACCCCCTCTGCTTCACTGACAAAGTGATGGATCATGAATTCCCAGAAGGGTTTAAACCCGTAAACATCGAATCATACGATGGCACAACAGACCCCGCAGTATGGATCGAAGATTTCCTTCTCCACATTCACATGGCCCGCGGAGACGATCTACATGCCATCAAGTATCTCCCCCTCAAACTCAAAGGACCAGCCCGACATTGGCTAAACAGCCTGCCGGCAAATTCCATTGGCAGTTGGGAAAACCTGGAGGACGCGTTCCTCGACAACTTCCTGGGCACATATGTGCGACCATCGGATGCCGATGACCTGAGCCACATTACCCAACAGCCCGGAGAGTCAGCCAGGAAATTCTGGACTCGGTTCCTAACCAAAAAGAACCAAATAGTCGACTGTCCGGATGCTAAAGCCCTGGCGGCCTTTAAGCATAATATTCGTGACGAGTGGCTCGCCCGACACCTCGGCCAGGAAAAACCAAAGTCCATGGCAGCCCTCACGACACTCATGACCCGTTTTTGTGCGGGCGAGGATAGCTGGTTGGCTCGTAGCAGCACCACATTGATAAATTTAGGCACCTCATATGTCCGTGACAATAATGGCAAGCCACGGCGTAGCAGACATAAGTGACGGAACAATGGCGACAACCCTGAAGACACGACAGTCAATGCCAGATTGAGTGGTTCGAAATCCGGTCAGCGGAAAAAGCCGTTCAAAACAAACAATCAGGGACCGTCCAGTCTGGACCGCATACTTGAACGCTCGTGCCAAATTTATGGCACCCCGGATAAGCCAGCCAACCACACTAACAAAGATTGCTGGGTGTTCAAACATGCCGGTAAAATAAACACCGAAAACAAGGACAAGGGGCTGCACAACGACGATGACGAAGAGCCCCGGCGTCCGAACACAGGAGGACAGAAGAAATTTCCTCCCCAGGTGAAAATGGTCAACATGATCTATGCCACCTATATTCCCAAACGGGAAAGGAAGAGAGCACTACGCACTACTAGGAAAAGGCCTACTAATGGCGCACCGGTTTTGCCTACTAATGGCGCACTACCGGTGCGCCATTAGTAGCATGCCATTAGAATTTTTTACTAATGGCGCACCTAGCAGTGCGCCATTAGTATGTAACTCCATGCGCCATTAGTATGCCTCCCGGGGGGCCATATGTAACCATGTGCTTTGTCACACTAATGGCGCACTCTGCCTTGATGCGCCATTAGTATCCTTTGGCATACTAATGGCGCACTCTGCCTTGATGCGCCATTAGTATGAATATTTTTTTTTGCTTTTCTGATTTTTGCACAGGTTACAAAATATATTATTGGACAGAATATAGACAGCAGCACACAGCAACAGCAGATTCATCGAATACAATAGAAGATTAGTCTCCGAATACAATTCATCATATTAGTCTCCGAATTCAAAAGACCGAACAAAGATAAAACATTACAAGTCTCAAGACCGCGAGTATCGAGTTTGTCTTCACATTACAAGTCGATATCGATCATCTAAACTACCATCACATAAAAGAGAGTTGTGGTCATCGCGATCAAACTGGTCTTCATCCGGTTCCTCCAACGCTCCCTCCTCTCTCCCGCTAGATAGCGGGCATATCTAGATTCGGCCTCCGCCCTAGTGGTGTACCCTTTGTAACTGTTACCGCTGAAACGGTGAACCTGTCTCCGACACTCCTCCCAGTCATCGTAGACTCCGGGAACCTTACCCTTGTACACGACATACGACGGCATCTCTATGCACAAGTCAAACAACAGACACTACATAAGCAATATGTAAGTATGCAACAAAAGGATCGGAAGAGAAAAGCAAGACATTAATAGCACGATTCATGGTCCTACTAATAAATAGCATCGATTACATCTAAGTTGAACGACTGTCCAAACCAAAGAGACATACGAATTCATTAAAGTTTAATTACAACATGAGCCAATCAATGTTTCAGAACTACACATCACTACTTTCGACTCGACTCATCGGACAGGAGCGTGGATGAAGCCGCCGTCTGTCGTGATGGTCATGAAATCACGGTCGTTGTCACCCTGCATTTGTAGCATTCCATCTATCTCATTGTTGGACGGTTGATATCTGAGGAAGAACTGCCCCGACGTATGAATGACATCTTGATGGATGATGTCCGCAAAGTCCGACTGGATGAGAAAGAATTCTTGTCTGAGGTCCGCATCCTGGATTGCCGACAAGTTCGCGGCCCAATCTTTGAGATTATCTGGTAGCAGAAGTTGATGATGGTCCCTTATGATCGCCCGCATGTGATGGAGGGCGTAGTAGGCATCCTTCTGACCGCCAGGCGGCTGCTTGACGCAGCAGAACTTCGTATTGTGTGAGAACATGTGCTTGCCGTACTTACGAACAGTCCTAGTGAAGGTGCCTCCAGATTTGGCGTAGTCGGGGAGAACATCATCAAGAACTTTCTTGACATTTGTGTAGTCTATCTTGGAGTTACGGTTCGGGTCGAAATATGTGGCCATGGAATATTTCGGGCTTAAGAGGATGAGTGTGCAATGTGTGTCACTGCACGGAACACGGAATGTTAGAAAAAAAAGAACGATCAAAATCTAAGAAATCATATGTTACGGGGCGGTTAAGGGATGACTTACTCGGGAAAGTAAGCCACAAGGAAGTTATCCTTATCTGGGTTTGCCAGAATGACGCCTTCGAGGTGTGAACTCGCAACTTGGCGGTCCCCAACGCTGCTCAAGTGCTTGGCACGCATGTAGAAGGGGTCGACTATCACGATGTCCGGGGTCTTGTCTCTAATGATCCGCATCTCCATACTCAGCGAAAATAGCCGAACGAAGGTGTAGTGCAGCGGATGAAGGTTAAACATAGCAAAGATGTCATCAAACCGCAGGACGATCGTACCCCCGATGTCGCCATCCACAAAGCCCTTGCCCTCTGGCACCTTGGCCATGAAAACCGGGTATGCCACATCCTTCTCTCTGAGACGCCGCTTCTCCAAAGAAAGAACACTGTCGTGCAGACTCCGCATAGCACCGGTTGCAGCATTCAGCATATTTGGCAGTAGCATCGCCCTACCCGCCACATGCAGCCTCCTCGAGATATCCTTAGGTGAAGGTGGCCCGTCCTGAGCACGGATTGAACTCGGTGCCGGCTGGCTCGCACCGGCGCCCTTGTTATTCTTTCGTTTCCGTCCCTTCTTCTTGATCTCCTGTAATGGGACCGAGTTCTGCTCACAGACCGCCTTCTTGAGCGTGTTGGGGCTGATAATATTTCGCACCTCAGCTATCTGAGGCTCGGTGAAGGCGGGAGCTGGAGGCGTCTCCTGAGAACTGAACGCCAGACGACGCCTATTGCAATTGGATTTCTCCGCCGTACCAGCTAGATTGCGGTCGTCTTGGTTGGGTTCTTGAGAAAGAGGCCCGCAGAACTCGTCAGCGTACCCATGTTCGGCAAAGTACTTATCGACTTTGGTAAATGTACCATCGTCATTGTCGTCGTCGTCCGGATCCTGTGCCATAGGGCTGTCCGGATCATGTGCCATAGGGATGTCCGACATAGGGATGTCCGGCAGGTCCGGCAGTGTTGCGGCGTTCTTGCCATGGCTTGGCACCGGCACGACTAGCGGTCTTGTCTGCGGGGTGGTGTCCCCCGCCCCCAAACGAATCTGGCTCTTCGTCCAAAGTAGGGGCCAGTTTACGCATGCGCTGAGGGTCATCTCATCTTCTTCGTCGGCCCCAGCGGGTCGAACCGGAGGAAACAGCTCGTCGCAGCCTGGCAGCACCCGAACCACTTCAACCCTATACATTGTGGGTGGCATCGGATTACCGTGGAACATGGGGTTGCCCGGTTGAACGATTCTGCCCTTGGCGACATCGACCAACTCGGCGCCCACGAAGTGCAGAAGAGTGCAAGGAACGTCGGCGGTGCCCTGCGAAAACATGTACAGGGCGTCAGGGATGCCCAGTCAAAGGCAAGGAGATGAAGTCATCGACCGAGAGGCTTAGTTACCGTGATGCCGTCGAGCTCGGCTAATGTCGAGGCACCGCCAACGGCGGGCGTGCAACTGACGGAGGGGGCGCTTGCTGGCGAGGTGCCGACTGGCGTACACCCGAGTGCATTTAAGCTCCAATGCCCGTGCCGGCGCTGGAGACATGAATACCGCCTCCGCCGGAGACACCAATGGCGCCGCCGCCGGAGACACCAATGGCGCCGCCGGAGACACCAATGGCGCCGCCTGCGCGCTGTGCGAGTTGCTGGCCGTGAAGCTGGGAACCGGGGGAGGCCCCTGTTGGCCGCCAGCAATCCACGTCATCAGTCCATGAATCAACGTAGGCACCATGGCGTTGAGCTTCATTCCCAGTTGTTGTTCCACTTGCTCTTGGACGAGCTCCAGAATCCGCGCCACTTGTGCCTTGAGTGCTTCAACCTCGCGCGTCTGGCTTTCCGAGCTGGCCTTTTTCTCCTTCCGCACACCAGCGGTATAGTATGACCCCCATTTTGTGGACAAGCCTTTGCCGGCCACACGACCAGCTGACGCCAGCTTAGTGAGCTTATTCTTGCTTTTCATTATGTTCAACGCCCTATTTAAAGGGGTGTCGAAAGGGGAGCTCTGAGACGACCCCGCGCTACTGCTTTCAGTGTCCTGCGAAAGGAAAGTGAACCATTTAGAAATATTGGGGATTAATTAGAGTGCAACCATATGGAGCTAATTACGCGGGGGTGTATTCCTTACCAGAACAAGCTCAAGCGCCCTGGTCTTCGGATCCGTGGTAAGCTCCTTTGTTATCGGGTCCTCCTTGTACCGGGCCCTGACATAGTTCTTGGTCTGCTTGTTACCGCTGTATTTCTCAAAGCGGGGCGGTAGGCCTTGCTCGGCACGCTCTGCGTCCTCCTTGTCCCATATAGGCTCCGCCACTCTGTAACCGCCGGGACCGAGTTTGTGTTCCCCTAATTTCAACTCCCGCATTTCTTTCCCCCACTGACTTGATTCGGAGGTTGCACTGCTCGAGCACTTGATCTTGAACTCCTTGTACTCATCTTCGCTCATCAAAGGATATTTCGCCTTGATCTTCTCATAACTATCACCTTTATCAATCATTTTCTTCACCGCGCTTCTCCAAGTAGACAGGGTCGTGCTCATCTTCGTGAGGGCGGCACTGTTCACTTTATTCCCTGAGAGGAGTGTGTTTTCAAATTCGGCGGGGAACTTGTATCGTTTGTGCAGCTTCGTGAAGAGGAGGTTGCGCAAATTCCCTCGGTCCTTATGCCTAAGGTTCTCGGTGTTGATCGAGACGGTGCTCCGGAGAATGCACCCGAGTTGAACCGAGTACCCCTTGACTATATGTTTGGGCTCCGTTGGATTCCCGTCGGAGTCCACTTGAGTGAATTCCTCCTTGACGGTGCGGAGCGCATTCAGACGCTGATCCTTCCTTTGCTTCTTCGATTGGCTGCCATCTGTGTGTGCGCCGCCATCATCAGTGGTGGGATCCTCGGCGGCACCATCAGTGGTGTCATCCCCGACGCCACTAGGGGTTGTGTAATCAGGATCTGTGTCTTCCGCGGCGTCCTCATAGCGGTGAGGTTGTTCCTCCATCTCCTGGGACAGCTCCCAGAATTGCTTGCCGCCCGAACCACCGGCCTCATCGTTGCGGGCCATGTTTCGCTCTAAATAGGAAAAAAGTTTGGTCAAAAAGTTGGTTATTGTCAAGGAACAAGATCATGGTCTCATCATTTAGGGTTTGTCGACACCGGGGCACCCTAAAAGCCTAAGCTTTCATCATTTAGGGTTTGTCGACGCCGAGGCACCCTAAAAGCCTAAGCGTACAGCATTTAGGTTCTCATCGACACCGAGGCATCCGGGGCAGCCAAGTTAAGTTTTCATCATTTAGGGTTTATCGATGCCGAGGCACCCTAGGTTGGGCCTAATCACTTGGCACTAATCACTTGGCTCTATTGCCACCTATGGTTTAATACAACAAAAATAAAGGGGCAGTTGATCCTACTTAATTAAGTACTAAGATACCCCGGCCCATGCATTAGTAGCAAGTACCTCATATGTTCGATTTTTAGCAAAGTCATGCTAAAATTCACGAAAAATTTCAGCATGACCTTTGCTGAAAATAGGACATATGGAGTACCCGAATTTGCCGGAACGGAAGTTAATCGACATTCCGGCAAACTCAAGGGCCTCTCGGGGTACCTGCAAAATCATCACGACACGAAGGGCCTCTCAAGGGCCTCAAGCAGCAGCGGCGTCTCCCAGGACCCCATTTTTTTGCAAAATTTCTTTGAGCAACAATCAGAGCAGAAAATTTAGCATATTTCTATACAACAGCACTGTAAAGATGAAGAACAGTTCTACAGCAGCCCATTTATATACAATAGCATCTTTGGTCATACCAATTTCTGAAACAATTCAAAGATGAAGAAATTAACTATGTATAGTTTATTCTTTTTGTACCAGGAACTATTTTAGTTTATTATTTACTGTACAAGGGAGGAATATAACAATCTTTTTTGGTATATATCCTAGTTATACTACTGCAGGAAAGGAGGATCATCATACACATATATATCCAGTAGCAACATCTTTCATACATGATCAGTAGTCATGTACCAAATTTTTATTTAAACTGAATTTGCAAATCACCAAGAGCTCTACTAGTTTCAGACTAGATTTACACTAAATACACTAGAGTATTTGACCAGTAGTCAGTTACATTTACACTAGACTGAAGAAATTGCTGCATCACTAGACTGAAGAAATTGTGTTGTCAGTTAGGGACTGAAGAAAATGTGTTGCAGATTTTGATTTGCTTGCTGATCTTCGGTTAACTCCATAGAAGAGTTTTGTACTGATTCAGTTAACTGACAGCAAGTAACAGCATGTTCTAACAACAACAGTTTCAGAGTACTACTCCAAAATCCTCCTAGTTGTAGCTCACCTAAATGGTTGAATTCAAAGAACTACAGTGGCCTTCAGTGATTGAGAGCTTAAAATTTCCAACAATCTGAACAAACAAAGTAAAAAAGGATCAGTATCTCATTTCAGCTGATTTATTCTTCATAAGCATAGGCTTTGTTTGTTGGAAACTAGCCTGTGAAACTGAAATTTAACAGTAAACTGAATAACTGTCATTTAACAGTAAACTGAATTTTAAACTGAGTACTGGAGTAAACTTGCTGGAGTACAAATTTATGCACTACTCCATATATTTTGAAATACCTACTGCTATGAGCTATGTCAACAGGGCTAGTCCAGTGCACATCACTGCCCAGAGCAAACTGAAACCCACTCTTCTCTCTCTACCCAACGGGCTAATCTATATGAATGCAGTTTTATCAATGGGCCATATATCGATAAGAACGACTGTTGCTGCCTATGAAGCACAACATAGATGTATGGCATGAACAAATTCAATCTACAATGAGACTGAAGCATCTAGAAGATCAAAGTAATCATGTCAAATTGCAAAAAAATCATTTGTTTAAGAATGTTTGGCACTTTAACTAGAATCATGCATTGGTGCAAAGTTGCTCCTGTACACTATAACATCTGAAAGATGGAGATCACAGAGTTGTATCTGAAAGATGGGTTGGATCGAGGAAAAAATGGGGGCGAGGGGGAAGATGGAATCGGGGCTCTGTACCTGCGGCGGCTGCGGCTGGAGGACGGCGCCGTCGATGAAATCGAGGGCGGGGGCACCGGATGCTCCTCTCGTTGATGGGGGGGAGAGGCTGGAGGCAAACCCTAGCCGCCAAGCGCACGAGTGCTGCATCTAGGTGGAGTAACCTCTGCCGGAGACGATAGAGCAGGTGGCCGACGTCCTGGTTGGTGAGGAGCAGGTGGCCGGTGTCGTGGTTGGTGAGGAGAGCATGAGGAAGAGCGCCTCGTCCGAGGAGGTGGTTGGTGCCTTGGCGGCCGGCGGCGGCGAAGGCCTAGAGGATGTGGAAGAAGGCGCAGACGGCAAGGAGGAGTCCGGCGAGGGTCGGGGCAGAGGGGGTGGGGGCGCGGGGGCGGCGGGGGTGGGGGCGCGGGGGCGCGGGGGTGGCGGGGGTGGAGTCCGGTGAGGGTCGGGGCGGCGCCGTCGTGGGTCGGGGCAGCGCGCGGGTGGATCTGGTGGCGAGGGAGAGAGGGTCGAAGGGGATCTAGCGAGAGAGAGGGAGGATAGCTAGGGGGAGGGTTCTAATGGCGCACCGTCCAGTCGTGCGCCATAAGTATGACTATTCTAATGGCGCACCACCCCTCGGTGCGCCATTAGAATTTTGTTTTAATCTAGCCCACTAACCATATCTACATCCTAACCCTATCTACAACAGAACCCACCCACTAGCCTGACTGGTCAGCACGCAACACACACACCAGGAGGTCCTGGGTTTGATTCCCAGGCTCCCCAATATTTTTTTATGCATTTTAATGCTGTTTTTTATATTTATTTGTGTTTAAATATGTTCAAACTTGTTTAAATCATAACAATAATATTTTTTTATAAAAACAGTAATAATTTTTTAAAAAATATGTTCAAATTTGTTACTTGAAAATATCATCGGCGGCAGCGGTGGAGCGGGGGAGGGTGCGGGGATCGAGATCGATATGGAGGGGGAATCGAGATCGAGATGGAGGGGGATCGAGATCAAGTGTCCTCATGAATTCAAAAAGTTCCCATGAAATTTAAAAATATTCATGATATCAAAAATTGCCCATGAAATACAATCGAGAAATGAAGACTACGATTTAAATACAACCGATCTTAGCTAGCTATCTGTTCACAATCTTCTTGCCCTTCTTTTTCGCAAATGGAGTTCTTCTGTGGAACGGACGTCCTTTAGGTAGGGTGGTCCTGCTTCTTCTTGTGGTGTGTGCTGCTACTTCATCGTCGTCGTCATGTTCGATCTTCGGGTCGCCGTACTTGTCGAAGTCTTGCTCATTGGCTACTCCATCCATTCTGATGATCTTCCGTTTGCCTCTCCTCACGACAACACGATTGGGCTTTGACGGGTCGGTAATGAAGAAGCATTGGTCCACTTGGGAAGCCAGTACCCATGGCTCATTTTTCGCGGTGACATTTGCGCCCGCGGTCTTGGATTTGGCTTCGGGTATAACCATGGTGGTGAAATATCGGTCTTCTTTTAGGACGCTCTTGGCCCATCTGACACGAAACATCGACACCTTCTCTCCAGCGTAGCTCAGCTCCCAGATCTCCTCGATCCTTCCGTAGTATCTGTCCTTGTCCTTACCGGTGTAGGATTCCATCGTTACCCCGGAGTTCTGATAACCATCGCTCTTCATGTCCTTGTCCTCGGTGTAGAATGTGTAGCGGTTGATATCGTACGCCTCATAGGTCATCAGGTTGTGCTCGACGCCCTGTGACAAGGCGAATATGAGTTGTTCTTCCGCAGAAGAATCTTCATGTAAAGGGTACGACAGAAGCTTCTGCTTGAACCAACGTGTGAAACATGAGTTGTGCTCTTTGAGTATATCTCCGTCCATCCTCTGTTGGCATCGGTCATTGTACGTCTTCTCAATAAAGGTTTTGTGCTCTACCACCCAAGGATTGACCACGTCTATGTGTTGTAGCGCAACTAGGGTTGCTCTTTCAAAGTCGGCGAGTCGACCCTCGAAGTCGACATGCATTTCGCGGCGACCCTCGCGGTGACCCCATCCAGCGAGCCTGCCGAGGTGCCTGTTGTTGGGCAGACCAACGGGGTTCTCGATGCCTAGATAATTCGTGCAGTAGGAGATGCACTCTTCAGTCAGAAAGCCCCTGGCTATACTTCCCTCTGGACGTGACATGTTGCGAACGTATCCTTTGATGACACCATTCATCCTTTCGAACGGCATCATGCTGTGCAGGAACGTCGGCCCGAGTTGGATGATATCCTCCATGATATGGACCAGCAGATGCACCATAACGTCGAAGAATGCGGGCGGGAAGTACATCTCAAGCTCGCATAGTATCACCACGATCTCTTCCTGTAGCCTTCTGAGTTGCCTCACGCCAATCGACTTTCGAGAGATGACGTCGAAAAAGTTGCATAGGCCAAATAGAGTTTCACGGACGTGCGCGTCCATGATCCCACGGATTGCAACTGGAAGTATCTGTGTCATCAGCACGTGACAGTCATGAGACTTCATCCCGCTGAACTTCTGCTTCGCTAGGTCTAGGTATCTGCTTATCTTCCCCGCGTAACCGTAAGGAAGTTTTACTCCTAGGAGGCAGGTGAAAAACTGCTCGATCTCCTCCTGACTTAGAGTGAAGCACGCGAGAGGGTATTCATTTCCGGTCTTCTTGGCCTTTTTGCCTTTGCGATGACTTTCTGTGTCCTGCTTCGCCTCATCATCATCATCATCATCATCATAATTAGCGTGAAGCTCCTGCCTGATACCCATTGATTTCAAGTCCGCCCTTGCTTTCGGCCCATCTTTGGTCCTCTCTGGCATGTTGAGCAGGGTACCAAGCAGACTCTCGCACACGTTCTTCGTGATATGCATGACATCAAGGCTGTGAGGCACATGGTGGATCTTCCAGTACGGCAAGTCCCAGAAAACAGACCTCGTTTTCCATACCTTCAGCAGCGGCTCTGGCGCCTTTTGCTTCTTTCCCGGCAGTGGGCAGTCTTTCCAATTTTTCAACAGCTCGTCTATTTCCTCGCCGCTCCTCGTACACGGGCGTTTTCGGGGTTCGGTTTCACCATCGAACAGATCCTTGCGTTTCCTCCACGGGTCATCATTGCGAAGCCACCTTCGATGTCCCATGAACACGGTTTTCGAAGACCCGGGATCTCTATCTAGCTAGCAATACGTTGTGTCATCCATGCACCTTACACATCCAGAAAATCCATGGACTACCTGCCCCGCGAGATATCCGTAACCGAGATAGTCGTGCACCGTCGTGAGCAGTGCGGCTCTCATAGGGAAATATTCTTTCTCTGCGGCGTCCCACGTATTGGCTGGCGTTTTCCACAGCGTGTCTAGCTCCTCCTTAAGCAGCCCCAGATATAGATTGATGTCGTTCCCTGGTTGTTTCGTCCCTTCAATTAGCATACTCATGTGAATGTACTTCCTCTTCATGCACAACCAGGGGGGAAGGTTGTACATCCACACAAACACATGCCAGGTGCTATGTGTGCTTCTCTGGCTGCCAAACGGATTGACTCCATCGGTGCTCGCGCCCAGCATGATGTTCCTTGGATCCTTCCCAAATTCTGGGTATTCGAAGTTCAACGCTTGCCACTGGCTCGCATCCTTAGGGTGACTCAGCATCTTGTCTTTTTTATTTATCTCCGGATCATTTCCGTCATCTTCCCGCTTCTTCTCCTCCCTATCCGCGTGCCAACGCAGGAGCTTTGCTACCTTAGGGTCCGCAAAATACCACTGCAGACGAAGAGTGATCGGAAAGTACCACACCGATTTTCGAGGAGCTTTCTTCCTCTTCTTGTATCGAGTGACGCCGCACACCGGACATATGGTAGACTCCGCGTGCTCGTCCCGATAAATGATACAATTGTTCATGCACACATGGTATTTCACGTGCGGTAAATCCAGAGGACACACGATTTTCTTCGCCTCCTCGAAACTGGTCGGGCACTTGTTCCCCTTGGGAAGACGTTCGTGCCAGAATGACATGTTCTCGTCGAAGCATGCGACGGTCATTTTGTGTTTGACCTTCATCTCCAGAGCCATGAGCGTTACTTTCAGGCAGGTATCCTCGGGCCTGCATCCTTCATACAATGGAGTAACCGCGTCTATCTCCAGTTGATCCAGCTTGGCTTTCTCTCGGGCAGCAGCTCTTGCGTTATCCGTCTGCTTGAGAAGCAGCTCTTGAATATGAGGGTCCTGCACCCAGCCTCCATCGTCGTCTGCTCCGGCATCTTCATCTTCATGATCATGCCCTTTGTCTTGATCTTCCCCATCATCATTTACGACATCTTCTACATGATGACTGTGTACAGCATCACCGTCGTGATCATGTCCTGGAGATTCTTCGTCTTCTCGCCCGCCCTCGCCGCAGTGGTACTTGTCTTGTTGCACTTCCTCATTTCTTGCCCGGCCCCCATGGACGACTTCATAGTCATCTTCATCACCTTGCCACCGATAGCCATCCATGAAACCACGCAAGAGGAGGTGGTCCCGCACCTGCCCGGAATTCGGGTCCGCAATAAGGCTCTTCAGCTTGCATCTTCGACACGGACATCTTATCTCCGTCTCGTTCTTTTGAAGCATCTCGGCCTTCACGGAGCTCAAAAACCTATGCACGATGCCTTCAGTCGTCGTGCGGACCATGGTCGCCTGCGGGGTAGAGCAAAACGATATTTTAGAACCAAGAAAAAATTTGGCATGACCTTCCCTAAAAATAGGACCAAAAAGAATGCATAGTGCCAAAATTCTCTCCGAAATGGAAATGAATCAAAACATTCCGGCAAAATATTGGCAACTATCGCATTTCAAATACCGGTACCTTCAAACACAAACATATATGCAACACCACAAACACATGCAACACCACAAACATACATAGATCTAGCTAGGCCACAAAAAGTGCATGTGCACGTTGTTGGAGCGAGCTAGGGAGAAAAAAAGTAGATCTACATCATGAAGATAGCTTTCCCCTTACTTACCTATCAAAAACAGGTAATTTCACCACTTAATTTTGATGAATCTATGGTGGAAATGAGGAGAGGAGGAGGAGGCAGCCGAGACAAGCTTGGAGGAGGAGGTGGAGAGAATGAAGTGGGGAAAGTGAGTGGGTAGGTGGGATGTCCAAAATATCTTGTTGGTCCCAGGTTACTAATGGCGCACCATCACATAATGCGCCATTAGTAACCCTGGTTACTAACGGCGCACCTGCAGGTGGTGCGCCATTAGTACGTTTGCAAAAAAGTAAAAATATATATATACTAATGGCGCACTGTCTTGGCCGTGCGCCATTACTAGTTCTAACTAGTAATGGCGCACTTTGTCATCATGCGCCATTAGTTTGTATGGAAAAATGGGGAAAAAAATCAATAGTAGTGGCGCACCATGAGTCTGGTGCGCCATTAGTGTCTTCCACACTAATGGCGCACCTGCAACCAGTGCGCCATTAGTATATAGTAGTGGCGCACTGTTTACCTGGTGCGCCATTAGAATCAGTCCTATCTATAGCCCTTTTCCTAGTAGTGACGGGACGTCTATGCGATGGAGCCAGTCGCCCCAAAATTCAAGCATGGTCAGCCTGTCCGATCACCTTTGATCATAGGGATCACCCTACCAGCATCCGTCACGGCGGTTCAGCCGCACTGGTCCTAGACCCAATCATCGAAGGATTCCGCCTCACGCGAGTCCTTATGGATGGCGGCAGCAGCCTGAACCTGCTTTATCAGGACACAGTGCACAAAATGGGCATCGACCCTTCAAGGATCAAGCCCACCAAAACCACCTTCAAAGGTGTAATTCCAGGAGTAGAGGCCCGTTGCACGGGTTCCATAACATTGGAAGTGGTCTTCGGATCTTCGGATAACTTCCAAAGCAAAGAGTTAATCTTCGATATCGTCCCTTTCCGTAGTGGTTACCACGCGCTGCTTGGATGAACCGCATTCGCTAGATTCAATGTGGTACCACACTATGCATACCTCAAGCTCAAGATGCCAGGACCTCGCGGGGTCATAACAGTCAACGGAAACATGGACTGCTCTCTCCGTACAGAAGAGCATACTGCAGCCCTCGCAGCAGAAGTACAATGCAGCCTTCTCTGGCAAACCACCAATCCGGTGACAACAACCCCGAACACCGTCAAGCGAGTCCGGAGCACCCCGCAACAGGATCGCCAGGCACGCCAAGAGCGCGACTAGCAGTCTGGCCTCTGCTCAAGCCCCATCAAAGCAGCATTCATGTCGCGCGCACACAATTACGCACTCAAAATACCATGGGCATAGGCGGAGGCGCAAGAGTGACTCAGTCGACAATGCGGTATAGCCGCAACATACTTTAATAACCCCCTTTTATTTTTTAGGACACTGATTTAGAGCAGCCTCTTCAGAAGAGCCGGATTGTCGGACTTACACAGGAGAGAAAACCAAGGAGGCATCAAGCTTTGTGCACAAAGAAAATACCCAGGTGGAATCTGTTCACGATCGTTATACCTGTTTTATATACCTAGATGCAGCCTGCCCTTGGATAGGACATGTTAAATAGTCCTATTTACTTCTGCTTAAACGCACTCATTGTAAACATACGCTTAAACGTATTATTCATCAATGGGAGATAATATATAGCGTCAGCTTATTATTCCTATTTGCGCATTTTTCTTATAAATGTTTATTTAATATTGCATCCGTACACCTTGGTACGTTCAGTTTGCCAGGGGCTTCTTATGGCTCCCCATTGTACGGCAAGACAAGTCCGAACACTTTCAACAGTGCGGCACCCCGAACTTATAGCACTATATGCATCAGCTCCGAATCATGTCTTGGGTCAATAGTTGGGTTTGCCCGGCTCCCTTGTTTTGGTACCTTATGTTCCGTTATATCGGCTAAGGTAGCGCATGGAGAACTACTGCGATTGTGTCCCGATTCTTCCGGATGAGCACCTCAGTAGAGAAATCCGAAAACTGACCGGCATGATGCGGCGAGAGCTGGTCGCTGTTCGAGAGGTCTTAAAATCCTTAAAGATTTTTTCCGCTTTAGGCGAGGAATCGGCTTCGTCCGATTTAGGCGTACATAGCGCCCCAATTCGGCATTCCGAATTCTAGGGGCTTCACCGAAATTTAAAATTATAGACTTCTATGGCTAAGTGAAAGTAATAAAGCCGCATAGTCTGATTGCCTTATTCGCTGCGCCAGACACCTCCTTAAGGGACCAAAAATTTGGATAAAGAGTGTCCGGGTTTTTTCAGGAACACCCCTGTACTAGTTACGTGGGGGCGGAAGCCGACGACTGGCCTACTTTCAGAATTTTATAAACAGCTGCACAGAAGATAATATTTTAAATCAAAAAACGCTATATAGCGCAAGTAGCTTCGTCTTTATATTACAACAACGACAGAAGTACATTTACTCAAGGATCGTGTCCTTGATACATTCTTCGGCCACGAGACGAGCCCCTTTCATGACGCCATCATAATACTTTTCGGGACAGCGATGCGCCTTGCCCTCCGGTGGCCCGTCCTTCACCAGCTTCTCCGCATCCAGCTTGCCCCAATGCATCTTCGTACGGGCAAAGGCCCGGCGGGCACCCTCAATGAAAACGGATCGCTTGATGACTTCAAGCCGCGGACAGGCATCTACCATCCGCTTGACCAAGCCGAAGTAGCTAGTGGGCAGGGGCTCACCAGGCCACATCCGGACTATGAAATCTTGCATAGCCACTTCGGCCGCCCTGTGGAGTTCAACCAACTGCTTCAGTTGGTCACTCAGAGGAATTGGGTGTTCGGCTCCAGCATGCTGGGACCAGAACAGCTTCTCCGTTGAGCTCCCCTCCTTGGCACGATAGAACTCCGTAGCATCTGATACGCTGCGTGGCAGATCTGCGAATGCCCCTGGAGAGCTTCGAATTCGGGTAAGTAAAAGAAACGCCTCCTGCACATGCTGGCTTTGCATAAAAAATGTCTTACCCGCCGCTATCTTCTTGGCTGCCTGGATTTCCTGCTGGGCCTTTTCGGCTTTGGCCTTGGCATCTTTCAAACTAGCAAGGGCCTTCGCAAGCTCAGACTCCTTCGTCTTGAGGTCATGCTCCAAGGACTGGAACTTCTTGCCGAGCTCCTGGAGCTCTTGCTGCACCTCGCCCACCCTAGCATTCTGCTTCTCGCGCTCGATGCTCTCCAGGGCCGCCTTGCCTTCGGCCTTGGACAACGCTTTCTTCAAAGACACCACTTCAGTTGTGGCCCCTATTTCAAAGTCATGACGCTTTGTCGTTAGAATCACAAATTTTGACTATTATTTATGATATTCGAACAAGGTACCACAAACCTTTGTTCTCTTAGAGCTACCTCTTCGTCAGGCCGAGCTCTCCTTGTGCCTGCTCCAGGTCCCGTTTTAGTCTGGCGACCTCGGCCGTACGGGCAGCATCAGCAAGCAGCACTGCCTGCTTATTCACATGCACATTTACTATTAGACTCCTGCGGATTATTATCGACCCTCCGTTTGGCTTTTCGTTCCGAACACCAAACAGAGTATTAGGGGCTACTACCTATCGGGTAATAACTTCACACATGTTTTGATTACCTACCTCAAAACCCGTCAAGAGGCTGGTGCAGGCTTCGGTTAGTCCGCTCTTGGCGGACAGAACCTTCTGAATCACCGCACTCATAAGAGTACGGTGCTCTTCATCCATGGAAGCACCGCGAAGCACTTCCAGCAGACTATCCGACGCCTCTGGTGTAACAGAAGTCATGAGCACGGACGGCTCGTCCTCCCTAGCGAGGGGCTGCCTGCCCCAATCTGGAACCATTGGAGGTTCTAGCACAGTATCCGGCTGAGAGCCCGGCTTGCTGCGGCTCTCGTCGGCACAATCCGCGGGGATCTTATACCCCGTGTGCCCGGCGTCTGGAATCTCGCCTTGGGGCGTCTCCAGAGTCACCTCCCCCTGCTCGGCGAGCCTTTGGGACAACACCTCCGTGTCATCCGCAGGCCGAGGAGTAGTGGCTGCCGGGAGCAAGTTCATCGCTGAATCACTCAAGGACCCGTCCAAAGACGATACCTCGGGATGGACCCTGGCCGGACTACATATATGAGTTCGGCGTTATAACAAACTACGAAGCGAAGTCGCACTAAAGTATAACAAAGTGCGGATACTTACGATCTTACTAGGGGCTTCCCCCTGGGCAGCCACTCCTCCTCGCTATAAGCAGCAGTGGTGGAGTAATCCGGAAGGGACGCCTTTCCCTTCTTGGGCGTCCTAGCCTCCCCCTTCGGGGCGGCTTTCCTCTTCTTCTCCTCCCCAGTGCCGGGAGGCAGAGTTTCTTTGTGTTTCCCCCCGCCTCCGCGGGAGGAATCTGCCTACGAGGGTATGACGGCCTTGCGCCGGGGACCCTTCTCGGTCCCCTGGCCCGCCTTCTTAGGCCCCCCATCCTCTCCGGATGGGGCGGCCCCTTCGTCTTCTTCCTCCCCTTCGGGGGAGGAGTATGCCTCGTCGTCTTCGGACAAGGCGTCCGGTACGACCTCACGCCGGAGACCCTTCCTAGTCCCCGGGGCCTTCTTTTCGGCCTTCTTTTCTGGCGCCTTGTAGGGCGCTGGGACAAGCATCTCCGTCAGGGGAGCATCTGCTGGGCCCTCAGGCAGTGGAGCCGGACAGTCGATCCGCTCCACCGTCTCCACATACTCCTGATCAAATACACACAATAACTTAAGATTCCCCCATGAGTACATTGGGAAAAACTACATCCGGTGATAGTCAGAGACCGGGTGGGGGAGCCGCGTGGTGTGAAGTCCACGGTCCTCGGATGTGGGAGGAGGTATCTCGGAGGCCTTGAACAGCGCCTTCCATGCATCTTTATGCGTCATGTCGTAGAGCTTTCGAAGCGTCTGGTGTTTGGTCGAGACAAACTCCCACAGATTAGATACCCGTCTTTGGCACGGAAGAATCCGGCGAACAAGCATGACCTGGACCACGTTGAAAAGCTTGATTTTCTTGTCCTTCATATTCTTGACGCAGTTTTGGAGTCTGGTCAGCTCCGCAGGCTCGCCCCAGGCCAGGCCCTTCTTTTCCCAGGAGGTGAGCCGCATAGGGACTCCGGATCGGAATTTGGGAGTCGCTGCCCAGTTGGCGTTGCGCGGCTCGGTGATGTAGAACCACCCCGATTGCCACCCTTTCACGATCTCCGCAAAGGAGCCGTCAAGCCAGGTAACGTTGGGCATCTTGCCCACCATGGCACCTCCGCACTCCGCTTGCTTTCCACTCACGATCTTCGGCTTCACGCAGAAGATTTGTAGCCACAAGCCGAAGTGAGGCTTGATGCGGAGGAAGGCCTCGCACACGATGATGGACGCCGAGATGTTGAGGACGAAATTTGGGGCTAGATCATGGAAATCGAGCCCGTAGTAGAACATGAGCCCGCGGACGAAGGGATGAAGTGGAAACCCCAGTCCACGGATGAAGTGGGCGAGGAACACGAACCTTTCGTGGGGTTCCGGGGTTGGAATGACCTGCCCGTCGTCCGGTAGCCGGTGCGCGATGTCTGCGGCCAAGTATCCGGCCGCCCGAAGATTCACAATATGCTTCTCCTTCACGGTGGAAGCCACTCACTTGCCTCCTGCTCCGGACATGTTTAGCCGTGCGGAGATGGCTTGGACTAGGGCGCTGGAGTTCGAGGAGACAAGGATGAGCAAAGGAGGAAGAAGGCGTGGGTAAAAAATGGGGAACCCTTATCCCTTTATAGAGGCGACGAAAGTGGTGCGCCTCCCCACTTACCCGTTGAGAATCGCTTACTTCCCAAGCGCCACGATTGATGGCGCGGTTGGATTACCCATACCCGTATTGATGAGAATCTTGCTTTGACAAGACGTGTCAAGGAAACCGCCTCGCAATATGCGTTGTGGCTGGTTGTGGGAAAACGGTTTGAATAATGACCCGACCGTAGTGACATGTCACGTTGTCTAAAAAGGTGTCAGCAGATTACATTTGCGGAGTATCATTCTCTCTACGATGGTATGTGAAGATCATCTTGCGGATCCGGACACGATCTAAGTGTTCGATAATTACTTTGGAGTATTCGGAGATGGAACCCGCCTTGCAATGCCGAAGACAAACTGCGCGCCGGACTCATCGTCATTGAAGCCTGATTCAGGGGCTACTAAGGGAGTCCTAGATTAGGGGGTTTTTGGACAGCCGGACTATATACTTCGTCCGGATTATTGGAGCGTGAAGATACAGGACTCAAGACTCCGTCCCGTGTCCGGATGGGACTCTCCTTTGCGTGGAAGACAAGCTTGGCGATCCGGATATTATATTTTCTTCTTTGTAACCGACTTCATGTAAAACCCTAGCCCTCTCCGGTGTCTATATAAACCGGAGAGTTTAGTCCTTAGAGGGACAATCACAATCATAATCATCATAGGCTAGCTTCTAGGGTTTAGCCTCTACGATCTCGTGGTAGATCAACTCTTGTAATATCCATATCATCAATATCAATCAAGCAGAAAGTATGGTTTTACCTCCATCGAGAGGGCCCGAACCTGGGTAAACATTGTGTCCCTTACCTCCTGTTACCATCAGCCTTAGACGCACAGATCGGGACCCCATATCCGAGATCCGCCGGTTTTGACACCGGCAGGCAGCATGGTGGATGGTCCTTGTCGATCCGTGATTGGAGGTGGCGTGTGCTTACCTGGGTGAAAACCTTGCCTGGCATGCCCAGGCTGACGGAGGCGGCACCTGTGGACGTCGTCATCTTCTTGAAGACTCCGTTGTGGTTGCTCCTTGTCTTCCAAGGTGCCCCGGATGAAAATCTTCATCTATTGGATCGGGTGGTGGCGGCACTCCGATGGTGTATCTTTCATGAAGGCACCATCTTGGGGCTCTTGGATGATGGCTTGCAGCTTAGTCTCTTCTCGGTGGCTTGCTTCCGGTTGAGTGCTCCCTCGACTTCCTAGTGAGGCCTAGTGTGTATCTGTAGTTTACTTGAGTTGTTTTGGGAGTGTTGGCTGCTTGTTAGCACCTCTGTATCTTGCTTTGGATGTGTGGTGATGTGTTGTAATGCTTGTTGTAAGTTGGTTGGTATTTTATATATAAAGTGGGGCGAGAGCCTTTTTCGGCACAATTTACTAAGCATCAACAATTACAAAACTATTATAATGTAATAAGCAAAGGAATTAACTCGCCACTTTCGTGCATCGTAACTGTAGCAAATTAGTGTGTCTTAACACTTGAAAACTATAGTCTAAATGTAGCAAAGCAAATACCATCTATAATTATTTACAAGTTTAAACATCATAACCTAGTAATCATATAACAACTAAATCAAGTTTAATTATCCAGTCTGGTTCGCAACAAAGACCAGTAGAACTAGGGGTTACCTTCGCCGGCTCGGACAGGGGAAGATGTGGTGCTGGGGTGGCAAAGGCCAGGAGGCATCCGCCGTGATGGCTCCGACTCGAGTGCCGTGACGGGTGAGAGGCTGTGGTGAGCTCGAAGGAAGGTGGGCATTCTTCCACTTCTCTTGTCACTGGTTTCGATCAAGTCATCTCCAGAAACTTCTGTCGTAAAAAATAATGCCAATTTTTGAGTTACTAGGATTAATCATATTTTTATTATATTTTTCAGCACAATCAACTGACAAAGCATATCAGACGTTGACTAGTTTCATTAGTTCAGCATCTACACTTCATTTGCCCTACAACCTACATCAAGGAAATCGGGCACCACATCTTTGTAAATATGCTACTCCAAGCTCCCCATCAACCTTACCACACCTTTCTGCAACATTTGCTCCTTTCGATAAGATTCCTCCTTTTTTTCTGAAAAGTCTGTACCCTTTCCTTATGTGCTCACATTTCAGCAAAATGGTTACGTTTATGTTTCGAGAAACAGTGTTAAGCTATGACAGTATATTACCTTCAGTGATAAAATGTCCTGAACTATCACAGAGGTAAATGTCACATAAGAGCTTCACTAATTTTAAAGTGAGTGACATATTAGAAGGTGATAATTCTTTTCCTTGTGAGTACAAACAGTACTCCCATCAAGCGGCTAAGTCAGTTGCAGAAATCACCCAATTGTCTGACAACTACCACCAGCGAACATACTCTATTTGGACAAACCCAGGTTGCCACCAGAAAACATTCAGTCTGAATCACCAAGATGATCTTTGTCGCCATCGACCTAGCTCAGTGGAAAACAAAAGGTCAAGCACAAATCACCTAATGGTATACCAAATAGAAGGACAATAATCTCCTTAAGAAAACTACATGTTTACTTGACATGTGCGACAATATTCCCTAAAAGTGTTCACTTTCCAAATTATTATATGACATATATGAATTTGTTCTGAAGAAAAAATAGTAAGGCTAATGTTTCAGAAAAAGAATACAAATACAGTTCACATTCTGATTTTACAAACAATGTGAAATAAATAAGTTCTTTGTTTACTTAAATATGGTGCATAAGTAATGAAGGACATAGAGAGCAGAAATATATATTTGTTTCGTGCAGTACTGCCAAACAACTCAACAATCATGAGTCCAAGAGTTTCTGACATGTTTTTTATGTTGATAAACATTTGATTTATGAAGATGACCAACTCAAGTGACTCTTGCACCTTTGGTAGTTTAACATTTGAAGGAAAGCAATTCTCCGCTGCAGGTACATTATTCCAGTAATCCGGAAACAATTATCAAAAACTTCTTTACATAAAGCAAACTTACTAACCATTGCCAAACAGTTTGTTTCCAGTATCAACTCCCGAAACTTTTCTATGGTAAAAACTAATGCACAAGTGTTAGAGTTGTGTCGAATATTATGTACAAGGTAGGTTACAGTTGGACTAGAAGTTGTATTGTGTTTACATAGGATGTGGAGTCGTGTCCTAATAGGACACTTCTATCCTAGGCCTCTCATATATAGCGGGGGTAGACACACGATGTAACCTATGCCAACATAATAGCACAGGCGTGCAAGGGGGAGCCGGCGGCGTGTGCCGGCGCCCGGGGTATTGTGACGGTGTCACGGGGAGGAGCGCCCGTAGTCAGGCCCCGGGGATGTAGCCATATCGGTGAACCTTGTTAACAAATCTCGGTGTCGTGCTCGTGCGATTGCTTGGTCCTCGGATGATCGACTGTATGCCTCGGATTTATTGCTAACAAGTGGTATCATGAGCAAGATTTGATTTGAGGATGCGGATCGTTGATTCAGAGGAAGGATTGAGTTGAGATGCAGCCCGATGCGGTGTGGTTCTCGACGGAAGAAGCAATCGAAAACGGCTCGCTAGCGGATTGAAAGCGCCGCAGACCAACTCGAGCGTTGGTGGGTTGCAGCCATGCAGGGAGCCGATGGACCGGAAGCGCGTACATCGCAGCCCCAGGTGGAGCTGTGCAGCGAGCATGTGGATGTGGCCCGTACGGGCGGCTAGCATGCAATGCGCGTGGCACATGAGAGCTGCAGGCACGCGTGGCACGTACGTGCGGAGGAAGGCCCTGGCTGTTTTGTTGGATGCGTTAGCGATCTGCACGAGATTTGTTTTAGACAAAAAGATAGGGAGCGACTCCCTGGAGGCAGCGGCCTCTCCTATGCGACACGGAGGCGGGATGATCAGATCGGCGGAAAGAAAATCCATCAGATTACGTTTCATTGGAATAGCAGGAGCGTTGGCAAGGCAAAAGGAATTAGCCAGCATTGGAATTGGTGCCAAGGGATCTACTACCACGTGAAGGCCAAGAGTAATTCTTGATTGGAATTTGCTACCAGTACATCTCGGTGTACTTGGGCATTACGTGAGAAGAACAATTATTTTCTTTCACAGGGTTAGTCGTACAAAGAACCACGGTACCAACGGATACTAGGTTTGAGGTGAAGAAATTCGTCTGAATTGAAAACCTTGGGTTATGACAAACAAGGGTGAAAGATTTGTTGGCACAACAGAGATGCTTGAAGGCGTTACGGGAAGTCATGTCAGCTGAGATGGAATTATCATGTGATGGATGGAAATTCGCGTAAGACGATTTGGGAGCCTGGAGCGTGTCGTACAGTCGAATGAGTTCGGCTGGGTCGGACTAGGCAGTCTGACGGATCGACGCGAGTCGGTTGGTACAGAAGACGGTGGTGGGATCGGCGATGACGACATAGGAGCGTGATGCCGATGGTGACCGACTTCTGGGCGTGGGAACACGTGTCACAAGCCCGAGGCTTGTGTGACTTCGACAAGGCTATGGCGTGAGGTTGATTCAAGATGGCATACGCATGTGAGCTTGAAGTCGACGGGACGCGAGGGTGGACTGATCATCTACCATGGAGACATGTTGAAGGTGGAGCTGGATTGAAGGGCTACGATGTAAGGATTCAGGGAATCGAAGCCTATTCAGCAAGGGGAAAAAAGCGAGAGGCACGTAATTCGGACTGGAGCCCAGTGGTCTGATGGAAGCGTGAAACTCGTCATTGGTCGATGGTGACCGATGGTACTTTGCAGTGGGGGTTGAGTGGTGTGGGTTCGCGACCCTTGAGGCTCGACCGGGACAACGGAGGCTCGACGCGGTAATAGCGGCGAGGCGTGCGATACGCACGGACATGGAGATGGGCCAGGGCTCTTGTCACACCCCGATTTTCATGCCACAACACATCAGCTAATAAATCATGATAAAGTGTGGTTTGACAAAAACTTTTGCATCAATTGGCCTTTATTTGGAGTTGGTTTTCTCTTTGTGTTTTTCAAGTGCTCTTTAAAGTCAACACAACTCCACCTTCTATACTTCATCTCCTTGCCCCAAACTTCTGCCCAATGATCATGCCATATGTATAGAGCAATATAGTATTTTCTTACAAAAATAATTTGCCAAAAAGTATTTTCAAAAACTAGTTTTCCAAAACCCCCTGAATTGAGGTTTGCACTACAAGTACTTGATTTGGGGTATGAAAAATATTTCAAAGAGTATATTTGAAACCTATTAGATATAGGACTTCCATAAACCAGAAAAATATAATTTTAAAAGTTATTTTCCTATTTTATTTAAAGGCTTTTTCTTTAGGCCAGAAATGGTCTTTAATAGGTTAAAATTATTTTAATGCTTTAAAAATATTTTGAAAAAACCTAGGAAAACTCAGTGGACATATATTGTCCATATATAAGAGTTTCAATATATGGTTATGTTCAAAATATTGGTCAAATCCCTCAAAAACCCTTTCTGGATATTTCAAGCTTTTGAAATATTTACAAAGAAAATATTCCCCAAAAATTCTAAGAAAATTCTATCATGTCACATATGACATGTTTGATGATCTTTCCAAGTATCATGTCATGGAGAATAGTATAACCCCATGAAATCCCCTCAAAATCATTTCTGTCCATTTTGAAGTTTGAGCAACTTTACATTGCCAAACATGTACAAATGTTCTAAAACTTGGTGCACATTCTCAAATGGTCTAATTATTCATATATACCAAATGGCACAAGTTGGAGAGAATGTTATCTTGATCAAAGTGCCTCAAAATCCTCTCTGTCCAGAACTAAATTTGAACAACTTTACATTGGAAACTTTCTTCTTTTGATCTCAACTTTTGTGGACGTGTTCAGAACCTCAAATGATGACACTACACCAAGTGGTGCACCAAGGAGAAGAGTTTAGCTTAGCTAGATCTAAGAAAGTCCATTTCTTCTAATTTCTAGGGTTTACAAAAGTTGCATTGGAAACTTTGCCCAAATAATCTCCAAATTGGTGAAAGGCCCTAATTATATGTGTCATTTCACCCTGTGGAGTCTCATGGCAGTTGGAAATCATCTGCTCGCCCAAACCATTATCAAACACCTTTTGACACTTTCCAAAAATCACCATTTTGACCACTAACACTATTCTCCTTGAGCTCAAAATTTTACCATAGCTCCTCCTAGTCCTCTCCTACCTCTAGTAACTCTTCCCTGGCCTCAGCTCAATGATTGAAGGGTGAAACATCCCCATTTACCCTTCTGGACAACAGCATTCTTCTCCTTTCTCACCTCGCTCCTCACTCCAGTGGCCACCCAGGGCATCCAATGCCCCTCCCATATTCTTTACTCCCGCCTAGAGTCACCAGACACCTTTGGCCATGCCCACATTGCATAGAAAATGGCCATGCCGACCATTTGGGCGCTCTGGAGCGCGCTACAGTGCGCTCCTGCACTGTAGCCGCCCCCTGCCAAGCACCTCCGGCCACCTCGGGCCTCCCCAGCGCGCCCGACGATGCTCCTTGACGTCCTCAACACGCCACGGCCTGGTACCCCTCCTCCTTCTCCCTCCTTTCGCCCCAGCTCGCACGCGTGCCGGCCGCCCGAGAGCTACAATGAGCAAACTCACACGCGCGCAGCCTCTGGCCCTCCCCCGCTCACTCTCTTCATTCACCTGGTCGTAGACCTCATCCACGAACGGCCCAGACTCACCCTCGTGTGCCCACACGGCCTCTGGTCTCGCCTGTGACCTCGCCGGCGCATGAGTCCACGATGGACCGGCGCCCGGCTATAAAAGCTTGCCCCAGGTCTCTCTCTTGACATCCACCTCCTTCTCACACCCCCAATCACGCGCCCGCACCACCCAATCAACCTCGGAGAGCTTCTATGCTCGGGATCGACCAGAGCTCCGCCGCCTCGGTCGACCGCTGATCTCGCGGTACAGCCTCTCTCCGCCCCCGCTCTTGCTCGATCTGGAACCACCATACCTCACTGACCCATTCCCCTCTTTCTCCCGCTCCTATTGCAGCTCGGAATGAGATAACCAGGCTCCTCCCGAGGCGCTTCCGCCGGCTTCCTCGTCGCCGGCGAACCCCTGCACTCCGGCGACCGCCTCCACCTCCACCCGAGCGACGACTCCGCCCTGAGCACACCGGTGCCCTCGGATCGCCCCGCCGTCGACCACAGCGACGCCGGTGAGCTCGCCTCCCTCTCTGGCACGAGGTTGAAGACGACGGCCGTGGGGCCCGTCGGTCAGCCTCACAATCTGACGGGTGGGCCCCACCCGTCAGGTTTAAAACGCGTGCGCGCGCACCGGTTCGCTGCGTCGGATGGAGGTGTATTTCCCAAATACGCCTTCGACGTGGCAGCCTTGCGCAGGCTGGATTCCCCCTAGCCCTGCTGCACTGTGGCCGAATACGCCCAGTTGCGCAGTGGCCTTTTTCCTTTTCTTTTTCTGTAACTTTTCCAAAAATTCCACAGGATTAAATAATAATCCAAATGCAATAATTCCAACTCCTAAATTCTTGTAATAATCCCGCCTATTTATTGGTGCAGTTTTCACTCTTATCAAAGCAACCTTTCTTCACTATTCAAATTTAAATTTGGATTTGAGCATTTATGACTGTCATTTAAAATTCCTAGCACTATTTCCATGACTCCAAATCCAAAGCTAGGAATTTTCCCCTTCTTAGTTTGCACTCCAGTATTTAACAAAAATGAGTTGACATTTTTTTGAGCACTTTGGTTTTTCTGTTTTATTATTGCCTTATTTTTCTCGCTATTATTTTGCGACGATAGATTGCGTTGCCGACGAAGGAGTTGGACCAGAAAAACCTTGAAGACCCAAGAAGACTTTGCTAAGCCAGGCAAGCAGCCCTTTGACCATGTCTAAGAAACCCTTTTTGTGCATGTCATATGGCACTTCTATTTCTTGCATCGAAGTCATGATAAAATGGTGACCACTTGAGGTGGTGCCTCCGTTGCTTTTCTCGTGGACACTTGCATGATGCATGACCCTACCTTGCTATGAGGGTTATGCCGGTGGGAGTAGATAGGATGCTAAAGTAGTTGCTACACAAAAAGGGACGGGAATATGCATGGTGACGGAGACAAAGTATTTCCAAAAGACTTTTCGAAAACTCCGTCGGGTGCCACTTATGCCCGAGGGATATCATGAGATGGGTAACCACTTGATGACGAAGTGGTGTACCGAGGCAAGTGTTTGTGTTGTTTTCGAAAACGGATTAGATTTAAAATTTGTCGACTGTCCCAACCTTACATGCACAACCACTCTACCCTTGTATGGGAAAGGGCATTATTGATTACCTAGGCTGATACTAGCTTGGAGCCTGCACTATTAGTGACGGGGGAGAGTTGGTGCTCTCTCTCGGGACGAGGTCATGCCAGGTAGGGCGGCCATGACTGTTTTCACAGGGCACCGGATACACCGTTGTGTCCCCTCTCAGATGTACGATCTTGAGTGAGTCTTGTATGATGTACATCGTGAGGATATGGAACAACAAGTGGACTCCTTGTTAGTGTCGTATAGGGAAAGATAGTGATCGGGTGCTTACCCCGGGTACTTGAGGTACCGCTGGTCGTGGATGACATGGAAGTTCCCCGGATCTTGTGGGTAAAGTGTGCAACCTCTGCAGAGTGTAAAACTATTCGAATAGCCATGTCCACGGTTAAGGACAGTTGGGCGGTGATGCTTAAACTACGTCCAGAGTCTTACAAACCGCGTGTGGGTGTGTTGATAAAACTATCTGGGTTAAGTCAGATGGCTTGACACGATGATCAAGTTGGATTGGTGTCCAATTTCGCTTATGTTGATATCTGTAACTTGTTCATACGAACATCTGTACTCTCATGATGCATACTTTACAGGTTGATAGATCATGTCATTGCACTCAAAACTAGCTTTCTACAAACTACCTACTTAGTGCTATATCATTGCATTATTGTGCCTTGTTCCAATCATGGGTTGCTTGCGAGTACATTCAAAGTACTCATTGGCTTGCCACTGGTTATTTAATTGGCCAGGCATGGAAGAACAGGAGTTCGAAGAAGAGTTCTTTGGATACGAACATGCAAACTAGGACGTTTCCCAGTCAGAATGCATGTAGGGTTAAGGCAGATGGCATGGGTTCTACTTACCGACGAAGAATTTCCGCTGCTTAAGTTTATTTGGTGTTCAGCCCTTGTGGCTTTATCTATGTAAGACTTGACCATAATGGTCATAATTTGTGTAAGACGGTATGTATGGATCAGTGAGCATTGATCTCTGGGAGCATCGATCTCTGGGATCACTGTACACGTGCATTCGGTGATCTCGACTTATGAGTCGGGGTCCCCACAGCTCTGGTGGTCATACATGTGGTGAGACAACTGCGAATTTGACTCGGGATGAATACAAGCAATGGTGAAATTCCTTCAAGTTTCAGACAGGCGGTCAAGGAAGAGCGGTGATGTTGAGTTCAGGTAACTCTTATGTGTGACACCCAATATGTGAGTTGTTCACTTTCACGCAGGTCAGTGATCAGTGTGTGATTGCGTTGGACGGATACTCTAGAAGTCGGGAGCACAAACTAGAGTAACAAGGAACTTTAATTTTGCTCGAGCGTTGACTATGGTCAAGAAATGAAGGGACTACAAGTTGCAAGTGGAGTCACATGGAGTCTTTGGAGTAGCAATGGTGCTCATGGGATAAGCTCAAGTCCAATGTACATGGAAGTTTGACGCATTGACAAATTCAAGGTGGTGCAGAATATTCGCCAAGGTGGAGTTTGTTAGAGTTGTGTCGAATATTGTGTACAAGGTAGGTTACAGTTGGACTAGGAGTTGTATTGTGTTTACATAGGATGTGGAGTCGTGTCTAATAGGACACTTGTATCCTAGGCCTCTTATATATAGCGGGGGTAGACACACGATGTAACCTATGCCAACATAATAGCACAGGCGTGCAAGGGGGAGCCGACGGCGTGTGCCGGCGCCCGGGTGGCCGGTGTGCGGTATTGTGACGGTGTCACGGGAAGGAGCACCCGTAGTCAGGCCCTAGGGATATAGCCATATGGGTGAACCTCGTTAACAAATCTCGGTGTCGTGCTCATGCGATTGCTTGGTCCTCGGATGATCGATTGTATGCCTCGGATTTAATGCTAACTACAAGTTTCAAGTTACTAGGATTAACCATATTTTTATTATATTTTTCAACACAATCAACTGACAAGGGATATCAGACGTTGACTAGTTTACTTAATTCAGCATCTACACTTCATTTGGCCTACAACCTACATCAATAAAATTCTTCATAAATATGCTCCTTTCGACCTTACCACACCTTTCTCTAAAATTCGCTCCTTTCGATAAGCTTCCTCCTCTTTTTTTAAAAGTTAGTAACCTTTCTTTATGTGCTCACATTTCAGCAAAATGGTTATGTTTATGTTTCGAGAAACAGTGTCAAACTATGAGAGGATATTAACTTACAGAGTCTTGACACTATGTAACCCTCTTTACACTTGTAGACACACAAGACTTTTGCATATGCAACAAGCACAGAATTAATAGCAAGAACGACTATCTTGAAGAAGTAATCTTAATGAGAAGTTCACTCATGACTACTGCGTAAAAGAGGGCCATGTCAGCAAACCATAGGTTTTCAGAACTGTTTTTACCTCAATAAATTTTGGCAGACGTTGCACCGGAGGAGGCGGATGCTGCCAAGATGCACTAATAGGCAACTCCAGAGTAGGTGGAAGCTGCTGTCGCTGGTGTTGGTAGTTGCCATAGCCTGTGTGTGCGCCATAGGCAAATGAGTTAGGGACAGAAAGTTGTTGTGAATACCCGTGGTAGCTCGCTCCATTGAAACTGTTGAAGCATGGTTGGGGTGCCTGAAATCATAGGTAACAGCTTATAGTAAGATTATGGGAAAACGGACACCTAGGCAGCACGTCAAAAATAGCATCACAGCATAGCAGCAATACTAGATAGTTTCATCGTTGTTACTTAGTACTCCCTCCATCCTAAAATAAATGTCTCAACTTTATACTAACTCTAGTACAAAGTTGTACTAAGCTTGAGACACTTATTTTGGGACGGAGGAAGTATATTCCAATGACCTCAAAGTATGAATTTAATATAAAAGTTTAGTTTCTTTTATACTTACTGATTACATATTTTTAAACTTGGTGACCATAGGTTTTTTTTCCTTCTTTTACTTCCAAAACACACAATGCAACAATGCACAGAAAATGTCGTGACAACAATTGTGAGAGAATTACTACTAAGAATATGCATCTTGCGAATAATTTTTAACACGTGAAGATGGTCTATTCCAGAGCACCAGGTAAATAGAGGAGATAGCAGAATATCATAAGCCTCACCAATGTTTTTAACCCATGAGGTCCAAACTCACTGCTCGAAGTTGAATGTTTTTTGATGGTGATGACTGCTGCCACAGTGGCTAGTAGTTGTGACGACCATGTACAGGAGCCAGCGAATCATACCTAGGGCAACAGGGTCCATCTGGCTTGCTGAAGCATTGTTGCGGTGGCTTGAATGGTGCATACCTAGGGCAACATATGCAGCAGCATATATGGAGGTAGAAAATGTTACTCAGCAGGCAAGACACTCCTCAGCATAGTGTCTTGTGGTAGGAGTAATTTTCTGGACAGCACCAAGCATCGACAAAGAGACACCAGATTTTACGTGGAAAACCCCCCAACTTGAGAGGAAAAACCACGGGCCAAAGCCACCCAAATCCTCTTCCACTATTATCAAATGTGGGATACAACAAGTTCTTCTCTAGATAGCACTAGAGGATCTCATAAATCAAGATTTCTGAATCTTGGATGAACACAACAAGATTTGGGGCTCAAGAACTAGGGATTGGAACAATCTCACCAAAGATGGTGGAACCGAAGCTTGAAGGAGACAAGGTAGTGGATCTAGACCATCACAACCTTGGGGAGGAGCTCCCTTTGCTTCTTCCTTCAATCTTCCTCTTCTTCCCTTGCTCTCTTGGTTTTCTCTCTTCTTCTCTCTTGGAGGATGAACTGATTTTCGTCACTCTTGGTGGTGGCTGCTGGATGGAGGGTAAAATGACCCTAGGTCATGTGCAAAGTCCAAAATGACCCTAGGTCATAACCCTAATGGGTAGTGGGCTTCTACACCTCTTTGTGCTGCCTAAAAGGCCTCAAATTGCCATCTCCTCACAGCCCACAGGAGGAGAATATCCCAACAAATCTCCCCCTCCGACTCATGAGGGGGGCACCGCCATGCCCGCTACCTTGCAACATGCTTGTAGCTTCTCATTTGGCAATGTCCTGGTCATCATTTCCGAACCATTGTCGTCGGTATGGATCTTCTCAAGTTTCAGCAACTTGGAACTCACAACATCTCGAATCCAATGGTACCTCACATCAATGTGCTTGGTTCAAGAGTGATAGCTTGAATTCTTGGCAAGATGAATAGCACTCTGATTGTCACAAAACAGAACATACTTCTCTTGCTTCATGCCGAGCTCTTGCAAGAAGTTCTTCAACCACAAAACTTTGTTGCCAGCATCAACTGCTGCAATGTACTCAGCTTCTGTAGTTGATGTATAAACACATTTCTCCAATCTTGATTGCCATGACACAGCTCCCCCTGCATAAGTCATCAGGTATCCAGATGTGGACTTCCTATGATCCTTGTCACCTGCATAATCTGCATCTGTATAGCCCTGCAATACAGGATCACTGCTTTCAAAGCATAAACAAGATGTAGAAGTACCCTTGAGATACCTGAGAATCCACTTCACTGCTTACCAGTGAGCTTTACCTGGATTTGTCATGAACCGGCTAACAACTTCAACTGCATAGGCAATGTCAGGCCTAGTGCATACCATGGCATACATCAAACTACCCACAGCAGATTGATAAGGTACTTTTCTCATTTCTTCTTTCTCCTTCTTGCTTGTAGGACATTGTTTTGAAGTGAGTTTGTGATGGCCTGCAAGCGGAGAGATAACAAATTTTGCATCTTTCATATTGAACCTATCAAGTACCTTCTCAATGTATCTTTCCTGTGAGAGCCAAAGTAGCTTCTTTGATCTGTCATGGGAGACCTTCATGCCAAGTATTTGCTTAGCTGGTCCTAAATCCTTCATAGCAAATGATTTACTCAATGCCTTCTTGAGGAGAGCAATCCTCTTTGTGCCATTTCCAACAATCAGCATATCATCAACATACAACAAGAGAATAATGAAGTCACCCTCGGTGTACCTCTTCATAAAGACACAATTTTCAGGTTGTGCTTTATGGTAACCAAGCCTAGTCATAAAACACTCAAACTTCTTGTACCACTGCCGAGGAGCTTGCTTCAAGCCATACAAGCTCTTTTTCAATTTGCAAACTAAGTGCTCCTTGCCTGCAACCATGAATCCCTCTGGCTGCTCCATGTATATCTCCTCTTCTAGGTCACCATGTAAGAATGCAGTCTTCACATCAAGTTGTTAAATTTCCAAGTCCATGGTGGCAGCCATGCCAAGCACAACTCGGATCGAAGACATCTTGACCACTAGAGAGAATATCTCACCATAATCAATGCCCTTTTTCTGACTGAATCCTTTCAAAACCAATCTGGCCTTGTACCTTGGATGTGAGGTGTTTTCTTCAGTCTTCAATCTGTACACCCACTTGTTCTTGAGTGCTTTCTTGCCTTTTGGCAGATTCACCAACTCAAAGGTATCATTCTCATACAGGGAATTCATCTCATCCTGCATGGCTTCTGACCATTCTTCTTTGTTCTCATCAGACATTGCCTCCTCATAGCACGAGGGCTCACCCGCATCTGTCATCAACACATATTAATGTGGTGGATACTTAGAAGAAGGAATGTGAACTCTTTCACGTCTTCTTTGTTGTTGCACTAGTGGTGAATCAGGTGGATTTTCATTGGCATCATCGTTACCAACTTCATCATCATCATCACTTGATGGCTGCTCACCATTTTGACTTGTACTGCCTTGATCAGTTGCATCTCCACTGTCTTCAGTGTCATCATCTCCCCCATGATTGTCATGCACGAGAGGAGGACGGATTGGATCCATGTCAACCTGAGGTGTGCTAGTCATTGGCTTCTCTGGTTTTTCAATATCTTTTATTGTTTCATCTTTAATGAACACCACATCCCGGCTTCTCACAATCTTTCTATTGGCTGGATCCCACAACCTGTAGACAAACTCTTCACTTGGTTGGCTGAGGTAGATGCACTGCTTTGTCTTGCTATCAAGCTTGGATCTCTCGTCTCTTGGAACATGTACAAATGCCCTGCAACCAAATACCTTCAAGTGCTTGTATGATACCTCCTTCCCTGACCAAACTCTCCGAGGAATATCACCTGCAAGAGGAACTGAGGGAGATAGGTTAACCACATACATAGCATTCATCAAAGCTTTATCCCAAAAAGAATTAGGTAAATAAGCATGAGAGAGCATAGTTGTGACCCTCTCTGTGAGTGTCCTGTTCATTCTCTCTGCAAGACCATTGAGCTGAGGTGTCTTTAGTGGACTCTTCTCAAGCCTGATGCCAACATTTCTGCAATACCTTTCAAAAGGACCTCTGTATTCACCACCATTGTCTGATCTCACGCCTTCAATTTCCTGCCAGTTTTTCTTTCAACTTTGGCATGGAACTCCTTGAAGGCTTCAAGCGTCTGGTATTTGTGTTTCAGTACATACACAAAAACCTTTCTAGAATGGTCATCAATAAAAGTCACAAAGTATAATGCTCCACCATGAGATTTCTCAGTCATGGAGCAAACATCAGTGTGCACAATATCAAGAACATTTTCTGCACAACGTGGAGGGAGTGTACAAAATGCAGCCCTTGTTGTTTGCCAGCAAAACAATGTGCACAAGGTTTCAAGGATATACCTTTCAACTCAGGGAGGTTCTCCATGCGAGCAAGAGCATGCATGCCCTTCTCACTCATATGCCCAAGCCTCTTGTGCCACAATTCAACCGAAGTGTCTTTTTCAGCAACGTTCAACACCTCATTGCACAACTTGGTTTTAGTCACATAGAGATTACCTTGCTTACTTCCTCGAGCCACAATCAAAGAGCCTTTGGTGAGCTTCTATTTTCCTTAACCAAACTAACTAGGATGTTTGATATCATCAAGCTTGCCCACTAACAACAAATTCAGCCTTATGTCGGGAACATGCCTCACATCATCGAGCACCAATCTACAACCTGTGTCTGTTTCAATGCATATAGAGCCCTTGCCAAAAATTGCTGAGGAACCACTATTTCCCATCCTCACTTGGCCAATAACACCACTAGTGTAAGATGTGAAATACTCCTTGTGTGATGTGATGTGGAAGGATGCACCTGAATCCACAACCCAACTCATGGCATCATCACAAACAACACTATAGAAATCTTCATCTTCAATGACTAGATAGTCCTCATCTGTTGCAGTCATGGTTGAACAGCTCTCAACCTTTTGCTCAGTTTTCTTTGTGAGTTTCCCCTCTGCAAGCTCTCTTTTATACTTCCTGCACTGGCTCTTTATGTAGCCCGGATTGCCACAATGAAAACAAGTAATATCTTTTCTCTGTTTTGACTTTGATCTCCCCCTGGATTTGCTTTGCCTTGCTGAAATCTTGTATTGTTGCATCCACGGTTCTCATTCTCCCATGGGTTTTAGCCACATACGCATCAGAATAAGAGGCATCACCCTTTTCCTTCTTTCTAGCTTCTTCATTCAGCATACTGTTCTTCACCATCTCCAAAGTTAGCTTCCCATCCAGAGCTGAATTGCTAAGTGACACAACAAGCATGTTCCAACTATCAGGCATGGAACTCAGCAGCAACAATGCTTGCACCTCATCCTCAAAGTTGATCTTCATGGCTAAAAGTTGATTTATATGGCATTGGAAGACATTCAAGTGCTCAATCACACTTGTGCCATCTCGGTACTCAAGCTTTGCAAGTCTTTTGATCACCGAGGCCTTGTTCATTAATGTCTTCCTCTCATACATAGACTCCAACTTCTGCCACATCTCATAAGCATTTGTGTCATTTGCAACATGGTGGAAAATATTGTGGTTGATGTACAACCGAATCATACCTACTGCCTTTCTGTGCAACACTCTCCATTCTTCTTCCGTGACACATGTGGGTATCTTGTCTTTCACAATTGGCTCATACAAATCCTTGCAATAAAGGATGTCTTCCATCGTGGGCTTCCATAATGTGTAATTGGAGGAATCAAGTTTTATCATGCCACTTGTAGTAGTGCTTTCTTCCAAAGCCATTATGAGCAGCACTTCCAGCAACAATCAGGCAACTGGGATTTGCAACCTTCTAAGCAACCAAGGCTCTGATACCACTCTGTTGGGAACTAGCACACAAATACACTTGTGGTTAACTGAAAGAAAAGTGCAGCGGAAACAAGTAATCTCAGCACCACATCATGCACTAAATCAAGGATCATTGCTTAGCACGGAAGGAAACATATGCAGCAGCATATATGGAGGCAGAAAATGTTACTCAGCAGGCAAGACACTCCTCAGCCTAGTGTTTTGTGGTAGGAGTAAGTTTCTGGACAGCACCAAGCATCAACAAAGAGACACTAGATTTTACGTGGAAAACCCCCCAACTTGAGGGGAAAAACCACGGGCCGAAGCCACCCAAATCCTCTTCCACTATTATCAAATGTGGGATACAACAAGTTCTTCTCTAGACAGCACTAGAGGATCTCATACATCAAGATTTCTGAATCTTGGATGAACACAACAAGATTTGGGGCTCAAGAACTAGGGATTGGAACAATCTCACCAAAGATGGTGGAACCGAAGCTCGAAGGAGACAAGGTAGTGGATCTAGACCATCACAACCTTGGGGAGGAGCTCCCTTTTCTTCTTCCTTCAATCTTCCTCTTCTTCCCTTGCTCTCTTGGTTTTCTCTCTTCTTCTCTCTTGGAGGATGAACTGATTTTCGGCACTCTTGGTGGTGGCTGCTGGATGGAGGGTAAAGCATCCCCATCCACTCATGTGCAAAGTCCAAAATGACCAGTCATAACCCTAATGGGTAGTGGGCTTCTGCACCTATTTGGGCTGCCTAAAAGGCCTCAAATTGCCATCTCCTCACAGCCCACATGAGGAGGACATCCCAACAAAAGGCAAGTCTGGCTGGGGGCACAACACAACAAACCCCAAACAGGGCATATGGGATTCATTCATACCAGATTGTTTTCAACAGGATGGTCCTAGGAAATATGATAATTCTGTATAGCACTCTCAGCAGCATTTCGGGCACGCTTGACTTTTTAAGCCAATTCCAATGTCCCGAGGAACAGAGAGTCATTTAGACAAAAGATTCCAATATAGCAAATCAGGTAAAAACTGGTTGGCAAATAGCTATCAAATTATAGAATGAATTGGTCTAAATCGGGTCATAGGTTCCTAGGCCTTAGCAGAACACAGTTTCCATAGAGAATATAAGAAACTTGCCTTTGGATTTTGCTCCTTGGTTCACAGGAATTGAGCTCACCCACACGGAACTATGCACAGAAGAGAGGGCAAGTTAGTTGGCAGAAATTCTTTGAAATAAAAAGTGATGCGAAATCACTACTTACCGAGGTGTTACCTGGATGGTTTGCAGACCAACTAGCCTCTGTGATCTTGCGACACGCTGAGACTTCAGTGCCTACAGAAACCGCTAAATTCATAAGCAACACCATACTCACAACCCCAATTTTTTTAGAAATCGGCAAATATGCTAAAAACACACAAAGAAATATGCAGGTGTAATTCGCCTAGGCAGTCAAAACAAGAACACAACTAAGAACATAACGATTGTAGGCATTGCATAGGCATGGGAACAATAAGAGCAGATAACGTGGAGTCATATCAAGATGGCGGGACAGGGTACAGGCACGGAAAGGACATTCAGGATCATGGCCACGATCGCAATAAAAATCATCCGGAAGATAATATTTTCCGATTGCTTTCACTGCCTTGTTTCCTACATCGCCAGTGGCGACCCATCCATCCCTATCATTGGGTTCCACCAGAGATTTGAGATAAAGAGTATCATCACCATCCGGGCTCAGGATTGGGAAAGCTGAGTAGAGGCCCCTGAATGTTGTCACTTGTGTGACATTTTCGCCCTTCGGCCCGGACAACAAGGACGAATGCAGTGATCCGTCAACGAAGATGTTAGCAACATCAGCAGTGCATGCTTGGCGCCAACAGTTTGATGAAACTGTCCAAGTTCATGTCACAGCCCTCCAGGCATCCCTAAAGAACAGCTGCTTCGAATTACAATCCGCGGCTTTGCGCTCGGGCGACATGATCAAGTGTGAATCGTAGATGATATCCTTGTGGCTCCGCTTTTCAGGAGTGGGGTTCTCGATCTCAATAAGCTTGAGCACGCCATTAACGCACGCAAGATCCCTAAACCAGCTTGCAGGAGCTGGTGAGCAGGAACACTCTGGCTCTTTTTTCTCTTTCTGAGGGGAGGCGGAATGTGGCATCTTATTAGTTTGTGTCTGTTTCCGGGCGACGACTCGGGCAACGGGATGAAACTTAGTACACGAGGGGGGTCTTGATCTTGAACTTGATCTTGACCTTGATGACGCAGGTCGCACACCAGCAGGCCGAGTGACAAATCAACCCACCCCAGCAAGCCTTCTTCTCCAAGCGTGATCACCTTGCCGGGCACAATCCTGCCGACCCCAGGACATGGATGCGCAGCATCGTGGTGCTCCATGATTTCCTCTTCGATGAGTAGATTCGAAGGTGATAGTCCAAATCCGACGACGGGGTGAGGCACAAAGCGACCACGAGGTAGTGGTTGCGGAGTGGCAGGATGCCGAACTCCCTGACCCCGCGCAGGTCATCGCCATCATCATGCTCGTAGGGAGAAGGGATCCGTTGGAGCGACGGCGGCTCGCCGGCGTCACCGGCGGCCTTGTATTTGGACACGACGTAGCGTTCGGCGAAGGCGGCACGGAGGAGGACAAAGCGGCCTTCCGCGCCCACCATGTTGGGCAAGTTTCTGAAGTTGGTGTGCTTCGAGTGCTGCAGATCATGGGGCTTGGAGCAGCCGATGGAGAAGAGGGACAACTGCGGTGGGTCGGCCACTGTAAAACAAAGGATTTAGGGTTTGTGGCATACCTCCAATGTGGGGTGGCCTTTGTATTATATAGAGGGTACATCATCGTGTACAAATACAGTTACAACTATAATACATGTAGGCCCAGTATATACAGAGTCTAACACCCTCCCTCAATCTCAACCGCGCTCAGAAGAATTTACTAGGTTGAGATTGTGTCTATAGCCTTCAAACTAAGGAAGAAGCAGTGGCTTGGTGAAGATGTCAGCAAGTTGATCCTTTGAAGGGATGAACTTGATAAGAAGCAGCTTCTGGGCAACACGTTCTCTGACAAAGTGGTAGTCAACTTTGATGTGTTTTGTCCGGGCATGGAATAAAGGATTCGAAGACAGATACGTAGCACCGATATTATCACACCAAAGAACAGGAGGTTGCTTCTGAGAGATCCTCAACTCTCGAAGCAGGGACTGTATCCAAATCAGCTCAGCTGTAGCATTTGCAACCGCTTTGTACTCAGCCTCAGTACTACTACGAGATACTGTTGCTTGTTTACGAGCACTCCAGGCGATCAAGTTAGCACCAAGAAACACTGCATAGCCCCCCGTTGATCGCCGATCATCCGGATTTCCAACCCAGTCTGCATCAGAGAATGCGAAAAGAGCTCCAGAGATCGCCGGTTGCAGATGCACGCCATAAGAAGAAGTCAACTGAATATAGTGTAAAATACGCTTGACAACAGTCCAATGAGAATCTCGAGGTGCATGCAGAAACTGGTAGACACGGTTAACAACATACGAGATATCCGGACGAGTGATAGTCAAGTACTGCAGACCACCAACAATACTGCGATACTCAGTGGCCTCATCAGCAGAAAGAAGTGAACAATCGAGAGCAGACAGTTTGTTAGTAGAGGACATAAGTGTAGTAGTAGTATTACACTTGAGCATACCAGCACGTCGAAGGACATCAAGACAATATTTCTGCTGGGTCAGTGTCAAACCAGAAGCAGAGTACAAGACCTCCAGATCGAGAAAATAGTGCAGCTTCCCAAGATCCTTAACCACAAAATCAGCACGTAAGGAGGAAACCAAGCGATCCGCGGCGAACACCGAAGAGCTGACAAGAATGATATCATCAACGTAGACTAGCAGGTACATAGTAACTATAGGACGCTAGAGAAGAAACAACGAGGTGTCAGCCGTAGATGGAACAAAACCATGAGCCCGAAGAGTGGTTCCAAGGCGTGCATGCCACGCACGCAGAGCCTGCTTCAGACCATAGAGCGCCTTAACAAGGCGACACAGATGATGCAGACGAGCTGGATCAACAAAGCCAGGAGGCTGACGCATATAGACCTCTTCCTCGAGTACACCATGAAGAAAGGCATTCTGAATATCAAGTTGGCAAAGAGACCATCCCCGAGTGACAGCTAGTGAGAGCAGAAGGCGAATGGTAGTTGGTTTAACCACCGGACTGAAGGTATCCTCATAATGAAGACCCTGGCGCTGTTTGAATCCTTTAGCAACCAGGTGAGCCTTATATCGCTCAATAGAACCATCAGCATGTCGCTTGACCTTAAAAACCCACTTGGAATCAATAACATTGACACCCGTACTGGGGGGAACTAAACACCACGTACCATTCTGAAGAAGAGCCTGGTATTCTTGTTCCATCGCAAGACGCCAGTGAGGAATGCTCATAGCTGCCTGAAAATGCCTTGGTTCAGTAGTAGGATCCGCATGTGCCTGTGCCATGCAAGTCGCGAGCCAGGCAATAGTACCGTCCGTGCGCTTCTTCGATTGAACCACATCACTCTTGCTGCGTGTATGAGGACGCTGGGCAGGAGCAGGGGCCGGTGGTGGAGAAGGCGCCAGTGACAGCGACAAAGAAACCGCAGCCTCTGAAGAAGCCAACGGTGAGGCAGTTGGTGAAGACGTGGACGACGGCGACGTTGCAGAAGTCAGCGAGGCCAGCACAGGCGAGGCCGGCCGAGGTGTAGCGGGCCGATCAGGCGAGGCCAGCCCAGGCAACCACGGCCTAGCGGGCCGAACAGGCGAGGCCAGTTCAGGCGAGGTCGGCTTAGGCGAGGCCATCTCAGGCGGGGCCGGCGTGGATGTAGCCAGTGGAGGAGTCCCAGGCCCAGGCCCAGGCGAGGCAGTCCGCAGGGCCAGGGCACGGCCAGCTGGCGGGCAAACTGCATGGGGCATGCAGGTGGCCGGCTGATCGTCGTGCGGGGTCGTGGAGGAGGAAGGCGCCGGTTCCTCCTCATCCAAAAGCTGCAAGTGTGCACCCCTTCCAATACCTGCGCCATGGTTAGACAACAAAAGGGGCGAATGTGCAGCATCTAAAAATTGATCAGGCAAGGTACTGGATGGGTGCACAGGCGGTGTGGAGGTGGCAATAGATGCGGGTAGAGCAGAAAAGGGAAAACATGTTCATCAAAGACAACATCGCGGGAAATATGCACACAATTAGACGGAACATGAAGACATTTATACCCTTTGTGAACAGAACTATACCCAAGGAAGACACATCGTTTTGATCTAAACTCAAGCTTGCGATTGTTATAAGGATGAAGGAGAAGATGCACACCCAAACACCTAAAGAAACGTGTAATCAGGAGTTTGAGCAAGCAAGAGTTCAAGTGGAGTTTTCATATGAAGGAGTCGCGAAGGGAGCCTATTTATAAGAAAACAGGCTGTAGTGAAAGCATTAGTCCAAAAACAAAACGGAACAGATGCATGTGCTAGCAAAGTTAACCCAGTTTCAACAATATGACGATGCTTACGTTCAGCCGAACAATTCTGCTGATGTATGTGTGGCCAGGACACACGATGAGCAATCCCAAGTTTTTCGAAGAAAGTGCTAAGATTGCGATACTCACCCCTCCCCCCCCCCAATCCGACTGCACATGAATGATTTTATGGTTGAGAAGACGCTCAATGTGTGCTTGAAACTTAAGAAACACATCAAAAACATCAGACTTGCGTTTGAGAAGATATAACCAAGTAAACCAACTATAAGCATCAATGAAACTGACATAATATTCATGACCACTAACGGACAGTTGGGCAGGGCCCCATACATCTGAAAAAACAAGCTCAAGAGGAGTTTTGACTATGTGGTTGGAAACAGAAAAAGGCAACTGATGATTCTTGCCTTGCTGACAGGCATCACAGACAGCAGCATCATTATTTCTAGACTCTAACGGTAGCTCATGACGATGGAGAACATGGCGAACAATGGGTAGCGCAGGATGACCAAGGCGTGAGTGCCATAATGCAGGAGACACATGAACCCTGTTGAAGACCTGAAGATCAGCCGCGGCAGCAGGCATGGCGGTGGGCGCATCTAGGGCACACAAGCCTCGACGGAAACGACCTCTAAGAAGTATGTCCCTCGTAGCTCGGTCCTTAACAAAAAGATGAAATGGGTGAATTTCACAAAAGACATTATTATCCTGAGTAAGTCTAGGAACAGAGAGTAAATTACGAGTAACAGAGGGAACATGAAGAACATTCTTAAGATGCAAATTCCTAGAGGTGTTCATGAGAAGTGATGCCTGACCAATATGAGAGATGCGCATACCTGCCCCATCTGCCGTGTGAACCTTGTCGTGGCCATGGTAGGGTTGCTGAACGTTGAGCTTGCCTAGTTCATTCGTCACGTGGGCTGTCGCTCCAGTATCCATGTACCAGGAAGGATCAACAGGATATGAAGGTGTATGTCCCTGCTGCGCCATAAGAACTTGATGATCATTGCCCTTGCCATTGTTGCCGAGACCGAGGAAGTCGGTCTTGAAGCGACGATGACAGCGAGAGGCAATGTGAACTGGCAGGCCACAGAGTTGACACGGCTAGGCCGCTCCACAAGCAGCACAACATGCACGATGACGGCCATCGATAGTGACCACAGAGGAGCCAGGGCGCGACGGCGACTGCTGACCC
>NC_041389.1:59261520-59279807 GCF_002162155.2 Triticum dicoccoides | reverse complement strand
AGCCGAGGAAGCAGAAGGGCCGCGGCCACCTCCTTTGCCACGGTACGCGGCATTGACAGAGGGGTCCACGGGAGTGTCCGGGTGGCGTGCATTGAGGCGTTGCTCCGTCGAGAGGAGACGGCTGTAGAGATCCTAAGGACGGATAGGAACCTTGCATTCATTGATCACCTCTGCCAGCGAGTCGTAATCGCTATCCAGGCCTGCGAGGATGTAGGAGGTGAACTCAGTGTCACGAAGAGGCTCACCAATGGAAGCAACAGTGTCGGCCAACTTTTTGATTTTGTTGTAGAAGACGGTCACCGAACCGTTGTCCTTGCGAGTGTCAGCAAGCTTCGTGCGGATGGACATGCTCTACGCAGTAGACTGTGATCAAAAGCTCGACTCCAGGATGTCCCACACCTCATGAGATGTCGCGGCAAAGAGAACCAGCCCGGCAACACCCTCGCCAAGGGAGGATTGGATCGCTGAGAGGATGGCTTGGTCCTGAGCAATCCACGTGTGAAACATCGGATGATGCGGCGGTGGACACGGCAAGGTACCGTCGACGAAACCCTCCAAGTAGTGCCTGTGAAGCAGAGGGAGCTGATACGTCCATTTTGCATCATGCTTTCATATCAATATTTATTGCATTATGGGTTGTTATTACACATTATATCTCAATACTTATGGCTATTCTCTCTTATTTTACAAGGTTTACCATGAAGACAGGGAATGTCGGCAACTGGAATTCTGGCTGGAAAAGGAGCAAACATTGGAAAGCTATTCTACACAGCTCCAAAAGTCATGAAACTCCACGAAACAACCTTTTGGATTTAATAAGAATTTCTTAGCAAAAGAAATAGGCCATGGCCCACACCCTGTCCAGGAGACAGGGGGGCGCCCCCCCCCCCTATAGGGCGCGCCCCCTATCTACTGGCCCCCCTGGTGGGCCTCCGGCGTCCATCTTCTTCTATATCATCACTTTTACCCTGGAAAAAATCGTGGGCAAGCTTACGGGATGAAACTCCGCCGCCACGAGGCGGAACCTTGGTAGAATCAATCTAGGGCTCTGGCGGAGCTGTTCTGCCGGGGACACTTCCCAACGGGAGGGGGAAATCATCACCAACGTCATCACCAATGATCCTCTCATCGGGAGGGGGTCAATCTCCATCAACATCTTCACCAGCACCATCTCCTCTCAAAACCCTAGTTCATCTCTTGTATCCAATCTTGTATCAAAACCACAAATTGGTACCTGTGGGTTGTTAGTAGTGTTAATTACTCCTTGTAGTTGATGCTAATTGGTTTACTAGGTGGAAGATCATATGTTCAGATCCTTTATGCATATTATTACTCCTCTGATTATGAACATGAGTATGCTTTGTGAGTAGTTATGTTTGTTCCTGAGGACATGGGTGAAGTCTTGCTATTAGTAGTCATGTGAATTTGGTATTCGTTCGATATTTTGATGAGATGTATGTTGTCTTTTCCTCTAGTGGTGTTATGTGAACGTCGACTACATGACACTTCACCATTATTTGGGCCTAGAGGAAGGCACGGGGAAGTAATAAGTAGATGATGGGTTGCTAGAGTGACAGAAGCTTAAACCCTAGTTTATGCGTTGCTTCGTTAGGGGATGATATGGATCCATACGCTTAATGTTGTGGTTAGGTTTACCTTAATACTTATTTTTTTAGTTGCGGATGCTTGCAATAGGGGTTAATCATAAGTGGGATGCTTGTCCAAGTTAGGGCAGTACCCAAGTACCAGTCCACCCACATATCAAATTATCAAAGTACCGAACGCGAATCATATGAACATGATGAAAACTAGCTTGACGATAATTCCCAATGTGTCCTCGGGAGCTCCTTTATCATTATTATAATTTGTCCAGGCTTATCCTTTGCTACATAAAGGATTGGGCCACCTTGCTGCACTTTACTTACTTTATTTACTTGTTGCTCATTAATATTTATCTTATCACAAAACTATCTATTACCTACAATTTCAGTGCTTGCAGAGAAAACCTTACTGAAAACCGTTTGTCATTTCCTTCTGCTCCTCGTTGGGTTCGACACTCCTACTTATCGGAAGGACTACGATAGATCCCCTACACTTGTGGGTAATCAGGAGCACTTGCGCGCGCCAGTAGAGGTAGTTGTCCGGCTTGAGCTTGACCGGGAGGAGGTGCGAGAACAGGAACGGCGGCGAGGAGATCGCAGCCAAAGCAGCTTCAAGGTCCATGTAGGGTGGCGGCGCGGATGGAGGTTGATGTGGAGCACCATATGCCTCAATGCCGTAAGAAGGCGGTGCACCATACACTGTCGGTGGGCCATACGGCGAAGGAGCCGCGGGGGCGCCGGACCGAGGATAGGCGCCGTGTGGAGGGCGCGGCGCGGGTGAAGAGACGTACGGGGCATCGGACAGAGGAAGACCACCATAGCCAACGTAGGCCGCGTGAGGGGCGTCGGCAACAGAAGGACCCGCTGCGGTGAAGGCGACAACAGCAAGGTCGGACACAGCCGGGCGCATCATCGGATGCGGGGCGGCTGAGGGCGGCGGCGCATGTACCAGTGAGTACGAGGCGGCCGGAAGCATGGTAGATGTAGAGGGCGACGATGAGTGGCCGGCGTACTGGTACGCGATGGGGCCGGCGTACTGGTGGCCTGCAGATTGCGTCGTCAGGGGGTCGAGCGAACCCGCCGTCGTGTAGGGTGCAGCCCCTCCATAGAGGAGAGCCGCGAGCGATGGCGGAAGGAATGGCGATAGGGCGGAGACCCGCGCTAGCAGCGGCAGTCGATGCGGCGGCGAGGGACGCTGCGAGGGCAGCGGCGGTGTCGGCGGCCGGATGCGTCATGACGACGGCGGCTGGCGGCGAGGGTGTAGCAGAAGACTTAGGTTAGATCGGTAGGCGTGATACCATGTAAAACAAAGGATTTAGGTTTTGTGGCGCACCTCCAACGTGGGGTGGCCTTTGTATTATATAGAGGGTACATCATCGTGTACAAGTGCAGTTACAACTATAATACATGTAGGCCCAGTTGAAAGTGCAACAATCCCTAGGTGGTTTTGGTAATTCCTAACAACATATAGCTCATTGAGCTAACATTATTCCAAGATGAATATTTCAGGAAAAGCTCAATGAATCGAATGGCTTGGATGAGAAAAGTGGACCCCTCAAAATGCTAAGGATAAAAGGATTGGCTCAAGCTCAAAATCTGAAGACTCTACATTTTATATTTTAGTGATCCAACATCACATTGAGTCTATAGGAAAAGCCAATACTATCAAGGAGGGATGGGGTGTTGCTTAATGAGTTTCTTGCTCCATAGTGCTTAGTGATATGCTCCAAAGCCCTCAACTAATTTCTCACATCCACATATGACCTAAACCAAAAGTCAAACTCGGCCCTACCGATTCTTTCTATCCGGCGCCACCGAGTTCAAATGTCATAGCCACTGCCATAAACCCTAGGCAAATCGGTCTCACCTATAGGGATCTCGGTCTCACCGAGATGGGATTGTAATCTCTCTGTTTCCCTTCGTAACGTTTCGGTACCACCGAGATGAGCGATCGGTCCCACCGAGACTGCAATGTAAACTCCCTGTTTCCTTTTCGTAACATTTCGGTCCCACCGAAATGAGAGAACCGGTCCCACCGAGTTTACCTGACCAACTCTCTAGTTAGCTTATTACCAGAATTGGTCCCACCGAATTTGTGTACTCACTCTCACCGAGATTACATTACGCCCTTACCCTAACCATATCGGTCCTACCGAGTTGCATGTCGGTCCCACGGAAAATCCTAACGGTCACTAGATTTGCTGAATCGGTCCAACCGAGTTTCTCAATTCGGTCCCACCGAGTTTGGCAAATTGTGTGTAACGGTTAGATTTTGTGTGGAGGCTATATATACCCCTCCACCTCCTCTTCATTCGTGGAGAGAGCCATCAGAACAAACCTACACTTCCAACTTGCATTATCTGAGAGAGAACCACCTACACTTGTGTTGAGGCCAAGATATTCCATTCCTACCATATGAATCTTGATCTCTAGCCTTTCCCAAGTTGCTTTCCACTCAAATCTTCTTTCCACCAAATCCAAATCCTGTGAGAGAGAGTTGAGTGTTGGGGAGACTATCATTTGAAGCACAAGAGCAAGGAGTTCATCATCAACACACCATTTGTTACTTCTTGGAGAGTGGTGTCTCCTAGATTGCCTAGGTGTCACTTGGGAGCCTCCGACAAGATTGTGGAGTTGAACCAAGGAGTTTGAAAGGGCAAGGAGATCGCCTACTATGTGAAGATCTACCGCTAGTGAGGCAAGTCCTTCGTGGGAGACAGCCATGGTGGGATAGACAAGGTTGCTTCTTCGTGGATCCTTCGTGGGTGGAGCCCTCTGTGGACTCGCGCAACCGTTACCCTTCGTGGGTTGAAGTCTCCATCAACGTGGATGTACGATAGCACCACCTATCGGAACCACGACAAAAACATCCATATCTCCAATTGCGTTTGAATTCTCCAAACCCTCCCCTTTACATTCTTGCAAGTTGCATGCTTTTTGCATGCTTGCTTGAATTGTGTTAAGATTGCTTGACTTGTGCTAAGATAGCTAAAATCTGCCAAAGACTAAAATTGGGAAAATGATAAGTTTTTATTTGGTCAAGTAGTCTAATCATCCCCCCTCTAGACATACTTTCGATCCTACAAGTGGTATCAGAGCTTTGGTCTCCATTTGCTTTGATTTCCATAGCTTTTGGTGGTCATAGCCTTGGTTTCACAACCTAGGAGAGTATGGCGTCTAGCGAGGGAAATTATCACCGTAGAGGTCCTTACTTTGATGGCACTAATTTTGCTATTTGGAAGCATAAGATGAAAATGCATATTCTTGGACATAACCCCGCCGTTTGGGCTATTGTGTGTATTGGCTTGCAAGGTGAATTATTTGATGGGAGAGAACCGAACCGTGAAGCTAGCGCGGAAGAGTTGAAGATGCTGCAATACAACGCTCAAGCTTGTGATATCCTCTTCAACGGATTGTGCCCCGAAGAATTCAACAAAATCAGCCATCTTGAGAATGCAAAGGAAATTTGGTATACTTTGATTGATATGCATGAAGGTACCGACTTCGTCAAGGAATCCAAGTTGGATGTGCTTCAAAGTCAACTTGACAAGTTCAAATGAAGGATGGTGAAGGTGTCGCTGAAATGTACTCTAGGCTTGCTCTTATCACGATTGAGATTGCTGGGTTAGGTAGTGAAGAGATGACCGACAAATTCATCATCAAGAAGATCCTTAGAGCTTTGGACGAAAAATATGATACCGTGTGCACATTGATCCAAATGATGCCCAATTACAAAGATCTCAAGCCAACGGAAGTCATTGGAAGAATTGTTGCTCATGAGATGTCACTCAAGGATAAGGATGAACTTCACAACAAGCCAAGTGGAGCTTACAAAGCCTCATGTGAAGCCCCCACATCATCAAGTGAGAAACAAACCTTCAATGAAGAATTGAGCTTAATGGTGAAGAACTTCAACAAGTTCTACAAGAATAGAAGCAAAGAGAGAAGCTCCAAGTCAAGGTCCTACAATGAAAAAAGATCTTCTAGTCGAGAGCGCAATTGCTACAATTGTGGGAGACCCGAACACTATTCCAATGAGTGTACGACACCCTACAAAAGAAGAGAAGAATCACCCAAGAGAAGAAGTAGAAGAGAAGAATCACCACCAAGAGAGAGGAGGAGTAGAGATGATCGTTATGAACGAAGAACATCCCGGAGAAGCAAGGATTAGGAAAGGAAGGACAAATCATCAAGGAGCTACACAAAACGAAGACATCAAGCTCATGTTGGTGAATGGGTATCCGGCTCCGACTCCGACAATCACTCTGAGAGAAGCTATCACTCCGACTCCGAATATACCCAAGATGAAGGTGTTGCCGGTCTAGCACTTGTGTCAACCAACTCCTACGACATATTTGATTCACCAAATGAAGGACTTGGAAGATGCTTCATGGCTAAAGGCCCAAAGGTAACACACCCCGAGTATGTTGATTTCAATAGTGATGAAGATGACTTGTTAGGTGATGATGATTTACTTGTTGACAACTTTAGTGATGAATACTATGATGAAACGTTAATTAATCATGCTAATCAAGATAAAACGAATGACAATGATAAGGAGAAGATTGAGCTTCTAACTAAAGAACTAAACACTCTTAAGTTAGCTCATGAAACTATCTTAGAATATCATCGAGAACTTTTAAGGACTCATCAGAAGTTACGCTTTGAAAAGCTCAACCTTGAGCAAGAGCATGAGTTCTTAAAGGCAATCAATGATGATCTCCGTAAGAAAAGTTCTTCTTACATTGCCAAGCATTTACTCTTATCTACTTACATGCCTCAAGTCAAGTCTATTAACAAGAACAAGAAGGATTCTTCCTCTAGTAGTAATAATAATCATGCTAAATCCAATGTTGTTGCTTCTAGTAGTTCTCTTGATTCCACTAATGATTCTCTTAGCCAAGTTACACTTGAGCAAGAAAATAGCCTATTGAAGGGAATTATAGAGAAAGGTGTTTACAAGAGCCTTGCCGGGAGTAAGCAATTTGAGGAAATTGTACGCAAGCAAGGAAGGCACCGGAAGAACCAAGGTGTTGGTTTTGAACGGAAGTTCAATGCCAATGGAGTTGAGTGGGAAGAAGATCAATACCCCAAGACGAAGTTTGTTCCTCAACAAGAGAAGTATGATCCTACTTCCTTCAAGGGGACACAAGCTCAAGACGATCTTCCACCACAAGACCACAAGCAAAAAGGCAAGGGTAAGCTTCAAGAGGAGATTGATGCATTTGAAGAAGCTCCAAAGGCCTTGGTCAAGTGGGTTCCAAGACTACGTCAAGCTCTACTTCATCAAGTATGACTACAACTCCAAGGATTCCCATCAAGATGATGTGGATCCCGAAGAAGAAGAACTAGAGAGTTCTTGAGGGTGACTCCACCAACATATTTCACTCATATCATTTTGTCAACAACAAGTGTATTCAACTTTCACATCTTGCACTAGTTCAAGGAGTCACAAACCCTCTTGTTGGTAAGATAAGGGACAAGGTAACCTAATGCTTTCATAGACATCATCTTATGTGTGCGTCACTCTATGTCTATGGATATCCTTGTTTGTTCCTTGTGGGACTAACCCGTGTAGGTATTGAAAGTGCAACTCACTCCAAAGGATTGCTCCAAATGATCTACATCAACTTTGAGCATCCACATCTTCAACACCTACATGAAGTCATCATCGACAAAACCCAAGGTTAGTTCATCCCTCAAAGGGGGGATCTCACATCTAGGGGGAGCTTTACTCTAAGAATTGAGTCAAAGCAACTCTAATGGTGTGAACACATCGATGCATTATGTAAAAGTGGTAACCCCACTTGAGCTTAAACAATGAGTATGACCTATGATCAAATGTTCGCATTTGACTCCTAAGTCAATATACTCATATATAGATGACCCAGTCATCGCCAATTGCTTGATAGATGCTAGAATTGGTTGTGCATGCTTTGCCACATATTTCATTTGCCATTTTATTGTGTGAGCATGTTGGTTGCATATTTTACTCATTCGAGGATATCCACTTGTTGCTTTGATTGATTGGTTTCTTTTTCATTTGCCAAGTGGATGGACAAGAATGCCTAAGAACCTTCTATAGCTATCTATGATTTTCTTGTCTCAAACTCTATTCATGCTACATCACAAAATTTGATCAAGTCAGATTCGAACCACTCTGTGTGAGGAGCACTCGGAGTCCCCGATTCGTCATAGACTTAAACTTCCAAAACTTCTTTGTGCGTTTCAGTCTGACCGATTCTTCCATTTCGGTCATACCGAGATCACTAAGTCGATCTATGTTTTCAATCTCGGTGCAACCGATTTGAACTTTTCGGTCACACTGAGTTGCTGTAATTGTCAGCAGTTATACATCTCGGTGCCACTGAGTTGTTCCACTCGGTCACGCCGACAGGGTCGGGCTATATATACCCACGGGCAGAAATTTGGAAACTTTCTCCGAACTCTTTCGCCCGCGCGTAGCTCGCTCTGCTTCTAGGGTCTCCAGATCGTCCTCCTCATCGCCAACTTCCTCCAGTCGCTGGTCTCCGACGCCGTCAATGGAAATCATCGCCGCCGTTGCCGCCGTAGCGAGTTCATCGCCGAACTAGAGTATGGAGTCGATCACTGTGCTATCCCCGTCTGATTCCTAGCACATTGTGTTCGCCATGAATCTTGCCATGATTGAAACCATCCTATCTAGTCAAAATACTCCGTAGATTAGAGATGAATAGAAAATTTAGGGTTAGGTTTCCGCCAAAACCATCTCGGACCCACCGAGTTGTAGAACTCGGTTCCACCGATTCGGCTAAGGCCATTGCACATGTGATTCTTGGTCTGACCGAGAATTGCAAATCGGTGTGATCGAGTTCAGGACTTTGTGAAACCCTAGCAGTCTCGGTGCCACCGAACTGTGACTCGGTCTGACCGAGTTCACTAGTTTAGGTTCCAAAAGCTGCTTCGGTATCACCGACTTTACAAATCGGTTGATCCGAAATGCTTTCTGTGGAAAACTAAAACTAAGTTTTTGACTCATTCTTTTGCAAAAACCTTTGTATTTTGTGATGCTCATACACTCTATCTCATCTATATCTATTCACAGGGTCTGCAGTCAGTGTTTGCAATATGTCTGATCCTTATGCAGTCAGGAGGAGGACTGCTGTTGACTACAGGTTCCATACAAAGGAACAACAGGATTTCTATGAGACAGTGTTGCTGGACAAGAAGCCAATAGTGTGTGACATGAGGTGGGTTGACTGGACCTACATGAAGGGGAATGAAGAACACTATCCTGGTGTGTATGACAGTTTCAGTGCTTGTGGAGTGGCAGACTTTGTTGGGCAGAAGCTCACAAAGTGGAATGATGAGCTCATAATGCAATTCTACTCCACAGCACATTTCTATCCAGATGGTAGGATAGTATGGATGTCTAAAGGTACTAGGTACCAATCATCAATTGAAGAATGGGCTAATCTGATCAGTGCACCTAAGGAGAAAGAGGATGACTTGGATGTCTATGCCAAGAAGAAGATGGATCACAACTCTATGGCACATATGTACAAGGAGATCCCAGATGCTACTGTTGAAACACACAAGTTTGGATCAGTACATTACCTTCTGTCAGGACTGCCAACCATCAACTGGATCCTCAGGCACACTCTCTTTCCCAAGTCAGGTGATCACAACATGATCAGAGGCCATGCAATAAATCTGCTACACTTATTTGATGTGCCACAGAAGTTCAAGGTCATGAGCCTTATAGTTGAAACTATCAAGAGGACAGTAGCTGAACAAAAGAGAAGTTGTGGTTATGCCCCACAGATCCAGGAGTTAATTAACTCCAAGATGGGCACTAGCACATACTTGTTGGACAAGGATCACATGCCTATCTATCCAGACTTTGAGGACAACCAAGTGGTTATGGATGAAGATGAACCATCTTCTGTGCATGCTCAAGCAAAGAAGGAGAAGGCAAGGACAGAGAAGGCTACCCAGATGCCAACAATGGAAGAGGCATCTCAGTACTTTTTGAAGAGCAAACAAGATCAGCTTGGCTACTTGATTGCATCCATTCTGAGGATTGAGAAGGGGCTGGCCACCTTGACTCAAAACCAGGAGAGCCTGGAGAGGATCATGGAGCAGAAGTTCTATGACTTGGATGTGAAGGTAACTGAGATCCAGTCTGTTGTTGAGCAGCTTCAGGATGATATGCAGGAGAGGAAGGGCAAGACTACCACTGATGCATTTACCAGAGTGCCTAGAGCTCAGAGATCAGCTGCAGTGCCGGTGACAGACACCAGAGCCACTTCATCTGCACCAGCTCCAGCTCCATTGCAACCAGCTCCAGCACCTACTCCTCCATCTCCATCCACATCTACTGAAGTCTTCGTTCATGGAGCCATGTCTATACCACCACCTGAAGATCAAGCCTGAGAGACGATTTCGTGCTATGCATTTTCTATGAACTTTTGGTAACTTGTTGCCAAAGGGGGAGAAAAATGTATAGATCATAGGATTCGAGAGAGAGTGTTGCTTTTTATTCTCTCTTGCTTTGGTGGTTGAACTTTATTTGCTTGTTGAGATACTTTATGTCTGTGTGATACCTGGATGATCATGTGTTTGATCAGTTGCTACATTTATGCTTGTTGGATGACATTGTCCTTTTATTTATCTCTATATGATCATTCACTTTGCTTGGTGATGAGTGCATGTATTCAATTATTATCATTTTGAGCGCTCCACCAAGATGTATGTGACATGGAAGAGTAACCCATGAGCCTAACTCTTTGTGCATTTGCAGTCCAAAGCAAATCTTAAACTATGCACAAATTTAGGGGGAGCTCTTGCTTATCACATACTTCTCAAAGCGACAATGTTTTTCACTCTTATTATCATTTGTCGAAGCTTTGATCTATATGTTGTCATCAGTTACCAAAAAGGGGGAGATTGAAAGTGCAACTATCCCTAGGTGGTTTTGGTAATTCCTAACAACATATAGCTCATTGAGGTAACATTATTCCAAGATGAATATTTCAGGAAAAGCTCAATGAATGGCATGGCAAGGATGAGAAAAGTGGACCCCTCAAAATGCTAAGGATAAAAGGATTGGCTCAAGCTCAAAAGCTCAAGACTCTACATTTTATATTTTAGTGATACAAGATCACATTGAGTCTATAGGAAAGGTGGTTTTGGTAATTCCTAACAACATATAGCTCGTTGAGGTAACATTATTCCAAGATGAATATTTCAGAAAAAGCTCAATGAATGGCATGGCATGGATGAGAAAAGTGGACCCCTCAAAATGCTAAGGATAAAAGGATTTGCTCAAGCTCAAAAGCTCAAGACTCTGTATTTTATATTTTAGTGATCCAAGATCACTTTGAGTCTATAGGAAAAGTCAATACTATCAAGGAGGGATGAGGTGTTGCTTAATGAGTTTCATGCTCCATAGTGCTTAGTGATATGCTCCAAAGCCCTCGACTACTTTCTCACATCCAGATATGATCTAAACCAAAAGTCAAACTCAGCCCTACCGATTCTTTCTATCCGGTGCCACCGAGTTCAGATGTCATAGCCACTGCCACAAACCCTAGGCAAATCGGTCTCACCGATAGGGATCTCGGTCTCACTAAGATGGGAGTGTAATCTCTTTGTTTCCCTTCGTAACGTTTCGGTACCACCGAGATGAGCGATCGGTCCCATCGAGATTGCAATGTAAACTCCCTATTTCCTTTTCGTAACATTTCGGTCCCACCGAAATGAGCGAACCAGTCCCACCGGGTTTACCTGACCAACTCTCTGGTTAGCTTATTACCAAAATCGGTCCCAGACTTTGTGTAATTGGTCTCACCGAGATTATGTTAAGCCCTAGCCCTAACCATATCGGTCCTACCGAGTTGCATGTCGGTCCCACCGAAAATCCTAACGGTCACTGGATTTGCTGAATCGGTCCGACCGAGTTTCTCAGTTCGGTCCCATCGAGTTTGGCAACTTGTGTGTAATGGTTAGATTTTGTGTGGAGGCTATATATACCCTTCCACCTCCTCTTCATTCGTGGAGAGAGCCATCAGAACAAACCTACACTTCCAACTTTCATTTTCTGAGAGAGAACCACCTACACTTGTGTTGAGGCCAAGATATTCCATTCCTACCATATGAATCTTGATCTCTAGCCTTTCCCAAGTTGCTTTCCACTCAAATCTTCTTTCCACCAAATCCAAATCTTGTGAGAGAGAGTTGAGTGTTGGGAAGACTATCATTTTAAGCAAAAGAGCAAAGAGTTCATCATCAACACACCATTTGTTACTTCTTGAAGAGTGATGTCTCCTAGATTGGCTAGGTGTCACTTGGGAGCCTCCGACAAGATTGTGGAGTTGAACCAAGGAGTTTGAAAGGGAAAGGAGATCGCCTACTTCATGAAGATCTACCGCTAGTGAGGCAAGTCCTTCGTGGGCGACATCCATGGTGGGATAGAAAAGGTTGCTTCTTCGTGGATCCTTCGTGGGTGGAGCCCTCCGTAGACTCGCGCAACCGTTACCCTTCGTGGGTTGAAGTCTCCATCAACGTGGATGTACGATTGCACCACCTATCGGAACCACGACAAAAACATTCGTGTCTCCAATTGCGTTTGAATTCTCCAAACCCTCCCCTTTACATTCTTGCAAGTTGCATGCTTTACTTTCCGCTGCTCATATACTCTTTGCATGCTTGCTTGAATTGCGTTAAGATTGCTTGACTTGTGATAAGATAGCTAAAATCTGCCAAAGACTAAAATTGGGAAAAGGATAAGTTTTTATTTGGTCAAGTAGTCTAATCATCCCCCCCCCTCCTCCAGACATACTTTCGATCCTACACTAGTATATACAGAGTCTAGCAGCTACCCAGAAGGAGACCGCCATGGTGTAGCCGGCCTTGAATTCGGTTGTGGCCGTGGTCTCGTTCTTGCTGTCGGTGAAGTGCGGTTTCCGGGCAAGGAGGATGGAGGCCAGTCGGCGGGGGCATTGCCGGCATCACCCGTCGCCATCATCAAGGTTCCGATCTTGGAGACAAGATTTAGATCTTTTTTTTGGACCTTGATAACCACCATACACTAGATCTGGAGGCTATCCAGTCCGAACGACGATCGGAACCACCCCCAGCATGAACACCTCCACGCTGGAATCCTCTAGTGCGCCACGAGTGGGCAAAGCCCAGCAAAGCCAATCGCTGGATAATAGTTCCTATCACTCCGCTACTTATCACAACATCCGAGTTTTTCCTTTTTTTCTCCATCAATTCATTCATTCAAAACGTTTATTTCTTAAACCGTATGTTCAAATCTTGAACCATTTTCATCATTGAATTTCACACGTGAAATCTTCAAAACTAAATTCCATGTCGTTTGGTTGTCATGAACTTTTTTTCACAAAAAAACTGAACGGAAAAACCAAACCGGAATCATGTTTTTTTTTCTTTTCAGAAAGAGGCGCATCCCTACCTCTCGCGAATACACAACCACGCCTCTCGCGGAAGCAAAATCGTGCCACTCACGGAAGAAAAAAAACAGAAAACAATTATTTTTTCATTTCCGAGAGTCACAGCCGTGCCTCTCGCGGAAGCAAACCCATGCCTCTCATGGAAAGAAAAAAAATACATAAAACACATTTTTTTTTCGTTTCCAAGAGGCATGGTCGTGCCTCTCGCGAAAGAAAAATAAAATCAGAAAACACACATTTTTCGTTTCCAAGAGCCACGGCCGTGCCTTTCGTTAAAGCAGAATCGTGCCTCTCGCGGAAGCAAACCGTGCCTCAGGCGACAGAAAAAAAAAACAAAAAACGCGTTTTTTTCGTTTTCAAGAGGCGTCGCCGTGCCTCTCGCGAAAGCAAACCCACGCCTCACACGGAAGAAAAAAAATGTGTTTTTTCGCGTGATTTTTTTCAAATATTATTTTTGGTCCAAAACTAAAGAAAGACCGGTGAAAAACCAAAAAGCCGGGAAAGAACCCCGGAAAAACTGTTTAATAAGCCAAAAACACGTACGGAAATAAAAAAAATCCGAAGGTAACGACATGTGGCGGTGGGTGAGAGCGCATCAAAGTAGCGCGCTCTGAGCCCACCACCAAGTGATCATTGGGAGGCTCCTGAAGAAGCGCTCGCCAACTAGTTGCTCTCTCTATCGAACGAACCATTGTCCCTTCTTGAAAAATTTGCTCCTGTGGCATTCTAGCGTGACCCCTAAATGGCCCAAACCGTGCAAGAAAAAGATGTCATAAACAAAAAAAATAAGATACAGACTTAAAAACAAGATATGATGAATTTATAACATGCCATGCACTAATTTATAAAAACTGCCATGTTATATTATATGGAACTAGACAAAATTTATGAATTTTTAAACATGTCACATGGCAAAATATAATCAGTTTCGTAATGTCCACATGGAAAAAAGGCTTTATATGACAAATTTCTCAACTTTTTGGTGTATAAGACATGGCAATTTTTGGAATTGTTTCTAATAGTAGGATGGCAAATTTTACATAATCTTTTTGAATTTTTTGAATAATTTTTTTCCTACACGTGGATAATTAAAAAAACAAGCCTCATAGCAAATGCAAATTTAAGGTCATGAAAATTCTAAAAACATCTTTGATAATGCTCACATGGCAATTTTCTAGAACCGCCATGGCGGAAATTACCTTGGAAAAATTGCCATGGCAGATTTATCTTAAAATTTGTCATGGTATTTTAATTAAACTTGCCATGTTAGTATGACAAATTTGCCATGTATGTAAAAAACACCAATTATAAAAATAATTGCCATGGCATATTTATTATATTAAAATTTGCCATGGTATTTTAATTAAACATGCCATGTTTGTATGACAAATTTGGCATGTATGTAAAAAACACCAATTATAGAAGTAATTGCCATGGCATATTTATATTGAAATTTTCCATGGTATTTTAAGTAAATTTGCCATGTTTTATGTGAGAAATTTGTCATGTATTTAAAAAATAAAAAATGGAACAAACTTTTTGGTCTATAAAACATGGCAATTTTTGGAAACGTTTCTAATAGTTGGATGACAAATTTTACACAATGTTTTTGAATTTTTCTAATAAAACTTATTTTCTACACATGGCAAAACTAGAATTTTTCTCGTTGTAGCAAATGCAAATTTTATGGCAAAAAACATTCTGACAATATCTCTAATAATGCTCACATGGCAATTTTCTAGAATCCCCATGGCGGAAATTACTTGGAAAATTGCCATGGCAGATTTATATTAAAGTTTGCCATAGTATTTTAATTAAACTTGCAATGTTTGTATGACAAATTTTCCATGTATGCAAAAAAATAAAAATTATAAAAATAATTGCCATGGCATATTTATGTTGAAATTTGCCATGTATTTTAATTAAAATTGTCATGTTTTGAGTGATAAATTTGCCATGTATTTTAAAAAATGGAACAAACTTTTTGGTGTATAAGACATGGCAATTTTTGGAAACGTTTCTAATAGTCAGATGGAAAACTTTACTTAATGTTTTTGAATTTTTCTAATAAAACTTATTTGTCTACACATGGCGAAACTAGAATTTTTCTCCTCGTAACAAATGCAAATTTTATGGTAAAAAACATACTGACACATCTCTGATAATGCTCACGTGGAAATTTTCCAGAACGACCATGGCGGAAATTACCTTGGAAAAATAGAAAAAGATGGCACAAACACAAATTGCCGACAAAAGATTGTCGTGGCAGATTTAAGAAAAAAAGAAGCTAAAATACCAGGGTAACTAAATTGCAACAACAAATAGATGGTCGTAGGTCATTAACAACACGAAGATTGCAAATGAAAGCAGATAATCTGTTCTACACTGCACCAGTTTGGTTTGTACTACTATTCTTAAACACAATATCTGGTTGGCACGAAATATTCGTAGTTTTCAGCCAGATAGTAAATGATTGAATTGTGGGTTTGAACTGTTCATTCACGCATGGATCATGAAGATCGAGGAAACTGAACTACGGAGTAGCTAGCACACACTGAAACAAAGTCACTGGAACTGAACTAGCTAAACTGAACCAACGAAAACACACACCAGATCCACGGACATCAGTAAGCAAATAGCGGGACTGGTTCCAGTGTTGGTGTTCTGTTGATGAAGACTTGGGCATCAGATCCAATTGGACCTCGATTCCGGTTGGCGGCGTGCAACGGCAGCCATAGTTGCTGGCCACATCCTAGCATGTGGAGGAGCACGGAGCTGGCTCGCCCTTGTGTAGGGACGCCTCATCCAGATCCTATCGCGACTCGCAACCGCCGCCAGCGGGGATGCCATGATCCCGTTTTCCTGCAAAGGTGGGTCTGCCGAGGAGGCCGGAGACGAGGTCCCGCACTTGTTTCTGCAGTAATTTGCAAGAGCTGGCAGTGCTTCCTATCGTTGTGGCGGTCTTGGGCACACGTCGCCAGCCGACAGGTACCACTAGCCCAAGGTGGCCTTGGCCAGATGCGCGGCTCCCGGATCTCCGGACTGTGGTGGTGGCCTCATTGCCGTGTGGTGACCATCGAAAGATCTTCGTGAGGATTGCTCCACATATGATGGTTTACTTCGATGATAAGACCTAAGAGCATCTCCAATAGATGGTCCAAAATTTGGCGGTCTAAAACCGGAGATGTAAAATTTGGACCACCAAAAGGTGTGTTTTGGAGCTCCGAAAAAAACTCAAGTCCAACAGATGGTCCAAATTTATGGTTCAAATTTGCAACTCCAATAGATGGTCCAAAATGAAGATGTAAATTTCTGAAATTCCTGAAATTTTACTAATACTGAGAATTCGCCAGTTTTAAACATCACTTAGCTGTTTTCAAAATGCTAGAACTATTGTTCTGTACCTCCTATGATGTTGTGCCTTATATCAATTTTGAGCATTTTTCTGTGATCTACATGTTAGTACCAATTACATCCATATTAGAGCTCATTTGCTTGATCATCAACAGCTCTAAAGCAGCTATGAAAATAAAGCTGTTTTTCGGTTTTTCTGTTAACAGAACATACCACTTTGCAGTTTTCGTATGATTTAATCCATGCATCGAAAGGATTTGGTCCAGTGGGATAAAATGGATTTTGTCATGTATACTTTCTACTCATATTATTTTCTCTCATGTTAACAAATGTTTAGACACTGTTTAGGGGCTGTTTAGAGGGCTAGTCAGTGTAATATCAGTAAAGCTAGCTAGCAGCTACAGTACCTAGAAGTACAAGCAGAGCGATGGAAATAGCCGAGCGTGGGCGGTCGGCCGTAGCAACGGGCAGGCAAGGGGGATTAGCACCGGGCGCGGCAGCGTGGGCGGAGCAGAGCCACGGCGCCAGGAGTGAGCTGCAGGCGACGCAGGGTGCGGCGGGGACGAGCGGGCGGAGCAGAGCCACGACACCTGGGAGTGGCTGGAGCGCAGCAGGGGCGCGGTGTCGCGCCCGTGGACTGCGCAAGCTGGCGAAGGCGGGCGCGGCTGAGCGGCCAGGAGCTCGCGACAGGCACGGCCATGGCGCGGCCACGCGAGGCTGGGGAGGCGGGGCTGCGGGGCAGGAGGCGAGCATGACGGGCAGTCGCAGCGAGCGAGCGCGAGGCGGCGCCGGATCTGATGCAGGCGGCGTGCGGCGGGGCGTGCGGCGGGGCGGCAGTGAACGGGCGGGAGGTCGCGGGCGGGCGGGCGGGAAAGGAAATGAAGTGGCGGTTGGGCATTCGCGGGCGGTGGCTGGTTTTAGATCAGATGCATCTCGTGATGTAAATTTGCACCACGAGGTGTTGTATTTTACATTATGAGGAGGCCGCGGTCCAAATTTTTTTACATATGGACCGTCTGTTGGAGCTGCGTTTTTGGCCTCAGACGGTCCAAAAGTTAGTTACTTTTACATTTGGACCATCTATTGGAGATGCTCGAAACTGCAGATTATGACTTGACGCGGAGGGATCGTTGTGTAGTGGCGGCGGTACATCGCATGTAGCTCCTGTGATCGTGGAAAAGCGGTGGCGACAAACATGGATAACGTCGATGGTGGTGCTACTCAAGCACACGGTCTCGAGCTCCGGGGTGAAAGCCTAGGTCTGACCCGAGGTTCAGGTGGTTATACCTGGCAATGAAGATGTTTTTATGTAGTTACCATGTTGAAGGCATTGCTCGGATAAGTTCGGACTAGTTCTTCAGCGTGAAAATCTAGACTCTAGCCTTGGTGGTTGGATCCAATGACGGCGACGCTTAAGTGTCGTTCCCTTTCCGAAGGCATTGCCATTGAAGAATATCGTGGTTCATGTGATGTCATTAGATGATTGGTGCAGATATGGTCATTTCTGTAGTTTGTGATCGTGGATCTGATCGATTTTAGATTTTTTTTTACTCACCTACACATAGCTTTGGTCATTCATGACTTTGCTATTTGCTGGCTTTTTTTTCTGTGTGTGTGTTGATGTTGGATATGTGCATCTTAACTATGCAGAGGCCGGGTGTGTGCTCACTGTGTTTGTATCTTCTTGATGCTCCATTTTGAGTCAATAAAATCCACCCTTTATCAAGAAAAAAGTAAGCAAATAGCGGGAGGGATGAGGGAGGGGCGCTGCGGCTATGTGTGGAGACCTGGAGGCGCGCGGGCGTGGGCCGATGGATAGTCTGGTCCACAAAGGCTTCCCACTCCGAGGGTCGTGGCTGATGGGAGTGGCGGCGCG
>NC_041389.1:59220076-59261155 GCF_002162155.2 Triticum dicoccoides | reverse complement strand
CGTGCACTCCTCCGCCACAGCTCCTCTGCTCCTCCGTTGCCTCCTCCATGTGTTGACCATGCCACCAAATCCATGTTGCGTCGACAGGATTGCTAGATCCGTGTGCTTCCAACCGCATCACCGTGGCCAGAAAAGGTGGGAGATGCAGCTCGTCTCCCCGAGCTCGCACCCGAGAGAACCTCGGGCGCCTGCCGCCTTCGCTCCCTGTGAACAGCACCTCCCACCGATGACTCCTCCTCATCTTCCTTGACCATGCGAGGCGGCAGAGTAGCTTGCCAGGGATGGTTGCCTCAGTGAGTTTGGGCAGAGGAGTGGAGAAAAAAGGGCATAGGAGTGGGGAAAAGTGGATAGAGAAGTGGGGGAGAGGGGAGGTGGTGTTCGCGACCAAAGCTGGCCAAATGGGCCATGCCAGCTGGGCCGGCCCGTTAGCATGCATGCACGGTACGACCCAGGCATGACATGAGCTAAACGGGCCGACCTGGCATGCTAGGAGCCGTGACTGGGTCTGAAGGCTGGGCACGTAGGCCAGCATGGCATGGCACGATTAGCTTTTCTAATTTATTTTTTCAGATTTTTTTTAAATATTTATAGGCTATAAAACAGCTCAAATAGAAAAAAAAATCCAAAATACGCCCCGCAGGCCAAAAAGTACATGATTCAACCGTGTCTGGCGTACCGACGGGCCGGCCTGATTAGCTAAGCGGTCGTGCCTGCGCTGCTAGGCGCAGCACGTGGGCCGGCGCGACACGACCCGCTTACTAATCGTGCCCATGTGGGCCGTGCCGTGCCATGCATGATTAGCACGGGTTGTGCCTGTGCCGTGCTGGGCCGGCCCATTTGACTGCGAACCGTACTCCAAGATTTGTGATTAATATCCTACGGTCCAGAGCATGTTTGTATGCAACTTCTAAAATACTGATCGTTCGGGAGATATAGATTCCGCTTTTTTAAGGGGATATTTGTATTCATGTGGCAATGAAAGCAACATTAGTATATCGTACAAAGTTCGAGGATTTTGGGATTATGGTTACCTCTCCTCTCACGTCCCCTCTCTCTAAGTCTTTTTCATGGAACTCTCTCTTTCTCTCTAAGCTTGAGGAAAGCCGGTGGTATTGACCTCCGCCTGGCCAATGGGCCCAAAGTACATACCAGATAACCACCAGCTCAACATCAAAATAGTCCAATCGCATTTACTTGGCCCAAGCGACCAGTTCCCTTTTCATTTTCAGCAGCTTCAATCTTGGAAGACTTACTTATAGAGGATATTTATGCCCCTAGGGTTTTCCTACTCCGGTGACTCGCAAGCCGTCAAGTGTAGACAATCTCCACCACCCTCCCGCCGATCCTAGCGTGTGCTTGGGCTAAGTAATGGGTCAACATTGTCCTTCCACCCATCCTCAGCATCGGTGCTTTTTCAGGGGGGGTCTCTTGGTGTGTGCTTAGATTGGATAGCAGAGTCGGCATCCCAGGCGTCTGGGGGCGCATCACTAGAAATAATAAAAATTACATCCAGATTCGTAGATCACCTAGCGATGACTACAAGCAATGAAGCGACCCGAAGACGCACCGCCGTCATCGCCCCTCCATCGCCTGAGCCGGGCAAATGTTGTTGTAGTAGGCAGTCCAAAGTCGTCATGTTAAGGCCCCATAGGAGCAGTGCACTAGAACAGCAACCGCCACTGATGAAGACTAGTGTAGATCGAGCCAATTTAAAGACACACGAACGTAGACAAACTATGGCGAGACCTGAGCAGATCCACCGGAGACACACCTCCACACGCCTACCAACGATGGTAGACACACCACCAGAATGGGGGTTAGACGGGGAGAACCTTATTCCATCTACAGGGAGCCTCCGTCATCTCGCCTTCCTGAGGAGGACACAAACTCTAAGAAAACTCAAATAAATATCTAAAAATGGAGCCCTCCCGACGACAAGGGTCAGAATTCACCGTACTCCTATGGTCCTAAGGCCATCCGAGATGATGCGGACTAGCGGCGGCACCAGAAGTAGGCGAAGGAACTCTAAGCTTTTTGGAGGAGTGGAGCCAGAGGCGGCGGCTGCTACATGTACTAATTGGTTGCCTCTCACTACTGGAATCAGAATCTCATTTACCGTCAGCCAGCTCTTTGTTGTCAGCTAGCTGATGGCAAAGAACGTCTTTGCCATCAGCTTACGTAAAACTGATGGCAAAGAATGAGCTGATGGTAAAGATCATGTTTGTCGTCAGCCTGCTCTTTGCCGTCTGCTAGCAGATGGCAAAGACGGTAGGTGGCCCACTAACGAGAATGACCTAACGATCGCTTTCTTTGCCGTATGCTAGCTGACGACAAAGCTTCTTTGCCGTATGCCAGTGGTTGTTTAACGGCCATTTCCCCCAGCCCACCCCGCTGTAATGGCCTACCAGCCCCACCCCTTGCCATCTGCGAGCAGACGGCAAAGAATCTTTGCCATCTGCTGGTAGATGGCAAAGAATTTTGCTATCTAACTTAAGGAAATATGCCCTAGAGGCAATAATAAAGTTGTTATTTATATTTCCTTATATCATGATAAATGTTTATTATTCATGCTAGAATTGTATTAACTGAAAACTTAGTACATGTGTGAATACATAGACAAACATAATCTCACTAGTATGCCTCTACTTGACTAGCTCGTTGAATCAAAGATGGTTAAGTTACCTAGCCATAGACATGAGTTGTCATTTGATTAACAGGATCACATCATAGGAGAATGATGTGATTGACTTGACCCATTCCGTTAGCTTAGCACTTGATCATTTAGTATGTTGCTATTGCTTTCATGACTTATACATGTTACTATGACTATGAGATTATGGAACTCCCGTTTACCGGAGGAACACTTTGTGTGCTACCAAACATCACAACGTAACTGGGTGATTATAAAGGTGCTCTACAGGTGTCTACGAAGGTACTTGTTGATTTGGCGTATTTCGAGATTAGAATTTGTCACTCCGATTGTAGGAGAGGTATCTCTAGGCCCTCTCGGTAATGCACATCACTATAAGCCTTGCAAGCAATGTGACTAATGAGTTAGTTGCGGGATGATACATTACTGAACGAGTAAAGAGACTTGTCGGTAACGAGATTGAACTAGGTATTGAGATACCGACGATCGAATCTCAGGCAAGTAACATACAGATGACAAAGGGAACAATGTATGTTGTTATGCGGTTTGACCGATAAAGATCTTCGTAGGATATGTAGGAGCCAATATGGGCATCCAGGTTCTGCTATTGGTTATTGACCAGAGAGGTGTCTTGGTCATGTTTACATAGTTCTCGAACCTGTAGGGTCCGCACGCTTAACGTTTGTTGACGATATAGTATTATATGAGTTATGTATGTTGGTGACCGAATGTTGTTCGGAGTCCCGGATATGATCACGGACATGACGAGGAACTCTGGAATGGTCCGGAGATAAAGACTGATATATGGGATAATAGTGTTTGGTCTCCTGAAGCGTTCCAAAATTCACCAGAAGGGGTTCCGGATGTTTCCCGAAATGTTTGGGTACAAGAACACTTTATTTGGGCCAAAGGGGAAAGCCCACAAGGTTTTTGGAAAGCGCAAAAGGAAGTTTTGCGGAGTCCAGGGGCCAGACGCCAGGGTCCCTGGCGTCTGGGTCTAGACGCTGGGAACCCTGGCGTCTAACCCTGGAGTCCGAGAAGGACTCTTGCTTTTCGGGTGAAAACGACTTTGTGGAGGCTTTTACTCCAAGTTTCAACCCCAAGGCTCAACATATAAATAGAGGGGCAGGGCTAGCACCAAAGACACATCAAGAAACACCAAGCCGTGTGTCGGCAACCCCGTCCCCTCTAGTTTATCCTCCGTCATAGTTTCCATAGTGCTTAGGCGAAGCCCTGCGGAGAATGTTCTTCACGAACACCATCACCATGCCGACGTGCTGCCGGAACTCGTCTACTACTTCACCCGTCTTGCTGGATCAAGAAGGCGAGGACGTCATCGAGCTGAACGTGTGCTGAACATGGAGGTGTCGTACGTTCGGTACTTGATCGGGGCGGATCGTGAAGGTGTACGACTACATCAACCACGCTGATAAATGCTTCCGCTTAGCAATCTTCAAGGCTATGAAGATACACTCCCCCTCTCGTTGCTATGCATCACCATGATCTTGCATGTGCGTAGGAAACTTTTTGAAATTACTATGTTCCCCAACACTAACGGCCCCACCTCTCCATTCCACATCCATCCATCTAAAGAAAATGAGGTAAAAAAGAAAAAGAAGAACGAGACAGATATCACCGCACGCCTCTCTCTCTCTCTCTCTATCTATCTATCTATCTCTCGCTTGTCTCTTCCTTCCCCCGAGACCGTCGCCGCCGCCACCTACGCCGCTCGATTCCGGCGTGTTCCGGTGGGCCTCGCTGGCACGCAGCACAGATCCGAGCTCTTCTGCTTCCGCTCTTCCCTTCCTTCTGGCCAGATCCGCCTCTCGCGACCCCAGGAGCTCATCCCCGACCCCTTCCCATGGCTAGGGTTTTGAGGGTAGCGTCCCCACCAACTTCGGCGCGGCAGCAGCGACTGTGCTGCGCCCTGTTCGACGCCCACCGCAAGTCCCACGGGCGGTTCCGCCTCATGGATGGTGCTCCTGCACCCGATGGCTGCAGGGCGGATGCGTGCTACCTCTTGAGCACTGCGTTGGTTTTCCCTTGAAGAGTAAAGGGTGATGCAGCAAAGTAGCGTAAGTATTTCCCTCAGTTTTGAGAACCAAGGTATCAATCCAGTAGGAGGCTCCTCAAAAGTCCCACGCACCTACACAAACAAACAAGAACCTCGCAACCAACAAAATAAAGGGTTGTCAATCCCTTCAAGGTAACTTGCAAAAGTGAGATCTGATAGAGATAATAAGATAAGATAAATATTTTTTGTATTTTTATGATATAGATTGGAAAGTAAAGATGAAAATAAAAGTAGATCAGAAACTTATATAATAAAAGATAGACCCGTGGGCCAAAGGTTTCACTAGTGGCTTCTCTCGAGATAGCATAAGTATTACAGTGGGTGAACAAATTGCTCTCGAGCAATTGATAGAAAAGTGCATAGTTATGAGAATATCTAGGCATGATCATGTACATAGGCATTATGTTCGTAACAAGTAGATCGAAATGATTCTGCATCTACTACTATTACTCCACACATCGACCGACTCCAGTCTACACCTAGAGTATTAAGTTCATAAGAATAGAGTAACGCATCAAGAAAGATGACATGATGTAGAGGGATAAACTCATGCAATATGATATAAACCCCACCTTTTTATCCTCGATGACAACAATACAATACAATACGTGCCTTGCTGCCCCTGCTATCACTGGGAAAGGACACTGCAAGATTGAACACAAAGCTAAGCACTTCTCCTATTGCAAGAAAGATCAATCTAGTAGGCCAAACAAAACTGATAATTCGAAGAAACTTGCAAAGATAACCAATCACACATAAAAGAATTTAGAGGAGATTCAATTATTTCTCATAGATAAACTTGATCATAAACCCACAATTCATCAGATCTCGACAAACACACCGCAAAAAGAGTTACATCGAATAGATCTCCAAGAAGATTGAGGAGAACTTTGTATTGAGATTCAAAGAGAGAGAAGAAGCCATCTAGCTAATAACTATGGACCCGAAGGTTTGTGGTAAATTACTCACAACTCATCGGAGAGGCCTTGGAGATGATGTAGAGGCCCTCCATGGTCGATTCCCCCTCCGGCGGAGCGCCGGTGAAGGCTCCAAGATGGAATCTCGCAGATACAGAAGGTTGCGGCGGTGGAAATAGTTTTTCGTGGTGCTCCTGGATGTTTTCAGGGTACGTGGATATATATAGTAGGAAGAAGTAGGTCGGTTGAGCCACGAGGGGCTCACGAGGGTGGGGGGCGCGCCCACCCCCTTAGGGTGCGCCGGGCACCCTCGTGGCCGCCTCGTTTGCTGCTTGACATCCACTCCAAGTCTCCTGGATTGCGTTTGTTCCAAAAAGATTGCTCCCGAAGGATTCATTCCATTTGGACTCCGTTTGATATTCCTTTTCTTCGAAACACTAAAATAGGCAAAAAAAAACAACAATTCGGGCTAGGCCTCCGGTTAGTAGGTTAGTCCCAAGCTTAATTCCTGCTCGTCCTCGAGTAGGTAAATGATAAAAACAGAATTTTGATGTGGAATGCTACCTAGCATAATTCTCAATGTAATTTTCTTTATTGTAGCATGAATGTTCATATCCAAATGGTTCAAAATAAAATTTCATATTGACATAAGAAATAGTAATACTTCAAACATACTAACAAAGCAATCATGTCTTCTCAAAATATCACGGCTAAAGAAATTTCATCCCTACAAAATCATATAGTTTGGCTATGTTTCATTTTCATCACACAAAAATACTCCCATCAAGAAAAACCCCGGTTTCAGCCAAGCAATTGGTTCATACTTTTTAACATGCTCCAGCTTTTTTCAACTCTCACGCAATACATGAGCGTGAGCCATGGATATAGCACTATGGGTGGAATAGAATATGATGATGGAGGTTGTGTGGAGAAGACAAAAAAGGAGAAAGTCTCGCATTGAAGAGGCTAATCAACGGGCTATGGAGATGCCCATCAATTGATGTCAACATGAGGAGTATGGATTGCCATGCAACAGATGCACTAGAGCTATAAATGTATGAAATCTCAACAAAAGAAACTAAGTGGGTGTGCATCCAACTTGCTAGCTCACGAAGACCTAGGGCATTTTGAGGACGCCCGTCGTTGGAATATACAAGCCAAGTTCTATAATGAAAAATTCCCACTAGTATATGAAAGTGACAACATAAGAGACTTTATATATGAAGAACATGGTGCTACTTTGAAGCACAAGTGTGGAAAAGGATAGTAACATTGTCCCCTTTTTTATTATTTTTCCCCTTTTGGGGCCTTTCTTTTTTTGGCCTTTCTTTTTTTTTTCTTTTTTTTCTTTGGCCTTTCTTTTTTTTATTTTTGGCCTTTCTTTTTTTATAAGGGACAATGCTCTAATAATGATGATCATCACTCTTCTATTTATTTACAACTCATGAATTACAAGTCAAAACTAGAACAAGATATGACTCTATATGAATGCCTCCAGCGGTGTACCGGGATGGGCAATGAATCAAGAGTGACATGTATTAAAAATTGTGCATGGTGGTTTTGCCACAAATACGATGTAAACTACATGATCATGCAAGGCAATATGACAATGATGATGCGTGTCATAATAAACGGAACGGTGGAAAGTTGCATGGCAATATATCTCGGAATGGCTATGGAAATGCCATAATAGGTAGGTATGGTGGCTGTTTTGAGGAAGATATAAGGAGGTTTATGTGTGATAGAGCGTATCGTATCACGGGGTTTGAATGCACCGGCGAATCTCAAGGTGAGAAAGGGCAATGCACGGTACCGAAGAGGCTAGCAATGATGGAAAGGTAAAAGTGTGTATAATCCATGGACTCACATTAGTTATAAAGAACTCATATACTTATTGCAAAAGTTTTATTAGCCCTCGAAGCAAAGTACTACTACGCATGCTCCTAGGGGGGAGGTTGGTAGGAGTTAACCATCGCGCGCCCCCGACCTCCACACAAGGGAAGGCAATCAAAAGAGCACTCCATGCAATAAATTTGCACAACTTTTACCATGCGTGCATGCTACGGGACTTGCCAACTTCAACACAAGTATACTTTAAATTCACAATTAGCCAACTAGCATGACTCTAATATCACCACCTCTATATCTCAAAACAATTATCAAGCATCAAATTGATCATAGCATCCAATTCACTTCCTATGATATTTTTTATTATACCCAACTTGGATGCCCATCATTGTAGGACCAAATTTATAACCATAGCAAATATCATGATGTTATAAAAGACTCTCAAAATGATATAAGTGAAGCCTGAGAGATCAACAATTTCGACAAAATTAAGCCACCACCGTGCTCTAAAAAGTATAAATGAAGCACTAGAGCAAAAACTATCTAGCTCAAAAGATATAAGTGAAGCACATAGAGTATTCTAATAAATTCCAAATCATGTGTGTCTCTCCCAAAAGGTGTGTACAGCAAGGATGATTGTGGTAAACTAATAAGCAAAGACTCATATCATACAAGACGCTCCAAGAAAAACACATATCATGTGGTGAATAAAAATATAGCTCCAAGTAAAGTTACCGATAAACGAAGACGAAAGAGGGGATGTCTTCCGGGGCATCCCCAAGCTTAGGCTTTTGGTTGTCCTTGGATCATCTTGGGGTGCCATGGGCATCCCCAAGCTTAGGCTCTTGCCACTCCTTATTTCATAATTCATCAAATCTTTACCCAAAACTTGAAAACTTCACAACACAAAACTCAACAAGAAATCTCATGAGCTCCGTTAGTGCAAGAAAGAAACACCACCACATAAGGTTCTGTAATGAACTCATTCTTTATTTATATTGGTGTTAAACCTACTGTATTCCAACTTCTCTATGGTTCATACCCCCCGGTACTAGCCATAGATGCATCAAAATAAGCAAACAACACACGAAAAACAGAATCTGTCAAAAACAGAACAGTCTGTAGCAATCTGTAACTTTCGAATACTTCTGGAATTCTAAAAATCCTACCAAAATAGGAAGTCCTGGGCAATTTGTCTGTTGATCTACTGCAAAATGAATCAACTAAAAAGAACGTTTCTGTGATTTACTAAAATTATTCTCGTGCACGCAAAAGTTTATGTTTTTCAGCAGAATCAAATTAACTATTACCGTAGATGATCCTATAGGTTCTACTTGGCACAAACACTAATTAAAACATAAAACCACATCTAAACAGAGGCTAGATGAAATATTTATTACTAAACATAAGCAAAAAAGTAAGGAACTAAAATAAAATTGGGTTGCCTCCCAACAAGCGTTATCGTTTAACGCCCCTAGGTAGGCATAAAAGCGAGAATAGATCTAAGTATTGCCATAATAATAAGATAGATCACGAAAAATCATCTCATATTCTCTATGTTCTGATGAGGACATCAATACCATTGTTACACCCACAACCCCTACTGCTACATATACTGGACCAATTACTCGAGCTCGCGCACGCCAATTAAATTATCAGGTACTTTCGTTTCTTGGTAATGATTCTAATGTTCACGAGAATATGATGCTGCCTAAATTGGATACGTTTGTTTTGCTTACAAATGAAGGGTCTAGCTTGGAGAAGGATGAACATTGGAGCAAGAACAAGCATGGAGATGATGGCATGCGCAAGGGGAACAAGAACGGAGTTACAAGTGATGATTTCAGGACTTTGAAGCCACCATAATGAGTGCATGAAGCCTTGGACGAAATATACAAGATGCCACTTCATAAATTTCGTCCAGAGGTTATTCTAGGTGCTGCATCACCTTATTATTGGGCCAGGCCCATGTACTTTCGAAATACATAAGTATAGGCTATTTTTAGAGTCTGTATGTGTGGGGAAACAAGAGATAGGGTTAGTTTCGGACCCCTCTACCAAGGGCCACGAAATTCACCCCCTCTTCCTCCATATATACAGCCCTTAGGGCACCGTTTAGACTTTGGGTTTTGTTTAGATTAAAAGTTTGCCATAGCTGCAACTTCGCGTACTTCGTTTGTGTTCAACGACTAGACAAAGGCGTCACAGAACCCCACCTTGATCAATAAAGCTTTCATCTTATATTCGCAATATCCAGATTGCAATCTCAGTTTCTTGCTTGTTCTTCGTTTGCTCGCAGGAAACAGACCCTCGTGGTCAGGTTGATCGTGCTCCGGCGTGGTCAATAACCTCTCGGAGTTGGTTTAGCGATTGCTAAGGCGCGACGTCCTCGCACGTTCGTAGTCGGATCGTCAAAGTAGACTTCCACCACAGCGATATCCATCATATCATCGAAAGACGGGACACCTTTGCCTCTATCAAGTGGTATCAGATTTCCAGGTTGCTCGGTGAGATTTTACATTTTTTCGTAGTTTAGATCGAGTTTGTTCTTCATACCTATAGTCCATAAAAAAGCCAAAAAAAATTAGGGTTAGTTCGTCCCATCCGAAACAATCTGAGCCTTTGCATAATCTTTTCTGTATTTGCTTTGTTGAATTTGTGGTTGCATCGTCGTGTCAAGTTGCTGGTCTTAGCAACTAGTCCTCTAGAGTTTCGAGTTCTGTTCACAGGTTGTCACGTCGTCGCTACCATATATCACCATCGCATCATCATCGTCGCTGCTGCCATATACTACCACCACATATTCACCGCCAATCCGAGTCCATATACGCCACCACATATCTGCCGCCATCACGCCAACCCGAGTCCACCTGCAACATATATCCGCCACCAGTCCGAGTTCCACCAGATTCATCTCCGCCACCAGTCCGAGTTCCACTAGTTTCATCTCCGCCACCAGTCCTATTCCGAGTCCAGTATTTTATTACTCTGTTTTGGATTTCCAGATCATGCAATACTCTGAGTCATGACAGAGAAGGACTCCTGAACTTCCGTGCTACACGCAGTAGAGAAATAGTTCCAAACTCAAAAAAAAACTAAGTCTGGAAAATTCTGGCTAGGCAGTTTTTAGACCATTTGTAGACTTTTTCGAAAAAAAATTGTTGCGGAGCAAAAAAAAAGTGCAAAAAAAAGGAAAAAAAGAGAAAAAAATTCAGAGTGTGCTCCTCCCTTGTTTACGTGCCACGCCGTGATTTTGTTGGTGTTCTAGGCTCGCGTCTCTAGCACAGTCTAGCCTAGGACCAGCACAGTACCGTCGTTGAGCGTTTATTCAACTTTGCATCTCTGAATTGATTATTGCTGACCCTTTTTGCTACCATATTATAAGCCTTCCCAGCTCCACATACATCTACGTCGTGCGTTTGACTCTCCCTGGTAATCGCTCTATCCAAGCTTTCAGAGTTTTGACTACAACGGTTGCCGATCACCGCCTGGTGCTGGGTAAGAACTGGTAAGAATTTGAGATTTGCTTGACGGATTTGTGACACCCACCACCACCTCTTGTTAGTAGTCAGTAGGATCATATTCTTGTGTGTTTCTATTGCTGCTAACCATGCCAGGATCACAAGCCGATGAGACTGACTGGGAGAACATGATGAATAAGGATTTGCATGATAAATTTCAGCAAATGATGAGTGGACAGGTGCAAGATGCGCTAAACAGATTTGAAGAGGCCATGGAGAAGATAGATGGCATGGAGAAGACGTTTGAAACAAAGCTCGATAACAAGTTTAATGAATTGCTCACGCGTCTTCCACCACCACCACCCGCTGCACCTAACGCACCTCTCGAACAACAACAACAACAACAATGACTACCTCCACGTCGCGAAACAGCCCTCCGTCGAGCGAGCCGTGTCCCTCTTGCGTTTGGCCAAACTGTTGGTGCTGCCGTTGATACTTCTGTGGCTCCTTCTGCTGATGCGGAGGAGGATGATTATGTGGGAGATTATGAGGATGAGGTTGATCAAAATTAGAACTACGTGCAACCACCTGCACCACAACCACCAGGTCGTCCACATGCAAATAATCACAATGGTAGGGCTCTCCCTCAGGTACGAGATCATGACCATCTTCCTAAACTGAAATTGAATATTCCACCATTTGAGGGTAGATATGTTCCTGATATATATCTTACTTGGGAGTTAGAAACTGAACAATGATTTACATGTTTACAATATCCCGAGGAGAGACGGGTTGCCACTGCTGTTTGTGCTTTCACTAGTTTTGCATGTGTATGGTGGTCTGAACATTGTAGATTATATCCTATTCCAACTACTTGGGCTGCTTTGAAAACTGCTATGCGTACTCGTTGGGTTCCACCATATTATCAACGTGAATTGCTTCAAAAATTGTAGCACTTAAGACAAGGAAAAAATTCTGTAGAAGAATATTATCAGGAATTACAAACTGGCATGATTAGATGTGGTATTGTTGAGGAGAATGAAGCTATGCTTGCACGTTTTCTGGGTGGATTAAATAGAGAGATTCAGAACATTCTAGACTATAAGGAGTATACTAATATCACTCGTTTATTCCATCTTGCTTGTAAAGCTGAACGTGAAGTGCAGGATCGACAAGCATTGGCGCGAACTAACTTTTCTGCAGGCCGACCTTCATCATGGACACTGCGTGCATCTTCTACTTCAACTGCACCAGCACCTCCATCAGGCGCCACCTCCAGCAGTGATACAAGAAAACAGGCACAACCACCATTATCTGCCAAGAGCGCACCTGCCGGGCCTGCACAGAGTTCTTCTTCCGTGGCATCAACAGGGCACACAAGTGATATTATTTGTCGTCGTTGTAAGGGAAGAGGTCATTATGCGAGAGAATGCAAATCTCAGCGTGTGATGATTGCTACCGAGGATGGTGGGTATGAGTCCGCTAGTGACTATGATGAGGAGACTTTGGCTCTTATTACACGTGAAGAACATGGTGGAGATGATTCTGGTCATGAGACGCAATACATGGCTCCTGAAGACGCTGACAGGTATGAATGTTTAGTTGCTCAACGTGTTTTGAGTGTGCAGGTCACACAAGCTGAGCAAAATCAGAGGCACAATTTGTTCCATACCAAGGGAGTTGTGAAGGAATGTTCTGTGCGCGTCATCATAGACGAAGGGAGCTGCAACAACTTGGCTAGCATGGAGATGGTGGAGAAGCTTTCTCTCACCACAAGACCACATCCACATCCTTACTACATCCAATGGTTCAACAACAGCGGCAAGGTTAAGGTAACACGTACTGTTCGTGTGCATTTTAGTATCTCTACATATGCTGATTATGTTGATTGTGATGTGGTACCTATGCAAGCATGTTCCTTATTACTTGGTAGACCATGGCAATTTGATAAAAATTATGTACACCATGGTAGAAACAATCAGTATACTCTTGTTCATAAGGATAAAAATATTACTTTGCTTCCTATGACTCCTGATTCTATTTTGAAAGATGATATTAATAGAGCTAATAAAGCAAAACACGAGAAGAATAAGAGTGAAAATCAGATTGTGGCAAAAGAATTTGAGCAACAAATGAAGCCTAATAATAAACCATCTAGTATTGCTTCTGAAATTAAATTGAAAAGTGCATGTTTATTTGCCACCAAATCTGATATTGATGAGCTAGATTTCAGCAAATCTGTTTGCTATGCTTTTGTGTGCAAAGAGGCATTATTTTCATTTGAGGACGTGCCTTCCTCTTTGCCTCCTACTGTCACTAACATTTTGCAGGAGTTTGCTGACGTCTTTCCACAAGACGTGCCACCGGGATTACCGCCTATTCGAGGGATTGAGCATTAGATTGACTTAATTCCCGGTGCTTCACTGCCAAACCGTGTGCCATACCGTACCAATCCAGAGGAGACGAAGGAGATTGTGCGTCAAGTACAAGAGCTTCTCGACAAAGGTTATATACGCGAATCCCTTAGTCCTTGTGCTGTTCCTATTATTATAGTGCCGAAAAAGGATGGTACATCACGTATGTGTGTTGATTGTAGAGGCATTAATAATATTACTATTCGTTATCGTCATCCTATTCCTAGGCTAGATGATATGCTTGATGAATTGAGTGGCTCTACAATATTCTCCAAAGTTGATTTGCATAGTGGATACCATCAAATTCGTATGAAATTGGGGAATGAATGGAAAACAGCATTTAAAACTAAGTTTGAATTATATGAGTGGTTAGTCATGCCTTTTGGGTTAACTAATGCACCTAGTACTTTCATGAGATTAATGAACGAAGTTTTACGTGCTTTCATTGGATGATTTGTGGTAGTTTACTTTGATGACATATTGATTTATAGCAGAACTTTGGAGGAACATTTGGAACATTTATGTGCTGTTTTTATTGCTCTACGTGATGCACGTTTGTTTGGTAACCTTGGGAAGTGCACCTTTTGCACCGATCGAGTGTCTTTTCTTGGCTATGTTGTTACTCCACAGGGAATTGAAGTTGATAAAGCCAAGATTGAAGCTATTAAGAGTTGGCCGCAGCCCAAAACGGTCACACAAGTGAGGAGTTTTCTTGGCCTTGCTGGATTCTATAGGCGTTTTGTGAGAGATTTCAGCACCATTGTTGCACCTCTCAATGAGCTTACAACGAAGGATGTGCCTTTTGTTTGGGGTACCGCATAGGAAGAAGCCTTCGCGGTGTTGAAAGATAAGTTGACACATGCTCCTTTACTCCAACTTCCTGATTTTAATAAGACTTTTGAGCTTGAATGTGATGCTAGCGGAATTGGATTAGGAGGTGCGTTATTACAAGATGGCAAACCTGTTGCATACTTTTCTGAAAAATTGAGTGGGCCTAGTCTGAATTATTCTACTTATGATAAAGAATTATATGCTCTTGTTCGGACTTTAGAGACATGGCAACATTATTTATGTTGGAAATATGCCCTAGAGGCAATAATAAATTAGTTATTATTACTATATTTCCTTGCTCATGATAATCGTTTATTATCCATGCTATAATTGTATTGATAGGAAACTCAGATACATGTGTGGATACATAGACAACACCATGTCCCTAGTAAGCCTCTAATTGACTAGCTCGTTGATCTATAGATGGTTACGGTTTCCTGACCATGGACATTGGATGTCGTTGATAACGGGATCACATCATTAGGAGAATGATGTGATGGACAAGACCCAATCCTAAGCCTAGCACAAAGATCGTAGTTCGTATGCTAAAGCTTTTCTAATGTCAAGTATCATTTCCTTAGACCATGAGATTGTGCAACTCCCGGATACCGTAGGAATGCTTTGGGTGTACCAAACGTCACTATGTAACTGGGTGGCTATAAAGGTGCACTACAGGTATCTCCAAAAGTGTCTGTTGGGTTGGCACAAATCGAGACTGGGATTTGTCACTCCGGTAAACGGAGAGGTATCTCTGGGCCCACTCAGTAGGACATCATCATAATGTGCACAATGTGACCAAGGGGTTGATCACGGGATGATGTGTTACGGAACGAGTAAAGAGACTTGCCGGTAACGAGATTGAACAAGGTATCTGTCGTGGAATAGTCACGTCAGATGTCCTCGTGAAAGGACTTAGTTGTGGAGCCATCGCTACTAGGAAGCTTGACGGGGTTAAATCGGGACAAGGGACACGAGAGAGTTTATACTAGTTCGGCCCCTTACGGTGAAGGTAAGGCCTACGTCTAGTTGGGTTGGTATTGATGTTTCGATAACCAGGGAGTGAGACACGCTATGCCCGGTTCTCGATGTGTTGTTTCTTGCCCTAAGTCGCCGCAGGTCGTCCCCTTATATACACGGGTTGACCCCCTGCGGCTTACAGAGTCCCGGACGGCTTATAAATAGAGTCTGGCTCGGTGACCAGTTAAATCTACCTTACGTTACAAGTCATGCCATCATGGCGGTTTACTACAATGGGCTTAAGCCGCCCGTGGGCCTTAAGCTCTTTATTGAACCGCCATCTTCATGCTTGCCCTTGGGCTTCCTCTGATGAGTACTCTTTGCGTAACCCGGCCCCTCCTGGGCGGCTTACACAAATAGTCATATCCCCAACATTAGGCCCCAGATTGATTTGAACCTGTTCATGTCAATCTAAAAAATATTTGTAAATAATTAAATCTTCAGTCTTCTGACTATACAGAGGGTTTTTGTTAACCCGCCATGACATCATCTTCTGGATCCGTCTTAGCTCGGCGCGACGTCATCCCTCCTTTAACTCATTTTTTATTCCACCAAATCCTTCAACGGATCTTTTCTTTACTGATCACTCCGAAGATCGAGGCATCGGGGCCGCTGGATAATAATTGTTATCTCCTCGTTTCCCGCGTCGTCTCAGTCATCTTCTTCCTATAAATAGCCACGACTTGGGTCTTTTCCTTTTTACCCTTCCAGTCGTCTTCTTCCTCTCCTCTCTGCCTCTCAAGCTCCGCCGCCGTTACCATCGACTCCCTCGTCTTCATCAACTCAGGCCGCTGCATCGACCTGACTGTAACCAGAGATTGACGGTGGGCCTCCACGGTTCATCCTCCTCCGTGAGTTCCTTTTTTCCCCTTTCTTAGATCTATCTTCAAGCTCTGCCAAGTTCATCGGGTTCATCACCGCCCGATGCGAATCCTTGCTAGTCCGCACTTCCACAGCCTGTTTAGATCATAAAAACTATGCAAAACTGCTGCGGTAGTTGTTTGCGTTGATCTTGTATAGAAATAGATCTCATTTTTCTTGTTTGGAAACCTCCTTTGACTGCGTGAACTTCTCTGCCCTGTTTTTCGGTCTAGAAATTTTCTCCTTTAGAACAATAGCTTGATCCATAATAAAGGCTGTCGTCTGTGAAACTTGTTTCTATCACCCAGAAAGCTTCTTCTGGAAAACTTACTTTATCACCATTCTAGGTGTCCGGTTTAAAAAATCCTTGAATGACTGTTGATCCTGATAGCGGTTTAAACTTTACTGCACAATCACCCTTATATCATTAGGCCCCTTGCTTAAGCCGCTATTTTAAATAAATTTGAATATTTCTCCCGGGTTAAATTTGAACCGGAACTTTTTACTTTGTCGTAGGCCACTGCCGTTATGGCTCCTAAGGCGGCTAAGGCCCCTGTGACTTGCAACTGGGTTCCATCCACAGTCACCAAAAGCAAACTTGCCGAGTTTGTAACGTCTGGCCATCTGCCAAAAAAGGAGGTCATGTCCTATCGTGCCCCTCACCCGTCTGAGGATATACCTCAACCCAAAGACGGGGAGGTAGTAGTTTTCACAGACCACATGAACCGGGGATTTGCCCCTCCCGGCTCAAAATTCTTTAGGGAAGTTCTGGATTTCTTTGACCTGAGGCCTGAAGACATTGGACCCAATTCCGTGTCCAATCTGTGTAATTTCCAAGTCTTCTGTGAGGTATACTTAGGAGAGGAACCAAGTCTGCCGTTGTTCAGAGAGCTTTTTCACTTAAACCGGCAGAATGAACGCACCAACGGGCCTAGCCTTGATCTTGGCGGTATCTCAATCCAGCGGCAGAGAGACTACCTTTTTCCTTACGCTGAGCTGCCGAGTCACCCAAAAGACTGGAACCAAACGTGGTTCTACTGTCAAGACACCTCTCTAGCTAACGAGAAGCCTCTGCCTTGCTTTCGCGCTCTGCGCCTTGAGTCCAATCATCATCTGGCGGACAAGTTAACTGTTGTTGAGCGCCTGCCTCTTAACCCCACCAAGAAAGATCAAAGCCATTTTAGGCAACGGGTTAACTGGCATTGACTTGGTCCGGGTCTGGGTCACCTGGCGGATACTACCATTAAGCCGCCGCTCCGGCTTAATGTGTACTTACACAGGCGAAAAGGACAACTCAATGCGTCATAGCCCTGAGGACTTACCAGATGATGTGGTAGATGCTACAGTCCAATCGCTATTGAAGGAAAGCACTGTAACCAATAATACTTTCAGTTTGCTTCCCTTCTGCAAGAAGAATCCGGCTCCTGTAGTAAGTTACTAGTCTTCACAAATACTCTTTAATATGTTACCTTCTGGTACTTATGATTCTTTGTCTTTTCCCATAGGCCGATGACAACTTTTGGAAGGTCAAGTATGACCATGAGGCTGCAAAACTGGCCCGGGCGGCCAAGAAGACCGAAAGGAAAGCCGCCAGGACGGGTACCTCTAAGAAGAAGAAACCTAGCGCCTCCGATATGCTTAAATTGGATGACTCTTCGTCAGATGAGGAAGAGGTAACCTTTTTTGATTTTCTTTAACTCCTTTGCCGTTATCTTACTGACATTTGATCCTTTCAGGAGGATACTGGGAATAGCCAAGTAGCTGGCGAAGAGGTAACTATAATTTCCTCCGACACAGAGCCTTTGCCAACACAAAGAATCTGAAGGGTGACACGGAAAGTAAGGTTTTCACACCCTCTCGCTTACCAAGATCCTCAATTTCTTTTGAAGCAACAGCAGCTTGAGAACCGGCGACAGACTCGGGCCAACCAGGACGCAGAGCTTTCCTCCGGCTTACCCGATGTAACCAGGAAGCGTCGGACCGAGGTTATCTCCGACTTACGTTTTGTTTTACCCTTGATGGGTTTGATTCGCCAACCTCTCAATTCATCTGATTCCAACTATCAGGATACCTCCCCTTCTTCTGATGAGTCGATGCAATCGAACATGCCGGCTTTCAAAACGGCTGCCGGGTAATATAACCTTTCTTACTTTGAGTTTATCCATACTTATACTTTGATACTTATCCTTCCACCTTTGATTGACAGCTTGCATGTAAAGCCCAACAAGAGGGCAAAGAAAATAAGCTGTCCCAAGACCCGGTGGTTACTGAATCGGTGCTTGACTCATCCGTTCCAGACAGCTCCACTCATCAGCCTCCGCCTGAACCGGCTTCGAACATTCCGGAGCCAACTTCTGACCCGCCTACAGAAGACGTGATTCATAACTCGGATGACCCGGAAATTCCTAGCCCGGCCAAGACGGCTGACCCGGAGGTTGAAATTGTGAAGAGCCAATACGTTGAACCAGGCCGGCCTACTGCCCTTGCCCAATGCACCGCCAAGGAGGAGTTTGCCCAACGCCGGAAGTCCAAACAAGACATCACCGATTACTCTCACCTAAGTATTGGTGATATAGTCTCGAGCTATCTGAACCAAGTACACAGTAGTCGTGACCTGGAAATTGACATGGTGAAGCAAATACAGCATAAATCTGAGGTAAAATTTAAGCTTTTTCTCTGAATCTTACTTACTGTACCAGCCCCCAAGTCTATTGCTTATAAATGAATATGTTGTAGACTTAATAATCTGCTTGCTATTAGGTTTGTCTGGTTTAAATTGAATATGTTTAACCCGGAAGTAGCAGGAAACTTTGAATTTGGGTTACGCATTAGCCCCCAAGTGTCAAGTACCTTTGCTTGTAAAGTGCTTGAGACTTAATATGTGTGACTTGGTAAAATAGAGTAAAAATTCTTTAAACATACATTAGCCCCCAAGTGTCAAGTACCTTTACTTGTAAAATGCTTGGGACTTAAATGTTATCTTACCAAGATTCTTACCATAACCTGATGTCAATGCAGGTCACCATAAGTCAATTTGAGGCGGAGATTGTTGATCTGAAGAGTCAGTTGAAAACCCAAGAGCTCGAAACTCAGAAAGCCAATTCCAAGTTTGAATTCAGCGTCTCTAAACAAGAGAAGCTGAAGAAAATTTTTGAATCGGAAAAGAAGGCTTGGGTTGATGAGAGGGCTTCACTGGTGACTCGGGCTGAAACAACGGAGGCATCTCTTGCCAAGGCAACAAATGCGCTGTCCGACTTAAAGCGGCACATATCCCAAATGGTCTCAGCTATCTTTGGTAAGCCGCCCGTAAATATGGTAACCCTTCAAGAGTTACCGTAATAGTTGCCTCCGGCTTACTATTATACCTGTGACTATGCAGGCCCCAGGAGTACCAACCTTAAGGAAAATATGTTGGTCAAGCTTAAGGCAGTGTATACCTTGGTAGAGCAGTTGTACTCCAGGTCACAGCGTGTGTTGACCGTTGTGGCCTTATCAAATACCTCTCCTCGGCTCCTGCAAGACGTGTTGAGACATCTGTCGGTGCTACCTCAATGCATTCAAGATTTAAGGCGGGCATCCGCGAGAGCCGATGTCGTGGCTGCGTTGAGTCGGGCAAAAGCATGGGTGCCAGAACTTGACCTTGCTGACCTCTCTCTTGGATATCCAAGTCTTAAGGAGGACGGCACCGCTTTTGGCGAACAGGACTTCACTGCCTGTGTTAAAGTTGTGCGCCCCCTGGCGACTCTCATTGGAGAGGATACTGATCTCGCCAAGTATTCGCCGGGTTATGATAGCGAAAACCGGAGAATCCCAAATGTCCCATATGACCAAGTCAGCCTGATCCCTCCAACGCGTAAGCATACCTTTGCCCCTGAAGTGGACCCGGCCAGTTTAATAGATGATGAAGCTGAATTTGAAGCTTTGAGCGGCATTGACTGGGCCTCGTCCACCTTCCAGGACAAAACAACCGAAGGAGAGGCGGGGAAGGATAATCCGGAGTCATCAAGCCAGCCGGAGGAATGAGCCGCCAGCCGGGTTATAACTTTGCAAAGAACAATGCTTCACTTATTCAGACTCGGGGAGTCTTGTAATAGGATAGAAAAACTCCTTAACGCCTGTCATGCCTTATGGTACTTATTGCTTTTGTTAAGCCGCCAGTACTATTTCCATCTTGCTTATGTTAATCAAGTGTTTCCTTGATATTTCACCTTGCTCCATTTTAATCTGCACGTAAAATAGGCAAGGCTTCCTGGACGATTTACTGTACCAGCGGGTTATAGAATATTGATAACCGGACATGATCAGAGATCATATGTATAAGCCGGTTCATGATTAGTTAAAACATAATCTTAACAGTATACATGCGACCCTTTTTGATAACCTCTCCGGCTCATATAAGTGTTTACCTGGCACTTGTTAGAACCTGAAGTAACTAATATAAAACCGGAAAGATCAAGAACCATCTCCTCAAGAAGGTTTCAATGATAGTGAAAATAATCATACTTGCAAATGTTCTCAGGCTCCTGATTCGAATACGATCAGAAAACCGTTCCAAAGGGGTTAAGCTAAGATTTGGATACGATCATATAGCCCCCAGTGGCTTTGGCGATGCCGGTCAAGTGGGTATCGACAGCTATGTTCTCTTTGGTTCGAATACGACCTATGTTTGAACAGGAAGCCCCCAAGTGAACATTAGAGTTGTTTAATGATGCTGATTCGAATACGATCCACGTCAGACCCAAAGGGGTTAAGCTATGATTCAAATTTGATCAAGAAGCCCCCAAGTGGGTTTGGCAATATGCCGATCAAGTGGGTATTGACAGCTATGTTCTCTTTGGTTCGAATACGACCTATGTTTGAACAGGAAGCCCCCAAGTGACCAAGGCTAGATTCAGATATGATCATAAGCTGGACCAAAGGGAAAGCTGGATTCAGATATGATCCGTCCCCTGTTGGTAGTGTCCATCGCCTGATAAAGAAAACATGAAACATTTCTTTATGGGAAAAAAGGACAGAGGTCCTGCTTTATTGCTTTATATAATATGTACATTATAAAAAGTATCTTAAAAAAGAAACTTAAGTATAGTAAGGCTGGAGATGAGCTATGTTCCACGGCCGGCGGGTCTCTTCCTACGATTTAAATAAGTCCTTGTGCTCTCGAATATCAATGAGATAATATGACCCGTTGTGCAGATTCTTGCTGACCACAAAGGGCCCTTCCCAAGGTGGGGATAACTTGTGCATATCAGACTGATCCTGGATGAGCCGGAGCACCAAGTCTCCTTCCTGAAAGGTTCTGCTCCTAACCCGGCGGCTGTGATAGCGGTGCAGGTCTTGCTGGTAAATCGCCGAGCGGGCTATTGCTAAGTCTCGCTCCTCGTCCAACAAGTCAAGTGCATGTTGACGAGCCGTTTCGTTATCCGCCTCAACGTAAGCCGCCACTCGGGTGAGTCGTGTCGGATGTCACTTGGCAGGACCGCCTCTGCTCCATAAAACATGAAGAAAGGTGTGTATCCTGTGGATCTGTTAGGCGTAGTGTTGATGCTCCATAACACGGAGGGTAACTCCTCCACCCAACAACCCGGAGTCCGTTGTAGAGGGACCAAGAGCCGGGGCTTGATGCCTTTCAGGATCTCTTGATTAGCTCTCTCTGCTTGACCATTGGTTTGAGGATGAGCAACAGCCGAAACATCAAGCCGGATATGTTCTCTTTGACAGAACACTTCCATGGCACCCTTAGAGAGATTAGTGCCATTATCAGTTATGATGCTATGTGGAAAACCAAAACGAAAGATCACCTTTTTCATGAACTGAACCGCCGTGGCTGCATCACACTTACTGACCGGCTCTGCCTCAACCCACTTGGTGAACTTGTCCACTGCCACCACCAGATGTGTCTTTTTGTCTTTAGACCTTTTGAAAGGTCTGACCATGTCAAGCCCCCAGACTGCAAACGGCCAAGTTATTGGGATCATCCTCAACTCTTGAGCCGGCATGTGAGCCCGTCGTGAGAACTTTTGACACCCATCACATTTACTGACCAGATCCTCCGCATCAGCGTGAGCCGTCAACCAATAGAAACCATGACGAAAAGCCTTGGCTACGCTACGAGGGATTTTGACCCGGCATGATGGCCACAATCTCCTTCATGGATCTCACGGAGTATTTCTTGGCCTTCTGCAGGTGATACACAGCGTTGAAACGCCCCGGTGATGCTGAGGTGATGTAACTCACCGTTAACAATTGTCATGGATTTGGAGCGCCTAACGATTTGTCTCGCCAATGTCTCATCCTCCGGTAATTCACCCAGGGTCATATAAGCCAAGTAAGGCACCGTCCAATCTAGGATAACATGAAGAGTTGCCACCAGCTGTGCCTCCGGGTCTGGCACTGCTAAGTCTCCCTCAGTAGGCACCTTGACAGAAGGGTTATGTAATACATCAAGAAAGGGGTTGGGCGGCACCGGCTTACGTTGGGATCCCAACCGGCTTAAAGCATCAGCCGCCTCATTCTTCCTTCGATCAATGTGCTCCACTTGATAACCCGTGAAGTGACCAGCCACAGCATCTACCTCACAATGATAAGCCGCCATGAGGGGGTCTTTGGAATCCCACTTGCCTGACACTTGTTGAGCCACCAAATCTGAGTCGCCCAAGCATCGTACCCGGCTTAAGTTCATCTCCTTAGCCATCCCGAGACCATGGAGTAATGCCTCATATTCAGCTGCATTGTTAGTACATGAAAACATAAGCCGGAGTACATAACAAAATTTGTCACCTCGAGGGGAAGTTAACACCACTCCAGCCCCCAAGCCTTCTAGCTGCCTGGACCTGTCAAAGTGAATAGTCTAGTATGTGTTATCCGGCTTCTCCTCAGGTGCCTGCAGCTCTGTCCAATCATTGATGAAGTCCACCAAGGCCTGAGACTTAATAGCTATCCGAGGCATGTATTTCAAGCCATGAGGACCAAGCTCAATAGCCCACTTGGCGACTCGTCCTGTGGCTTCTCTGTTCTGAATGCTGTCTCCCAAAGGGGTAGAACTTACCACAGTTATAGGATGGCTTTGAAAATCCTGCTTCAACTTCCGGTTTGCCATGAACACCCCATAAACAAGCTTTTGCCAATGCGGGTACCTTTGCTTGGATTCAATGAGCACCTCACTGATGTAGTAAACCGGCCGTTGAACCGGATGCTCCTTACCGGCTTCCTTACGCTCCACCACGATGGCAACGCTGACGGCTCATGAATTGGCAGCCACATATAACAGTAAAGGCTCTTTGTCAATTGGAGCCGCAAGAACCGGCGGCTCAGACAATTGTCTCTTTAAGTCTTCAAAAGCAGCATCAGCGGCCTCACTCCAAACAAAGGTGTCGGTTTTCTTCATCATCTGATACAATGGGAGGGCTTTCTCACCAAGCCGACTTATGAATCGACTTAAGGCGGCAACGCGACCCGCCAGTCGCTGAACATCATTGATGCATGCCGGTTTAGCCAGGGAGGTAATTGCCTTAATCTTCTCCGGGTTAGCTTCGATGCCTCTGTTGGACACCAGAAAACCCAAGAGCTTGCTCGCAGGAACGCCAAACACACATTTGGCCGGGTTAAGCATCATCTTGTAAACCCGGAGATTATCAAAGGTCTCCTTTAAATCGGATATCAAAGTCTCCTTTTCTCTGGACTTCACCACGATGTCGTCCACATAGGCATGGACATTACCCCCAATTTGGTCATGCAAGCAGTTCTGCACACACCGCTGATAAGTCGCCTGGGCACTCTTGAGCCCGAATGGCATAGATACATAGCAGAAGGCTCCAAACGGAGTGATGAAAGCCGTGTTCTCCTGGTCCTTAACTGCCATCTTAATCTGATGATAACCGGAGTAGGCATCCAAAAAACTCAAACGCTCACAACCCGCCGTAGCATCAATGATTTATCAATACGGGGAGAGCAAAAGGGTCAGGCGGACAAGCCTTGTTTAAGTCCATGTAGTCCACACACATCCGCCAGGTGCCGTTCTTCTTGAGGACAAGCACCGGGTTAGCCAACCACTCCGGGTGAAAAACTTCAATGATAAACCCGGCCGCTAAGAGCCGGGCGACTTCTTCCCCAATAGCTTTCCGTTGTTCTTCATTAAAACGGCGAAGAAACTGCCTGACCGGCTTATACTTTGGATCAATATTGAGAGTGTGCTCAACGAGTTCCCTCGGTACACCCGGCATGTCAGAAGGTTTCCATGCAAAGATGTCTCGGTTCTCACGGATGAACTCGATGAGCGCGCTTTCCTATTTGGGATCCAAGTTGCTGCTGATGCTGAACTGCTTAGAAGAATCACCTGGGGTAAAGTCAACAAGCTTTGTCTCAGCTGCCGGTTTAAACTTCAATGCTGGGTCGTGCTCTGTAGTTGGCTTCTTCAGGGATGTCATATCTGCCGGGTCAACATTATCTTGATAAAATTTGAGCTCCTCTGCTGCGCAGGCCGACTAAGCATAAGCCGCGTCACCTTCTTCACACTCCAATGCTACCTTACAACTGCCATGTACAGTGATGGTGCCCTTGTAATCCGGCATCTTGAGCTGTAAATAAACGTAACACGGCCGGGCCATAAACTTAGCATAAGCCGGCCATCCAAACAGAGCGTGGTATGGGCTCCTGATCTTGACCACTTCAAACATCAACTTCTCAGCTCGGGAGTCATGTTCGTCTCCAAAAGCCACCTCCATCTCAATCCTGCCAACTGGGTAAGCCGACTTACCAGGGACAACTCCATGGAAAACAGTGTTGGATGTTCTCAGATTTTTATGAGTCAACCCCATGCGCTGAAAGGTCTCGTAGTAAAGGATGTTGATGCTACTACCCCCGTCCATGAGCACCTTGGTGAACTTATACCCACCAACCTGAGGCGCCACTACCAAAGCCAACTGACCCGGGTTATCGACCCGCGGAGGATGATCCTCCCTGCTCCATACGATGGGCTGCTCTGACCACCTTAAATAACGAGGAATTGCCGGCTCAATGGAATTCACAGCCCTCTTATGAACCTTGTGGTCACGTTTGCACAAGCTAGTGGTAAACACGTGATACTGTCCACCACTCAACTGCTTCAGATGGCTTTGATAACCTGACTGTTGCTGCTGTTGTCCACCTTGACCAGACTGCTGCTGATTATTACAAACTGAATGTCCTTGAAAGCCAGAATTTGAGCCGCCGCCTAGGCCATGAAAGCCACCGGCCCCTGAGCCGCCGCCGGGTCCGTGACCGCCATCAAAGGTGTTGGAATTTTTAAACGCCTTCATGATCGCACAATCCTTCCATAGGTGTGTGGCCGGCCGCTCCCGGGTGCCGTGTCTCGGGCAGGGCTCATTGAGTAGTTGCTCCAGAGATAGGCCTGACCCGCCGGATCGTGGCGGTTTACCCTTACGTCTCGGATTGTTACCTCGTACGTTGGCATTGGCCACAAACTCTGGGTTACCGTCCGCCTTATGCTTATTGCCGCCTTGATTCCCCGGGTTATGCTGCTGACCCTTTCCATTTCCATTCCTTTTTCCCTTCCCTGTCTTCTCACCGTCAGACGCGGGATCCTTGGTACTATCAGAATCGGCATATTTGACTAAAGCCGCCATCAGCGTACCCATATCTGTGAGGTCACGCTTAAGGCGCCCCAGCTTCTGCCTCAGTGGCTCAAAACGGCAATTTTTCTCCAGCATAAGAACTGCAAATCCGGCGTCCATCTTATCGGAGGAATGAATTATCTCCTTGACCCCGCGTACCCAATGGGTGGTGGATTCACCTTCCTCTTGCTTGCAATCCGTCAAGTCCACAATCGACATAGATTGTTTACAGGTGTCCTTGAAGTTCTGGATGAACCGGGCCTTTAACTCCCCCCATGAGCTAATGGAATTGGGTGGCAAGCCTTTCAGCCACGACCGGGCTATTCCATCTAACATCATGGTGAAATATTTAGCCATTGCTGCATCACTGACTTCTAGCAACTCCATGGCCATCTCATAACTCTCGATCCACGCCCCGGGCTGTAAATCGGCCGTGTAATTTGGTACCTTTCGAGGTCCCTTGAAGTCCTTGGGCAGACGTACATCGCGCAGAGCCGGCACCAGGCAAGGGACACCGCCGGTTCTAGTGGCTACTCCTGCCTCAACAGATGTCATTGGATACTCCGGGTAATCATTCTCCTGACGTACTTGGTCCTGCGTCGGGTTATAACCCCCGTGCTAGTTACGCCGTTGGGCGTTGCTCGACAAAGCTTCCGACTCCATGCGTCTGCTGTAACTCGGGCTACGGTTCTGGCGAGGTGGCGCTACCCAGGGCGGGGGAGTTGAATGAATCCTATCCCGGCTGTAAGAATAGGTCTCCTGCTGAGCCAGGGCTATCTGGAGGAGCTCTCGGACCCTACGGGTTTCCACCGCCATTGGGTCATCGCCTTCCATAGGAAGGGCCGCTAAGCGCGCTGAAGCTGCGATTAAATTCTCCATGGGGTTGGAAAAGTGACCCGATGGAATCGGCACATAACGCGACGGTGGCATGCTCACGTGAGGCGGCACCATATCCCGAGGCTAAGCCGGTCCTCCTGTTCCGGCTGTCATGAGCTGATCGGCATCTGGCGGGTTACTAGGGCCGGCTCCGGGTGTAGCAAAGAGAACACGGGGGTCGTAATTCGGAGGTAAACAGGACTGTGTTTTTTGATGTCTCCTCCTCATTACCTCATTGGATGCGTTTAAGCTCATCATGAGCTGTAAGCTTCTGACTGCAAGCGCTGTGCCCGGGCGTCAAGAGCCGCCCGCTCCGCAGCTAGCCTAGTATCCTCAGCTGCCAAAGCCTCCTTGGCTTGAGCTATCTCCTCACGCACTTGCGCTATCGCTGCGTCATGCTCATCTTTATCTGCAGGAATAATCGTGGCAGTTAACAGGGCCGTAAGCTTGTCCATGAGATCCATCAGCGCCTGAGCCGGTGGGCGCACGGGGCCACCTGCCCCGGCTGCTCCTGATCCGGACGTGATTGATGCGGCTGCTGTAGAATTTGAACCGGGCTGAGTTCCAGCCATGAAGATTCCGGCCCATCTTGGTGGCTCATCGAGGTCCGAAATATTGATGCCATCGGAACAGCCCCCGAGCATGCCGTCTTGTACCTGATACAGCGAATCTGTTGAGCCGGCGGACGAGTCACCATCTGAAAGGACAGCCGTCTCACCCCCATCTTCAGATCCAGAAAGTTCCTCTCCGTGGACGCAGCCCACGAAGGCACGCCTCATGACCGGCTGATTCCGGGTCTTCCTTGCACACTGAGCCGTCTTGATGAGGTCGGTGCAGTTGTCCATCTCAGGGCCCGGCTCACCGATCCGGCCGATGAAGACGTGGATTCTGCCGAAGGGGACCCGGTATCCGTACTCAATTGAGCCGGCATCAGGACCCCAGCCTTCATCGTCGATGTAGATCTTGTCGCAACGACTCTTGGTCATCCGGCCCACTACGTACCCCTTGAGCCCTTCGAAGTTGCCCTTCAAGAACTCAAATTCACCGTGCGCTGTCCCCATGGTGGGCGCCAACTGTTGTGGAATAGTCACGTCAGATGTCCTCGTGAAAGGACTTAGTTGTGGAGCCATCGCTACTAGGAAGCTTGAAGGGGTTAAATCGGGACAAGGGACACGAGAGAGTTTATACTAGTTCGGCCCCTTACGGTGAAGGTAAGGCCTACGTCTAGTTGGGTTGGTATTGATGTTTCGATAACCAGGGAGCGACACACGCTATGCCCGGTTCTCGATGTGTTGTTTCTTGCCCTAAGTCGCCGCAGGTCGTCCCCTTATATACACGGGCTGACCCCCTGCGGCTTACAGAGTCCCGGCCGGCTTATAAAAAGAGACCGGCTCGGTGACCAGTTAAATCTACCTTACGTTACAAGTCATGCCATCATGGTGGTTTACTACAATGGGCTTAAGCCGCCCGTGGGCCTTAAGCTCTTTATTGAACCGCCATCTTCATGCTTGGCCTTGGGCTTCCTCTGATGAGTACTCTTTGCGTAACCCGGCCCCTCCTGGGCGGCTTACACAAATAGTCATAACCCCAACAGTATCGGTATACCGACGATCGAATCTCGGGCAAGTACTATACCGCTAGACATTGGGAATTGTATACGAGATCGATTGAGTCCTTGACATCGTGGTTCATCCGATGAGATCATCATGGAACATGTGGGAGCCAACATGGGTATCCAGATCCCGTTGTTGGTTATTGGCCGGAGAACGTCTCGGTCATGTCTGCATGGTTCCCGAACCCGTAGGGTCTACACACTTAAGGTTAGATGACGCTAGGGTTATAAAGGAAGTTTGTATGTGGTTACCGAATGTTGTTCGGAGTCTCGGATGAGATCCCAGACGTCACGAGGAGTTCCAGAATGGTCCGGAGGTAAAGATTTATAAATGGGAAGTCCTATTTTGGTCACCGGAAAAGTTTCAGGTTTTATCGGTAACGTACCGGGACCACCGAGAGGGTCCCGGGGGTCCACCAAGTGGGGCCACCATCCCCGGAGGGCTGCATGGGCCAAGTGTGGGAGGGGACCAGCCCCAGGTGGGGTGGTGCCCCCCCCCCCACAAGGGCCCAAGGCACCTAGGGTTTGGGGGAGGGGGCGCACCCACCTAACTTGGGGGGCAAGTTTCCCCTCTCCCCCCCTGGCTGCACCCTAGATGGGTTTGGGCTGGCCGCCGCCCCTAGGGGTGGAACCCTAGGTGGGGGCGCAGCCCTCCCTCTCCCCCTATATATACTTGAGGGTTTTGGGGCTGCCAACAGATGAGTTTCACCTCTCCCTGGCGCAGCCCTACCTCTCTCCCTCCTCCTCTCCCGCGGTGCTTGGCGAAGCCCTGCAGGATTGCCACGCTCCTCCATCACCACCACGCTGTTCTGCTGCTGCTGTACGGAGTCTTCCTCAACCTCTCCCTCTCTCCTTGCTGGATCAAGGCATGGGAGACGTCACCGGGCTGTACGTGTGTTGAACGCGGAGGTGCCGTCCGTTCGGCACTAGGATCTCCGGTGATTTGGATCACGACGAGTATGACTCCTTCAACCCCGTTCTCTTGAACGCTTCCGCTTAGCGATCTAGAAGGGTATGTAGATGCACTCTCCTTCCCCTCGTTGCTGGTTTCTCCATAGATAGATCTTGCTGACACGTAGGAAGATTTTGAATTTCTGCTACGTTCCCCAACAGTGGCATCATGAGCTAGGTCTATTGCGTAGATTCTTTGCACGAGTACAACACAAAGTAGTTGTGGGCGTTGATGTTGTTCAATATGCTTACCGTTACTAGTCCAATCTTGATTCGGCGGCATCGTGGGATGAAGCGTCCCGGACCGACCTTACACGTACTCTTACGTGAGATAGGTTCCACCGATTGACATGCACTTGTTGCATAAGGTGGCTAGCGGGTGCCAGTCTCTCCCACTTTAGTCGGATCGGATTCGATGAAAACGGTCCTTATGAAGGGTAAATAGCAATTGACATATCACATTGTGGTTTTTGCGTAGGTAAGAAACGTTCTTGCTAGAAACCCATAGCAGCCACGTAAAACATGCAAACAACAATTAGAGGACGTCTAACTTGTTTTTGCAGGGTATGTTATGTGATGTGATATGGCCAAGAAGAATGTGATGAATGATATGTGATGTATGAGATTGATCATGTTCTTGTAATAGGAATCACGACTTGCATGTCGATGAGTATGACAACCGGCAGGAGCCATATGAGTTGTCTTTATTTATTGTATGACCTGCGTGTCATTGAACAACGCCATGTAATTACTTTACTTTATTGCTAACCGGTAGCCATAGTAGTAGAAGTAATAAGTTGGCGAGACAACTTCATGGAGACACGATGATGGAGATCATGATGATGGAGATCATGGTGTCATGCCGGTGACGATGATGATCATGGAGCCCCGAAGATGGAGATCAAAAGGAGCAATATGATATTGGCCATATCATGTCACTTTTTGATTGCATGTGATGTTTATCATGTTTATGCATCTTATTTGCTTAGAACGACGGTAGTAAATAAGATGATCCCTCATTAAAATTTCAAGAAAGTGTTCCCCCTAACTGTGCACCGTTGCGAAAGTTCGTCGTTTTGAAGCACCACGTGATGATCGGGTGTGATAGATTCTTACGTTCACATACAACGGGTGTAAGCCAGATTTACACACGCAAAAAACTTAGGTTGACTTGACGAGCCTAGCATGTACAAACATGGCCTCGGAACACAAGAGACCGAAAGGTAGAGCATGAGTCGTATAGTAGATACGATCAACATGAAGATGTTCTCCGATGATGACTAGTCTGTCTCACGTGATGATCGGACACGGCCTAGTTGACTCGGATCATGTAATCACTTAGATGACTAGAGGGATGTCTATCTGAGTGGGAGTTCATAAGATGAACTTAATTATCCTGAACATAGTCAAAAGATCTTTGCAAATTATGTCGTAAGCTCGCGCTTTAGTTCCACTGTTTAGATATGTTCCTAGAGAAAATATAGTTGAAAGTTGACAGTAGCGATTATGCGGATAGTAGAAAGCTTATGTCCTTAATGCACCGCTCAGTGTGCTGAACCCCAAACGTCGTTTGTGGATGTTGCGAACATCGGACATACACGTTTTGATAACTACGTGATAGTTCAATTAAACGGTTTAGAGTTGAGGCACCAAAGACGTTTTCAAAACATCGCGGAACATATGAGATGTTTTCGAGGGCTGAAATTGGGATTTCAGGCTCGTGACCACGTCAAGAGGTATAAGACCTCCGACAATTTTCTTAGCCTGCAAACTAAGGGAGAAAAGCTCAATCGTTGAGCTTGTGCTCAGATTGTCTGAGTGTAACAATCACTTGAATCGAGTGGGAGTTGATCTTCCAGATGAGATAGTGATGTTTCTCCAAAGTCATTGCCACCAAGCTGCTAGAGCTTCGTGATGAACTATAACATATCAGGGATAGATATGATGATCCTTGAGGTATTCACGATGTTTGACACCGCGAAAGTAGAAATCAAGAAGGAGCATCAATTGTTGATGGTTGGTGAAACCACTAGTTTCAAGAAGGGCAAGGGCAAGAAGGGATACTTCATGAAACAGCAAATCAGCTGCTGCTCCAGTGAAGAAACCCAAGGTTGAACCCAAACCCGAGACTAAGTGCTTCTGTGATAAGGGGAATAGTCACTAGAGCGGAATTACCCTAGATACTTGGTAGATGAGAAGGCTGGCAAGGTCGATAGAAGTATATTGGATATACATTATGTTAATGTGTACTTTACTAGTACTCCTAGTAGCACCAGGGTATTAGATACCGGTTCGGTTGCTAAGTGTTAGTAACTCGAAATAAAAGAGCTACGGAATAAACGGAGACTAGCTAAAGGTGAGCTGACGATATGTGTTGGAAGTATTTCCAAGTTTGATGTGATCAAACATCGCACGCTCCCCCTACCATCAAGATTAGTATTAAACCTGAATAATTGTCATTTGGTGTTTGCGTTGAGCATAGACATGATTGGATTATGTCTATCGCAATACGGTTATTCATTTAAGGAGAATAATGGTTACTCTGTTTATTTGAATAATACCTTCAATGGTCTTGCACCTGAAACGAATGGTTTATTGAATCTCGATCGTAGTGATACACATTTTCATGCCAAAAGATATAAGATAGTAATGATAGTACCACTTACTTGTGGCACTGCCATGTAAGTCATATTGGTATAAAACGCATGAAGAAGCTCCATGTTGATGGATCTTTGGACTCACTCGTTTTTGAAAAGTTTGAGACATGCGAACCATGTCTATTGGTGTATACGCATGAAGAAACTCCATGCAGATGGATCGTTTGGACTCACTTGATTTTGAATCACTTGAGATATGCAAATCATACCACATGGGCAAGATGACTGAAAAGCCTCGGTTTCAGTAAGATGGAACAAGATAGCAACTTGTTGGAAGTAACACATTTTGATGTGTGCAGTCCAATGAGTGCTGAGGCATGCAGTGAATATCGTTATGTTCTTACTTCACAGATGATTCGAGTAGATGTTGAGTATATTTACTTGATGAAACAAAAGTCTGAGTTATTGAATGGTTCAAGTAATTTCAGAGTGAAGTTGAAGATCATCGTGACAAGAGGATAAAATGTCTATGATATGATCATAGAGATGAGTATCTGAGATACGAGCTTTGGCACGCAATTAAGACATTGTGGAAATTGTTTCACAATTAATACCGCCTGGAACACCATAGTGTGATGGTGTGTTCGAACATCATAGTTGCACCCTATTGGATATGGTGCGTACCATGATGTCTCTTATCGAATTACCACTATCGTTCATGGGTTAGGCATTAGAGACAACCGCACTCACTTTAATGGGGCACCACGTAATTCCGTTGAGACGACACCGTTTGAACTGTGGTTTGGAGAAACCTAAGTTGTCGTTTCTTAAAAGTTTGGGGCTGCGACGCTTATGTGAAAAAATTTCAGGTTGATAAGCTCGAACCCAAAGCGGATAAAATGCATCTTCATAGGACACCCAAAACAGTTGGGTATACCTCCTAATTCAGATCCGTAAGCAATAGGAATTGTTTCTTGTACCGGGTCCTTTCTCGAGGAAAAGTTTGTCTCGAAAGAATTGAGTGGGAGGATGGTGGAGACTTAATGAGGTTATTGAACCATCACTTCAACCAGTGTGTAGCAGGGCACAGGAAGTTGTTCATGTGGCACCTACACCAATTGAAGTGGAAGCTGATGATAGTGATCATGATGCTTCAGATCAAGTCACTACCGGACCTCGTAGGTCGACAAGGACGCGTACTACTTTAGAGTGGTATGCACTCCTGTCTTAGAGGTCATGTTGCTAGACAACAATGAACCTATGAGCTATGGAGAAGCGATGGTGGGCCCAAATTCCGACAAATGGTTAGAAGCCATGAAATCCGAGATAGGATCCATGTATCAGAACAAAGCATGGACTTTGGTGTACTTGCCCAATGATCGGCAAGCCATTGAGATAAATGGATCTTTAAGAAGAAGACGGACGTGGATGGTAATGTCACCATCTATGAAGCTCGATTGTGGTGATGAGTTTTTACAAGTTCAAGGAGTTGACTGCGAATCATGTTAGCATTAGTTGCATTTATGAAATCTGGCAGATGGATGTCAAAACGAGTTTCCTTACCAGTTTTCGTAAGGAAAGGTTGTATGTGATACAATCAGAAAGGTTTTGTCGATCCTAAGGATGCTAAAAGGTATGCTAGCTCCAGCGATCCTTCCATGGACTGGAGTAAGCATCTCGGAGTTGGAATATGCACTTTGATAAGATGATCAAAGATTTTTGGTTTATACAAAGTTTATGAGAAACTTGTATTTCCAAAGAAGTGAGTGGGAGCACTATAGAATTTTTGATAAGTATATGTTGTAAACATATTGTTGATCAGAAATGATGTAGAATTTCTAGAAAGCATATAGGGTTATTTGAAAAGTGTTTTTCAATGGAAAACCTGGATTAGGCTACTTGAACAATAAGCATCAAGATCTATAAGATAGATCAAAATGCTTAATAGTACTTTCAAATGAGCACATACCTTGACATGATCTTGAAGGTGTTCAAGATGGATCAGTCAAAGAAGGAGTTCTTGCCTGAGTTGTAAGGTATGATGTTAAGACTTAAAGCTCGACCACGGCAGAAGAAAGAGGAAGGACGAAGGTCGTCCCCTATGCTTTTGTCATAGGCTCTATACTGTATGACATGCTGAGTACCGCACCTGATGTGTGCCTTGCCACATGTCTGGCAAGAGGGTACAATGGTGATCAAGGAGTGGATCACTAGATGGCGGTCAAAATTATACTTAGAGGAATAAGGATATGTTTCTCGGTTATGGAGGTGATAAAGAGTTTGACGTAAAGAGTTACGTCGATCCAAGCTTTAACACCTATCCGAATGACTCTGAGTAGCAAACCGGATACATATAGTGGAGCAACCATTTGGAATAGCTCCAAGTGGAGCGTGGAAGCAGCATTTACAATATGACCTAGAGATTTGCGAAGTACATACGGATCTGAATGTTGCAGACCCGTTGACTAAAACCTCTCTTACAAGCAAAACATGATCAAACCACAGAACTCATTGAGTCTTAATCACATGATGATGTGAACTAGTTTAGTGACACTAGTAAACTCTTGGGTGTTGGTCACATGACGATGTGACCTGTGAGTGTTAATCACATGGCGATGTGAACTAGATTATTGACTCTAGTGCAAGTGGGAGACTGTTGGAAATATGCCCTAGAGGCAATAATAAATTAGTTATTATTACTATATTTCCTTGTTCATGATAATCATTTATTATCCATGCTATAATTGTATTGATAGGAAACTCAGATACATGTGTGGATACATAGACAACACCATGTCCCTAGTAAGCCTCTAATTGACTAGCTCGTTGATCTATAGATGGTTACGATTTCCTGATCATGGACATTGGATGTCGTTGATAACGGGATCACATCATTAGGAGAATGATGTGATGGACAAGACCCAATCCTAAGCCTAGCACAAAGATCGTAGTTCGTATGCTAAAGCTTTTCTAATGTCAAGTATCATTTCCTTAGACCATGAGATTGTGCAACTCCCGGATACCGTAGGAATGCTTTGGGTGTACCAAACATCACAACGTAACTGGGTGGCTATAAAGGTGCACTACAGGTATCTCCGAAAGTGTCTGTTGGGTTGGCACGAATCAAGACTGGATTTGTCACTCCGGTAAACGGAGAGGTATCTCTGGGCCCACTCGGTAGGACATCATCATAATGTGCACAATGTGACCAAGGGGTTGATCACGGGATGATGTGTTACGGAACGACTAAAGAGACTTGCCGGTAACGAGATGGAACAAGGTATCGGTATACCGACGATCGAATCTCGGGCAAGTACTATACCGCTAGACAAAGGGAATTGTATACGGGATCGATTGAGTCCTTGACATCGTGGTTCATCCGATGAGATCATCATGGAACATGTGGGAGCCAACATGGGTATCCAGATCCCGCTGTTGGTTATTGGCCGGAGAACATCTCAGTCATGTCTGCATGGTTTCCGAACCCGTAGGGTCTACACACTTAAGGTTCGATGACGCTAGGGTTATAAAGGAAGTTTGTATGTGGTTACCGAATGTTGTTCGGAGTACCGGATGAGATCCCAGACATCACGAGGAGTTCCGGAATGGTCCGGAGGTAAAGATTTATATATGGGAAGTCCTGTTTTGGTCATCGGAAAAGTTTTGGGTTTTATCGGTAACGTACCGGGACCACCGAGAGGGTCCCGGGCGTCCACCAAGTGGGGCCACCATCCCCGGAGGGCTGCATGGGCCAAGTGTGGGAGGGGACCAGCCCCAGGTGGGCTGGTGCGCCCCCCACAAGGGCCCAAAGCGCCTAGGGTTTGGGGGAGGGGGCGCACCCACCTAACTTGGGGGGCAAGTTTCCCCTCTCCCCCCCCCCTTGGCCGCACCCTAGATGGGTTTGGGCTGGCCGCTGCCCCTAGGGGTGGAACCCTAGGTGGGGCGCAGCCCTCCCTCTCCTCCTATATATACTTGAGGGTTTTGGGGCTGCCAACAGATGAGTTTCACCTCTCCCTGGCGCAGCCCTACCTCTCTCCCTCCTCCTCTCCCGCGGTGCTTGGCGAAGCCCTGCAGGATTGCCACGCTCCTCCATCACCACCACGCTGTTGTGCTGCTGCTGGACGGAGTCTTCCTCAACCTCTCCCTCTCTCCTTGCTGGATCAAGGCATGGGAGACGTCACCGGGTTGTACGTGTGTTGAACGCGGAGGTGCCATCCATTCGGCACTAGGATCTCCGGTGATTTGGATCACGACGAGTACGACTCCTTCAACCCCGTTCTCTTGAACGCTTCTGCTTAGCGATCTACAAGGGTATGTAGATGCACTCTCCTTCCCCTCGTTGCTGGTTTCTCCATAGATAGATCTTGGTGACACATAGGAAAATTTTGAATTTCTGCTACGTTCCCCAACAATTTATGGCCCAAAGAATTTGCTATACATTCTGATCATGAATCTATGAAACATATTAAAAGTCAAGCTAAATTGAATCGTAGACATGCTAAATGGGTTGAATTCATTGAGACTTTCCCTTATGTTATTAAACACAAGAAGGGTAAAGAAAATGTTATTGCTGATGCATTGTCTCGTCGCTATACTATGCTTTCACAACTTGACTTCAAAATATTTGGTTTGGAGACCATCAAAGATCATTATGTGCATGATGCTGATTTTAAAGATGTATTTCAGAATTGTAAAGAAGGGAGAACATGGAACAAGTATGTCGTTAATGATGGATTTGTGTTTCGTGCTAACAAGCTATGCATTCCAGCTAGCTGTATTCGTCTTTTATTGTTGCAGGAGGTGCATGGAGGGGGATTAATGGGACACTTTGGCGTGAAGAAGATGGAGGACGTACTTGCTACACATTTCTTTTGGCCAAAGATGAGATGGGATGTTGAGCGTTTTATTGCTCGCTGCACTACATGTCAAAAAGCTAAGTCACGACTCAATCCTCATGGTTTATATATGCCTTTGCCTGTACCTAGTGTTCCTTGGGAGGATATATCTATAGACTTTGTTTTAGGTTTACCTCAAACAAAGAAGGGGACGGATAGCATATTTGTTCTCGTGGATAGATTCTCAAAAATGGCACACTTTATACCATGTCATAAAAGCGATGATGCTGTTAATGTTGCTGATTTGTTCTTTTGTGAAATTATTCGCTTGCATGGTGTGCCCAATACTATTGTTTCAGATCGTGATACTAAATTTCTTAGCCACTTTTGGAGATGTTTATGGGCTAAATTGGGGACTAAACTGCTTTTGAGTACTACTTGTCACCCCCAAACTGATGGACAAACTGAAGTAGTCAATAGAACATTGTCTACTATGCTTAGGGCTGTTTTGAAGAATAATAAGAAAATGTGGGAAGAATGCTTGCCTCATATTGAATTTGCTTATAATCGTTCATTGCATTCTACTACTAAGATGTGCCCTTTTGAAATTGTGTATGGTTTCCTACCTTGTGCACCTATTGATTTGTTGCCTCTTCCATCTTCGGAGAAGGTTAATTTTGATGCTAAACAACATGCTAAATTGATTTCAAAAATGCATGAGTTAACTAAGGAAAACATTGAGCGTATGAATGCTAAATATAAACTTGCTGGAGATAAGGGTAGAAAACATCTTGTGTTTGCACCTGGAGATCTTGTTTGGTTACATTTGCGTAAGGATAGATTTCCTGATTTGCACAAATCAAAGTTAATGCCACGTGTTGATGGTCCTTTTAAGGTGTTGGAGAAAATAAATGATAATGCATATAAACTTGAGCTGCCTGCAGATTTTGGGGTTAGTCCCACTTTTAACATTGCAGATTTGAAGCCTTATTTGGGTGAGGAAGATGAGCTTCCATCGAGAACGACTTCATTTCAAGAAGGGGAGGACGATGAGGACATCAATACCATTGTTACACCCACAGCCCCTACTGCTACATATACTGGACCAACTACTAGAGCTTGCGCATGCCAATTAAATTATCAGGTACTTTCGTTTCTTGGTAATTATTCTAATGTTCACGAGAATATGATGCCGCCTAAATTGGATACATTTGTTTTGCTTACAAATGAAGGGCCTAGCTTGGAGAAGGATGAACATTGGAGCAAGAACAAGCATAGAGATGATGGCATGCGCAAGGGGAACAAGAACGGAGTTACAAGTGATGATTTCAGGACTTTGAAGCCACCATAATGAGTGCATGAAGCCTTGGACGAAATATACAAGATGCCACTTCATAAATTTCATCCAGAGGCTATTCTAGGTGCTGCGTCACCTTATTATTGGGCCAGGCCCATGTAATTCCGAAATACATAAGTATAGGCTATTTTTAGAGTCCGTGTGTGTGGGGAAACAAGAGACAGGGTTAGTTTCGGACTCCTCTACCAAGGGACACGAAATTCACCCCCTCTTCCTCCATATATACAACCCTTAGGGCACCGTTTAGACTTTGGGTTTTGTTTATATTAAAACTTCGCCATAGCTGCAACTTCGCGTAATTTGTTTGTGTTCAACGACCAGACAAAGGCGTCACAGAACCCCACCTTGATCAATAAAGCTTTCATCTTATATTCGCAATATCCAGATTGCAATCTTAGTTTCTTGCTTGTTCTTCGTTTGCTCGTAGGAAACAGACCCTAGTGGTCAGGTTGATCGTGCTCCGGCGTGGTCAATAACCTCTCGGAGTTGGTTTAGCGATTGCTAAGGCGCGACGTCCTCGCACGTTCGTAGTCAGATCATCAAAGTCGACTTCCACCAAAGCGATATCCATCATCTCATCGAAAGACGGGACACCTTTGCCTCTATCACGTTCAGCAGCAAGTTTTCTTTGTAGCAAGCAAAATTAATAGAAAGGGCTAAATTTAATGGGACAAAAGTCCCCAAGATCAACCTCGGGAGGTATGGGTTCCTCCTTTGGCCCTTCATATTGCACAACTAATTCATCATTATAAGCATTCTTTTGGCAGAAATTCATGAGCCTATACTCAAGGGAATATCCTAACTCATTGTTTCGGATAGCAAAATCATTATTAAGATTGGAAATTCTATCAACTAGAACATTGGTAGGAACCTTTTTTTCTAAAGTTTTCATTAAAAGCAACATAATCTAAGGATTGAAAACGCCTTATTTCCTCTTGATCAAAGAGGATTGCCTCTATGGGAGGACGTCCGGCGTCTACCCTATAGTGCGCAAAAATTTCTTTGGCTTCTTTTATTATAAATCTAAAATCATGAGCCAAAAAGATAGTAGCTGCACGCTTAACATAAGAATGCTCAATATTGGAAAATACTAGGAAAATCCTTTGAATGCAAGGATGCATATGCATAAATTGTCTTTCAAGATCAACTATAAGCATGGCGATAGCATCTGCAAGACTACTAGTTCTATGAAGAATAGATCCACCCATAGAGGGTAAAGCACCGGCACAAGTAAAGAAATCTTGAATAACCCCTTTTCCAATAATATTAGCACTACCGATACGAAACTTTTTAGTATGTAAGATGGGTGGTTCTTCAACAGGATCATCAAAAGCATCAAAATCTTCCATGTTCTTACTATTATTTTTATCAACGATAACCTCCCCGGTTTCAGTATAGCGGCAGTAAATACGAGGAGCAAGCAGAAAAGAGGCGAACAGAAAAGAGAGGGCGAATAAAATGGCAAGGGTTTGTGATGCGAGGGAGATGAGTTTGTGATGGGTACTTGGTATGTGTTGACTTGAGCGAAGAACTCCCCGGCAACGGCGCTAGAAATCCTTCTTGCTACCTCTTGAGCACTGCGTTGGTTTTCCCTTGAAGAGGAAAGGGTGATGCAGAAAAGTAGCATAAGTATTTCCCTCAGTTTTGAGAACCAAGGTATCAATCCAGTAGGAGGCTCCTCAAACGTCCCACGCACCTACACAAACAAACAAGAACCTCGCAACCAACGCGATAAAGGGGTTGTCAATCCCTTCACGGTAACTTGCGAAAGTGAGGTCTGATAGAGATAATAAGATAAGATAAATATTTTTGGTATTTTTAGATATAGATTGGAAAGTAAAAGATGCAAATAAAAGTAGATCGGAAACTTATATGATAAAAGATAGACCCAGGGGCCATAGGTTTCACTAGTGGCTTCTCTCAAGATAGCATAAGTATTACGATGGGTGAACAAATTACTATCGAGCAATTGATAGAAAAGTGCATAGTTATGAGAATATCTAGGCATGATCATGTATATAGGCATCACGTCAGTGACAAGTAGATAGAAACGATTCTGCATCTACTACTATTACTCCACACATCGACCGACTCCTACCTGCATCTAGAGTATTAAGTTCAGAAGAACAGAGTAACACAATAAGAAAGATGACATGATGTAGAGGGATAAACTCATGCAATATGATATAAACCCCATCTTTTTATCCTCGATGGCAACAATACAATACGTTCCTTGCTGCCCCTGCTGTCACTGGGAAAGGACACCACAAGATTGAATCCAAAGCTAAGCACTTCACCTATTGCAAGAAAGATCAATCTAGTAGGCCAAACCAAACTGATAATTCAAAGAGACTTGCAAAGATAACCAACCACACATAAAAGAATTCAGAGGAGATTTAATTATTTCTCATAGATAAACTTGATCATAAACCCACAATTCATCGGATCTCGACAAACACACCGCAAAAAGAGTTACATCGAATAGATCTCCAAGAAGATCGAGGAGAACTTTGTATTGAGATTCAAAGAGAGAGAAGAAGCCATCTAGCTAATAACTATGGACCCGAAGGTCTGTGGTAAACTACTCACAACTCATCGGAGAGGCCTTGGAGATGATGTAGAGGCCCTCTATGGTCGACTCCCCCTCCGGCGGAGCGCCGACGAAGGCTCCAAGATGGGATCTCGCAGATACAGAAGGTTGCGGCGGTGGAACTAGTTTTTCGTGGTGCTCCTGAATGTTTTACGGTACGTGGATATATATAGGAGGAAGAAGTAGGTCGGTTGAGCCACGAGGGGCCCACGAGGGTGGGGGCGAGCCCACCCCCTTAGGGTGCACAGGGAACCCCCGTGGCCGCCTCGTTTGCTGCTTGACGTCCACTCCAAGTCTCCTGGATTGTGTTTGTTCCAAAAAGATCGCTCCCGAAGGTTGCATTCCATTTGGACTCCGTTTGATATTCCTTTTCTTCGAAACACTGAAATAGGCAAAAAAACAGCAATTCGGGCTGGGCCTCCATTAGTAGGTTAGTCCCAAAAATGATATGAAAGTGTAAAGTAAAGACCATAAACATCCAAAACGGGTAATATAATAGCATGGAACAATAAAAAATTATAGATACGTTGGAGACGTATAAACGCACGCGGCGGGTAAACTCCGGCGAGGTGGAACACAC
>NC_041389.1:59211532-59219808 GCF_002162155.2 Triticum dicoccoides | reverse complement strand
TCCTCTGATCTCTCCCTCACGGGGGGGATCCTCCCTTCCTCTGCTCCCTGCATGGCGCTGGATGCAAGATCCACCTCGGCCACAACCATGGCAATGGCAGCCATCTCCATGGACATGACAACTCCCTGATGCGCGCAGGTCAGGTGTGCCACTTTCAAGGAAGGAAGGAGGGTATGAAGGGCTCCTCATGGTTGCCATGGAAGGGCTCCAACGCCATGGAAGTGTTGGAAATATGCCCTAGAGGCAATAATAAAATGGTTATTATTATATTTCCTTGTTCATGATAATTGTCTATTGTTCATGCTATAATTGTATTAACTGGAAACCGTAATACATGTGTGAATACATAGACCACAACATGTCCCTAGTGAGCCTCTAGTGGACTAGCTCGTTGAACAATAGATGGTCATGGTTTCCTGAACATGGACATTGGATGTCATTGATAACGGGATCACATCATTAGGAGAATGGTGTGATGGACAAGACCCAATCCTAAGCATAGCACAAGATCGTGTAGTTTGTTTGCTAAAAGCTTTTCTAATGTCAAGTATCATTTCCTTAGACCATGAGATTGTGCAACTCCCGGATACCGTAGGAATGCTTTGGGTGTACCAAACGTCACAACGTAACTAGGTGGCTATAAAGGTGCACAACAGGTATCTCCGAAAGTGTATGTTGGGTTGGCACGTATCGAGACTGGGATTTGTCACTCGTATGACGAAGAGGTATCTCTGGGCCCACTCGATAATGCATCATCATAATGAGCTCAATGTGACTAAGTAGTTAGTCACGGGATCATGCATTATGGAACGAGTAAAGTGCCTTGCCGGTAACAAGATTGAACGAGGTATTGGGATACCGACGATCGAATCTCGGGCAAGTAACGTACCGATTGACAAAGGGAATTGTATACGGGATTGCTTGAATCCTCGACATCGTGGTTCATCCGATGAGATCATCGTGGAACATGTGGGAGCCAACATGGGTATCTAGATCCCGCTGTTAGTTATTGGCCGGAGAGCTGTCTCGGTCATGTCTGCATGATTACTGAACCCGTAGGGTCTACACACTTAAGGTTCGATGACGCTAGGGTTATAGGGAAAGTTTGTATGTGGTTACCGAATGTTGTTCGGAGTCCCGGATGAGATCCAGGACGTCACGAGGAGTTTCGGAATGATCCGGAGATGAAGATTTATATATGGGACGTCATCATACAGTCACCGGAAGTATTCGGGGGTTTGTCGGTATTGTACCGGGACCACCGAAGGGGTTCCGGGGGTCCACCGAGTGGGTCCACCTGCCCTGGAGGGGCCTATGGGCTGTATGTTGAAGGGAACCAGCCCCTAAGTGGGCTGGGCGCCATCCCCCCTAGGGCCCACGCGCCTAGAGTTGGGGGAACCCTAAATGGGGCGCCCCTTGGCTTGGGGGGCAAGCCCCCTCCCCTTGGTCGCCGCCCCCCCTCTAGATCTCATCTAGAGGGGCTGGCCCCCTTCCCCCTTCGCCCTATAAATAGAGGGGAGGAGGGAGGGCAGCAATTCCACATCCAAGGCGCAGCCCTCCCCCTCTCCAACACATCCTCCTCCTTCCGCGGTGCTTGGCGAAGCCCTGCCGGAGCACCACGCTGCTCCAACACCACCACGCCGCCGTGCTGCTGTTGGAGTTGTCTTCCCCAACCTCTCCCTCTATCCCTGCTGGATCAAGGCGTGGGATACGTCACCGGGCTACACATGTGTTGAACACAGAGGCGCCGTTGTTCGGCACTTAGGTCGAAATCAACCGCGATCTGGATCGCTACGAATACGACTCCTTCATCCGCGTTCTTGCAATGCTTCCGTATCGTGATCTTCAAGGGTATGAAGATACACTCCCCTTTCTCTTGTTGCTAGAATCTCCATAGATTGATCTTGGTGATGCGTAGAAAATTTTGAATTTCTGCAATGATCCCCAACAGTGGCATCATGAGCTAGGTCTATGCGTAGTTTCTATGCACGAGTAGAACACAAGTTGTTGTGGGCGTCGATTTTGTCAATTTACTTGCCATTACTAGTATTATCTTGATTCGGCGGCATCGTGGGATGAAGCGGCCCGGACCGACCTTACACGTATGCTTACGTCACACAGGTTCCACCGACTGACATGCACTAGTTGCATAAGGTGGCTAGCGGGTGTCTGTCTCTCCCACTTCAGTCGGATCGGATTCAATGAAAAGGGTCGTTATGAAGGGTAAATAGCAATTGGCATATCACGTTGTAGTTTTGGCGTAGGTAAGAAACATTCTTTCTAGAATCCTATAGCAGCCACGTAAAAACTTGCAACAACAATTAGAGGACATCTAACTTGTTCTTGCAGCATATGCCGTGTGATGTGATATGGCCAAAAGGATGTGATGAATGATATATGTGATGTATGAGATTGATCATGTTCTTGTAATAGGAATCACGACTTGCATGTCTATGAGTATGACAACCGGCAGGAGACATAGGAGTTGTCTTAATTTATTGTATGACCTGCGTGTCAATAAAAACGCTATGTAATTACTTTACTTTATTGCTAACCGTTAGCCATAGTAGTAGAAGTAATAGTTGGAGAGACAATTTCATGAAGACACGATGATGGAGATCATGATGATGGAGATCATGGTGTCATGCCAGTGACGATGATGACCATGGCGCCCCAAAGATGGTTCATATCAAAAGGAGCAAAATGATATTGGCCATATCATGTCACTATTTGATTGCATGTGATGTTTATCATGTTTTTACATCTTATTTGCTTAAGAATGACGGTAGCATAAATAAGATGACCCCTCATAAAATTTCAAGAAAGTGTTCCCCCTAACCGTGCACCATTGTGAAAGTTCGTTGTTTCGAAGCACCACGTGATGATCGGGTGTGATAGATTCTAATGTTCACATACAACGGGTGTAAGCCAGATTTACACATGCAAAACACTTAGGTTAACTTGACGAGCCTGGCATGTACAGACATGGCCTCGGAACACAAGAGACCGAAAGGTCGAACATGAGTCATATAGTGGGTACGATCAACATGAAGATGTTCACCGATGATGACTAGTCCGTCTCACGTCATGATCGAACACGGCCTAGTTGACTCGGATCATGTTTTACTTGGATGACTAGAGGGATGTCTATCTGAGTGGGAGTTCATTAAATAATTTGATTAGATGAATTTAATTACCATGAACATAATCAAAGGGTCTTTGCAAATTATGTCGTAGCTCACGCTTTGGTTCTACTGTTTTAGATATGTTCCTAGAGAAAATTTAGTTGAGAGTTGACAGTAGCAATTATACCGACTGGGTCCATAAACTGAGGATTGTCCTCATTGCTGCGCAGAAGGATTATGTCCTTAATGCACCACTCGGTGTGCTGAACCTCGAGCATCATTTGTGGATGTTGCGAACATCTGACATACACGTTTTGATGACTACGTGATAGTTCAGTGCATAATGTTAAACGGTTTAGAATTGAGGCACCGAAGACATTTTTGAAACATCGCAGAACATATTAGATGGTCCAAGAGCTGAAATTGGGATTTCAGGCTTGTGCCCACGTCAAGAGGTATGAGACCTCTGACAAGTTTCTTAAGCCTGCAAACTAAGGGAGAAAAGCTCAATCGTTGAGCATGTGCTCAGATCGTCTGAGTACTACAATCGCTTGAATCGAGTGGGAGTTAATCTTCTAGATGAGATAGTGATGGTTCTCCATAGTCACTACCACCAAGCTATTAGAGCTTCGTGATGAACTATAACATATCAGGGATAGATATGATGATCCTTGAGCTATTCGCAATGTTTGACACCGTGAAAGTAGAAATCAAGTAGGAGCATCAATTTTTGATGGTTAGTAGAACCACTAGTTTCAAGAAGGGCAAGGGAAAGAAGGGATACTTCATGAAATGGCAAATCAATTGCTGCTCTAGTGAAGAAACCCAAGGTTGAACCCAAACCCGAGACTAAGTGCTTCTGTAATGAGAGGAACGGTCAGTGAAGCAGAACTATACTAGATACTTGGTAGATGAGAAGGCTGGCAAGGTCGACAAAAGTATTTTGGATATACGTTATATTAATGTGTACTTTACTAGTACTCCTAGTAGCACCAGGGTAATAAATACCGGTTCGGTTGCTAAGTGTTAGTAACTCGAAATAAAAGGCTACGGACACTAGCTAAGGTGAGATGACGATATGTGTTGGAAGTGTTTCCAGGTTGATGTGATCAAACATCGCACGCTCCCTCTACCATCGGGATTGGTGTTAAACCTAAATAATTGTTATTTGGTGTTTGCGTTGAGCATAGACATGATTGGATTATGTTTATCACAATACGGTTATTCATTTAAGGAGAATAATGGTTACTATGTTTATTTGAATAATACCTTCAATGGTCCTGCACCTAAAATGAATGGTTTATTGAATCTCGATCGTAGTGATACACATGTTCATGCCAAAAGATATAAGATAGTAATGATAGTACCACATACTTGTGGCACTTCCATTTGAGTCATATTGGTATAAAATGCATGAAGAAGCTCCATGTTGATGGATCTTTGGACTCACTCGTTTTTGAAAAGATTGAGACATGCGAACCATGTCTATTGGTGTATACGCATGAAGAAACTCCATGCAGATGGATCGTTTGGACTCACTTGATTTTGAATCACTTGAGACATGCAAATCATACCACATGGGCAAGATGACTGAAAGGCCTCATTTTCAGTGAGATGGAACAAGAAAGCAACTTGTTGGAAGTAATACATTTTGATGTGTGCAGTCCAATGAGTGCTGAGGCACGCAGTGGATATCGTTATGTTCTTACTTCATAGATGATTTGAGTAGATGCTAAGTATATTTACTTGATGAAACACAAGTCTGAATTATTGAAAGGTTCAAGTAATTTCAGAGTGAAGGTGAAGATCGTCGTGACAAGAGGATAAAATGTCTATGATATGATCATAGAGATGAATATGTGAGTTACGAGTTTGGCACACAATTAAGACATTGTGGAAATTGTTTCACAACTAATACCACCTGGAACACCATAGTGTGGTGGTGTGTCCAAACATCATAACTGCACCCTATTGGATATGGTGCATACCATGATGTCTCTTATTGAATTACCACTATCATTTATGGGTTAGGCATTAGAGACAACCGCATTCACTTTAATAGGGCACCACGTAATTCCGTTGAGATGACATCGTATGAACTATGGTTTAGAGAAACCTAAGTTCTCGTTTCTTAACGATTGTTTCTAGAAACGGGTCCTTTCTCGAGGAAAAGTTTCTTTCGAAAGAATTGAGTAGGAGGATGGTGGAGACTTGATGAGGTTATTGAACTGTCACTTCAACTAGTGTGTAGTAGGGCATAGGAAGTTGTTCCTGTGGCGCCTACATCAATTGAAGTGGAAGCTTATGATAGTGATCATGAAACTTCAGATCAAGTCACTAGCAAACCTCATAGGTCGACAAGGATGCGTACTACTTCAGAGTGGTACGTACTCCTGTCTTGGAGGTCATGTTGCTAGACAACAATGAACCTACGAGCTATGGAGAAGCGATGGTGGTCCCGGATTCCGACGAATGGCTTGAGGCCATAAAATCCGAGAGAGGATCCATGTATGAAAACAAAGTATAGACTTTGGAAGAACTACTTGATGGTTGTAAGGCTGTTGGGTACAGATGGATTTTAAAAGGAATACGGACAATGATGGTAAGTATCACCATTAAGAAAGCTCAACTTGTCATTAAGATGTTTTCCGACAAGTTCAAGGAGTTGACTACGATGAGACTTTCTCACTCGTAGCGATGCTAAGAGTCTGTTGGAATTATATTAGCAGTTACTGCATTATCTATGAAATCTTGCAGATAGGATATCAAAACATTGTTTCCTCGACGATTTTCTTGAGGAAAGTTTGTATGTGATACAACTAGAAGGTTTTGTCAATCCTGAAAGATGCTAACAAGTATGCAAAGCTCCAGCAATCCTTCTAAGGACTGGAGTAAGCATCTCGGAGTTGGAATATATGCTTTGATGAGATGATCAAAGATTTTGGGTTTATACAAAGTTTATGAGAAACTTGTATTTCCAAAGAAGTGAGTGGGAGCACTATAGAATTTCTGATGAGTATATGTTGTTGACATATTGTTGATCAAAAATGATGTAGAATTTCTGAAAAGCATATAGGGTTATTTGAAAAGTGTTTTTCAATGGAAAACTTGGATTAAGCTACTTTAACATTGAGCATCAAGATCTATAAGGATAGATCAAAAACGCTTAATAGTTGTAGCGACCCGACCTCAGATGGTCAAGTCTTTGTGCTTCCGTGTCTTCCCTGGATCGGTAATGCTTACACACACAGTACTCGAAGGATTTATAACAGAGCAGCAATCACACACTTATTACATTGAATGTCTCAAAAGAGAACTTATTACAATAATATGGCTTAAGGCCATCTACTGCGATAACAGCGGAAGGCTTGGAAGATAAAGTGAGTCCATCAACTCCAACGGCATAGCTGAGCTGCACGGCAACGACCTACGAACCTTACTCCTCGTCTGAAAAGTCTGCAACATAATACGTTGCAGCCCGAGAACGGGTCAGCACATGGAATATGCTGGCAATGTAACACAAAAGAGCAATAACAGAATAATACTACCACTACATGCATATTTGGCTGGTGGAAAGCTCTATGGTTACAGTTTTGCGAAAAGCCAATTTTTCCCTACTACAAAGGAATAAATTTTAATTTAACTATCATGGTGGTTGAAACATCATTTGAGAAGGTAACCCCAACTCAATGATCCCAATTAGAATAGTTAACAACCTAGCAAGATTAATTAGAAGTGTTGAGATACATGCGAATACTCAAGTACTAGATACTCAGAATTGTCCATAATCGGGGACACGGCTAACCATGATTAGATTGTACACTCTGCAGAGGTTTGCGCACTTTTCCCCGCAAGACTCGATCGCCTCCGCTGATTCCTCGCACTACATGATGTTTGAGAAACGGATGACCGAGACACAGTCTTTCAGAAACATTAACTCTCTACTCCGGGCAGACCATACCAAACCTACAAACCCACTACCTGCTGATCCACCTCTTCAAGAGCTTCACGTAACTTACTCAACTATGCTAGAGCCCATAATAGCTTGCGGCTGCACACGGAAGTTTCTAGCATGAATAGACTTAGTTCCCTTTGAGCCTGGGTGGCGGTCCATAGGAGAATCACACGGTAACCCCGGGATTTCCAAAAATAAAACGGGCAATCACTGGATACCCCAGGTGCCTCAATCCACCCAGATGTGTATTAAAGTTGCCACCTTAAGTAAACCATTAATTTAACAATCTCACATCTGTCATGGAAATCACTCAAACCCAATCCACGTCTACGAGCATAGCATGGCAAAATAAGCAACGTGTAGAAGTAACTCCCAAGGGTTTGATAATAAACAGGGCAATAGGTTCTACCTCAGCAACTACTTCCCAAAACCCACATATTAAAGGCATCCTAGTCATGCAATGTTTGAGGATTGAAACTAATGCATAAAAACTGGGTATGAAAAGAGTATGATCAATATGTTACTTGCCTTGCTGACGATCCGTGAATCCTAGAGACTCGTAGTAACACGCTTCGCACTCCGGGAATTCTATCTCAAGCAAACAATAACATACATAAGCAACAATCAAAGATGCACAAGTAGAACTCCAAATAAAAGAGTTTGACCGGAGAGTTCAACTTAAGAACTCCGGTTTGCAAAAAGAATCAAATCAAACGGAGCAACGAAACTCAAACGGCAAAAGAAACAAGATTCGTTAACTAATCTGAACTAGGGTCAAATTTTACAGAGATAAAACTTGTTTGAGTTGATTATTCGGAAAGAAGGTTTCGAGATGAAACTCCAGACGCTTGAATCGCCTGATTCCGATAAATGAGCGAAAAGATAAACAAGTTTGAACATCGGATCAGAAATCGCGATCAGAAAAATCACGGAATAAATCCGATAAAAAGAAAAACGACGAACGGCTAAATGAACGAACGTTCGTTAACAGAAACTAAATGATGAACACGTTCGTTAGAACGAACGGACGAGCGAACGCTAGCTAAATAAATAAACCGAAGAATAAAAGTGATCTATATATAAAAAAACGAACTAGGGTTTTTCAAAAAAATGAAGGGGTTTATTTAAAAAAACGGCGGCGAGGGGGTGTGGCTACCTCCGGCGAGGTCGTCCGGTGGGGCGGGCGGCTCCGGCGG
>NC_041389.1:59202947-59210936 GCF_002162155.2 Triticum dicoccoides | reverse complement strand
AGGCGGCGGCGGCGGGCGGCTGGGCCGGCCTGCTCGGCTGGGCCTTTGGCCCAGTCGGGCGCGGGGGTTTTTTTTTTAACATTCCGCCGACTAGAAAAATCCTAGAAAAATATAAATAAAAATCTAAAAATTCCAAAACAAGTTTTCTCCGTCTAAATAAAATATTTAGAACAAGATGAACTTTTCTTGGCCCCTAAAATGCAATTTTTAAAACATGCAAATTTTTCTAGGGCAAATAAAATTCCGAATAAACTCACATAAAATCCAGAAAATGATTTTAACATTTTTCCTCCGATATTTCAATTGTTTTGGAGAAGTCATATTATCTCCCCTCATTTATTATTTTAAAATGAAATATTTTCCGGAGAGAAATAATTAAAAATCAAAATCCTTGTCTTCACTATTTGATAAAAAAATTCAAATATGAAAATGGGAAAATCCCCAACTCTCTCCGAAGGTCCTTTAGTTGCTTAGGATTTCGAGGATTGCAAACGAAAAAGCAATAAAATATGAAAGCAAACGAAAAAGCAATAAAATATGATATGGATTGGAAATTTGGGATGTTACAAACCTTCCCCCCTTAAGATGAATCTCGCCCTCGAGATTCGGGTTGGCTAGAAAATAGGTGCGGGTGGTCCTTGCGAATATCCTCTTCTCGCTCCCAGGTGGCTTCCTCCTCAGTATGATGACTCCACTGAACTTTGCAAAACTTGATCACCTTGTTGCGAGTGACTCGACTATCAAACTCAAGAATCTTTACTGGCTTCTCCTCATAGGTCAGATTATTATCCAGCTGAATCACCTCCAAAGGTACTGTATCATTCAATTGTATATCGGCCATCTCAGCATGGCACTTCTTCAGCTGTGATACGTGAAACACATCGTTAACTCCTGACAACCCTTCAGGTAACTCCAGCTTGTAGGCAACTTCTCCCATCCGTCCCAAAATACGATACGGTCCTACAAATCTCGGGGCTAACTTTCCCTTAACTCCAAAATGTTTTACTCCCCTCAAAGGTGATACTCGTAAATAAGCTCTGTCTCCAATTTCATAGGTTACTTCCTTGCGTTTTGAATCTGCATAACTCTTCTGTCTGGACTGAGCGATCTTTAGTCTGTCTCTGATCAATTTAACCTTCTCTTCTGATTCCTTGATCAAATCGGGTCCAAACAATTGACGGTCTCCTACCTCATCCCACATCAATGGTGTTCTACATCTGCGTCCATACAGAGCTTCGAACGGTGCCATCTTCAAACTGGCCTGGTAGCTGTTGTTATAAGAGAACTCCGCGTATGGTAAATTGTCATCCCAACTAGATCCATAATCTAGCGCACATGCTCTTAGCATGTCCTCCAGAATCTGATTGACTCTTTCTGTCTGTCCATCTGTCTGAGGGTGAAAAGCGGTACTGAATTCCAATCGGGTACCCAAAGTCTGGTGTAACTGATGCCAAAACTTTGAAGTAAACTGGGTTCCTCTATCTGGTGCGGTGCTCCTCGGAACTCCATGTAAACATACGATCCTGGTCATATATATCTTGGCCAACTTTGCACTTGTATACGTTGTTTTCACCGGATGAAGTGAGCTACTTTAATTAATCGATCCACAACTACCCATATAGAATCATATCCTGCCTTGGTTCTGGGTAATCCAGTAATAAAGTCCATACCAACTTTGTCCCACTTCCATTCGGGTATTGGCATAGGATGTAACAGTCCTGCTGGTTTCTGATGCTCTGCCTTCACTCTCTGACATACATCACATATGGCTACATACTCGGCAATATCCTTCTTCATACCAGTCCACCAGAAACGTTCCTTCAAGTCCAAATACATCTTGGTGTTTCCGGGATGAATCGAGTATGGTGAGTCATGGGCCTCCTGAAGTATCAACTTCCTGATCTCCGAATTGTTGGGCACATAAATCCGGTCCTCAAACCACAAGGTATCATGCTCATCCTCGCGAAAACCTTTGGCTTTACCTTCTCCCATCCTCTCTCTTATCTCAGCAATCTCTTTGTCCTCCTTCTGAGCTTCTCGAATCTTGTCCAACAACGTCGACTGAACCTCCATTGGTGCAAGAAAGCCTTTTGGAACAATCTCCAACTGAAGTTCCATGGTCTCCGCAGCTAACTCTTTTGGCATTCCTTTGCTCACAAGAACATTAGCATAACTTTTCCGGCTCAAAGCGTCTGCTACGACGTTGGCTTTTCCTGGATGATAGTGTAGCTTCATATCGTAATCCTTTATAAGTTCCAACCATCTCCTCTGTCTGAGGTTCAACTCCTTCTGGGTGAAAATGTACTTCAAGCTCTTATGATCCGTGTACACATCACAACGGTTTCCAATAAGATAATGTCTCCAGGTCTTCAGCGCATGCACTACGGCTGCTAACTCCAGATCATGTGTGGCATAGTTCAACTCGTGTGGCTTCAGTTGTCGTGAGGCATACGAAACAACTTTTCCTTCCTGCATAAGCACACATCCAAGTCCCAAGCGAGAGGCGTCACAATACACTTGAAACTCCTTACGTATATCTGGCAAGGTCAGCACTGGGGCTGTAGTCAATCGTTCCTTCAGCTCTTGAAAACTTGTCTCGCAATCCTCCGTCCATTTGAACTTAGTATCTTTCTTTAACAATTCAGTCATTGGTTTAGCAATCTTGGAAAAATTCTCAATGAATCTCCGATAGTATCCTGCGAGTCCAAGGAAACTGCGGATCTCGCCAAATGAAGTGGGTGCCAACCATTCAGTGACCGACTAAACCTTACTGGGATCCACTGCTATACCCTCTCCTGATATAACATGCCCAAGAAATCCAACTTCTTTCAACCAAAACTCACACTTGCTGAATTTGGCGTATAACTGGTGTTCCCTGAGTTTCTCGAGAACCAAACGCAAGTGTTCCGCATGCTCCTCTTCGTACTTCGAGTATATCATAATATCATCAATAAATACCACAACAAACTTGTCCAAATACTCCATGAACACCTTGTTCATCATACTCATGAAATAGGCAGGGGCGTTAGTCAGTCCAAGTGACATGACCGTGTACTCACATAATCCATACCGCGTGGTAAACGCTGTCTTTGGTATATCCTTCTCTCGGATCTTCAACTGATGGTATCCTGATCGTAGATCAATCTTTGAAAACACCTTAGCTCCTTGTAACTGATCAAACAGATCATTAATCATCGGTAAGGGATACTTGTTCTTTATCGTTACTTCATTCAGAGCTCGGTAATCAACGACCATCCTCAGGGATTTATCCTTCTTCTCCACCAAAAGTACTAGGGCTCCCCAAGGTGATGAACTTCTACGAATGTAACCTTTCTCCAACAACTCTTTGATCTGCTTCTTAATTTCCTCCAGGTCATTTGCTGGCATCCGATAGGGTCTCTTGGATATCGGCCCTGTACCTGGCAATAGCTCTATCAAAAACTCGATGTCTCTATCCGGTGGCATACCTGGTAACTCTTCGGGGAAAACATCCGGAAAATCCTTTACTACAGGTACTTCCTCCTGTACAACTCCCGTGAGGGCGTTTACTTGGCTCCTCCTAGGCACATGCCTAGATACATACTTAATCTTTTTTCCCTCCGGGGTGGTAAGGTAAATTGACTTACTAGCACAGTCAATACTTCCTCCATACTTCGACATCCAGTCCATTCCTAATATCACATCCAATCCTTGCGACTCCAAGATAATTAGGTCAGACGGAAATACATGTGTGCCAATGATTAGGGGTATCTGGGTGCACCAACTGCTAGCCATGTACTCTGCTCCAGGCGAGCTCACTAAAAGGGGTGTCCTAAGGGTTTGGGTTGGTAACTTGAACTTTTCCACAAATCCCCTTGATATGTATGAATGCGATGCACCAGTATCGAAAAGAACAATTGCGGTAAATGACTGAACCAAAAACTTACCTATTACCGCGTCCGGCTGCTCTTCAACTTCCTCCATGTTAACGTGGTTCACTTGTCCTTTGTTGAATGGATTGGGCTTCTTCCCAACGCTCCCATTTCCGTTTCCATTCTTTCCTTCAGAGCAGTCATTGGCATAGTGCCCGGTCTTCCCGCACTTGTAGCAAACAACTTGACTTAGGTCCCTCTTTGCGGGTGTAGATGGGTTAGAGAGATTCTGATTATTGTTGGCTCCATTCCCATTTCCGTTCTTCGCACCATTATGGTTATGCGATCCTCCTCCAGCATGGTTATGACCTCCATGGTTATGAACAAGTCCTCCCGAGTTCGGGGTTAAACGAGGCTTCTGGTGAGCTCTTGAGTTGTATTTCCCTTATCCATACTTCCTCTTACGATTCTCAATCTGCTGCTGCTTTCCTTCAATCATTAGGGCCTTATCTACCAACTCCTAGTAGTTGTTGAAGGTTGTTACCATCAACTGCATACTCATCTCATCATTCAGCCCTTCCATAAACTTCTCCTGCTCTGCGGCATCTGTGGCCACATCATCAGGGGCATAACGTGATAACTTGCTAAACTCATCCACGTACTGGCCAACAGTATGGTTCCCCTGGCGTAGATTGCGAAACTCACGCTTCTTCATCTGCATAGCTCCAGTCGAGACATGGGCAGTACGAAAAGCCTGCTGAAACTGAGCCCATGTAACAGTGTCGATAGGATAGGTGGCTGTGAAATTCTCCCACCATGCTGTTGCAGGTCCATCCAGTTGGTGTGCGGCAAAACGCACCTTCTCAGCATCTGTGCATCCTGCGGTGGTTAGCTCCCTTCCAATACGACATAGCCAATCATCTGCAACTATTGGCTCGATGCTACTGGAGAACACCGGCGGCTGTAACCTTAAGAAACGGGCGAGGTTATCCACTGGCGGCGGGTTGTTGTTGGCATTGTTGTTATTGGCATTGCCCTGGTTCTGAACTAGCAATTGCATCAAGGCATTCTGCTGCTAGATCAACTGGGTGATCTCCGGTGGGAAAACAAAATCGGGGTCTCTTCTCGGAGGCATCTGATGGGTTTAGATGGAAGAGATTAGAATAGAAAAAGATCTAGGGGAGAAACACTACCCATATGTATATGAGGCAAACACAAGCATTCATTCAATCAAACAAGCAAGGGCATACAAAACGGTCTAGGACTATCGCAAAAGTGCTCACTACTACTAGTTACATGGGGAAATACTATTATTATATGTTGGTCATCTAGAAATTTTGATCGGTGGAAGACTCCATGATGTCTGCTCCAGCTTCATCTTCGTAGTCATCATCACTTGAATCTGAATCGGTGTCGTCGATGATGATGTAGTTGTCCGGACAAATGGGGTCTCCGTCGTCTTCTCTCAGAACTGGTCCTCCCATGAAAATTCCAATCTTCTCGACTAGGTTGTCATTCTTCTCCAATAGGGTCTTGATTTCCTCCTCATATCCATCGCGTGTGAACTTAAGTTCTTCCTCCAGCTCGATGATCCTAGTTTTCGCCTTCTTAAACTCGATCATGTCTGCGCACATCTGGTTCTCCTGTCATCGAATGTGCTGGTTTTGCTCCTGGATAAAGGCTGCGACAGATCTATCCTTCCTGGTGCTGATCATCTCCCATTGTTCATCTCGGCACCCACATATTTGATAGGTGGTGTCCTCAAGGTCCTTGTTGTAGATTTCTCCAATGCGTCCCATGGTAATATGAGCTGCCATACTCTTGCCAAGGCTCCAAGTGGGTGCTTCGAAAGAAAACTCTATGGGTTTAGAATTTGGCGAGAACGTTCTTCCTGGAACTCGTACTTGAATCATCCAGCGCTCTTCTTCTGGTAGAGTGGCGTTGTACGTCCCGGTGAAGCTTGGTATTCCAATATTCAAGTACCTAGTGACTTCCTTCAAGTGGCGTCCAAAAGGTGAGTCTTCATCTGGTTGTGCAAACTTGTTCTTCATCTCCTTCATCCTAAAGAGTGGAAAAAGAAGAGGAGTCAGAAATGAGAAGAGAAGAGTGACCTATGGTTTTTTCTTAGTGGTTGTGTCCTACACTCAGTGTGTGCTCTGATACCATCTTGTAGCGACCCGACCTCAGATGGTCAAGTCTCTATGCTTCCGTGTCATCCCCGGATCGGTAATGCTGACACACACAGTACTCGAAGGATTTATAACAGAGTAGCAATCACACACTTATTACATCGAATGTCTCAAAAGAGAACTTATTACAATAATATGGCTTAAGGCCATCTAATGCGATAACAGCGGAAGGCTTGGAAGATAAAGTGAGTCCATCAACTCCAACGGCATAGCTGAGCTGCACGGCAACGACCTACGAACCTTACTCCTCGTCTGAAAAGTCTGCAACATAATACGTTGCAGCCCGAGAACGGGTCAGCACATGGAATATGCTGGCAATGTAACACAAAAGAGCGATAACAGAATAATACTACCACTACATGCATATTTGGCTGGTGGAAAGCTCTATGGTTACAGTTTTGCGAAAAGCCAATTTTTCCCTACTACAAAGGAATAAATTTTAATTTAACTATCATGGTGGTTGAAACATCATTTGAGAAGGTAACCCCAACTCAATGATCCCAATTAGAATAGTTAACAACCCAGCAAGATTAATTAGAAGTGTTGAGATACATGCGAATACTCAAGTACTAGATACTCAGAATTGTCCATAACCGGGGACACGGCTAACCATGATTAGATTGTACACTCTGCAGAGGTTTGCGCACTTTTCCCCGCAAGACTCGATCGTCTCCGCTGATTCCCTGCACTACATGATGTTTGAGAAACGGATGACCGAGACACAGTCTTTCAGAAACATTAACTCTCTACTCCGGGCAGACCATACCAAACCTACAAACCCACTACCTACTGATCCACCTCATCACGAGCTTCACGTAACTTACTCAACTATGCTAGAGCCCATAATAGCTTGCGGCTGCACACGGAAGTTTCTAGCATGAATAGACTTAGTTCCCTTTGAGCCTGGGTGGCGGTCCATAGGAGAATCACACGGTAACCCCGGGATTTCCAAAAATAAAACGGGCAATCACTGGATACCCCAGGTGCCTCAATCCACCCATATGTGTATTAAAGTTGCCACCTTAAGTAAACCATTAATTTAACAATCTCACATCTGTCATGGAAATCACTCAAACCCAATCCACGTCTACGAGCATAGCATGGCAAAATAAGCAACGCGTAGAAGTAACTCCCAAGGGTTTGATGATAAAAAGGGCAATAGGTTCTACCTCAGCAACTACTTCCCAAAACCCACATATTAAAGGCATCCTAGTCATGCAATGTTTGAGGATTGAAACTAATGCATAAAAACTAGGTATGAAAAGAGTATGATCAATATGTTACTTGCCTTGCTGACGATCCGTGAATCCTAGAGACTCGTAGTAACACGCTTCGCACTCCGGGAATTCTATCTCAAGCAAACAATAACATACATAAGCAAAAATCAAAGATGCACAAGTAGAACTCCAAATAAAAGAGTTTGACCGGAGAGTTCAACTTAAGAACTCCGGTTTGCAAAAAGAATCAAATCAAACGGAGCAACGAAACTCAACCGGCAAAAGAAACAAGATCCGTTAACTAATCTGAACTAGGGTCAAATTTTACAGAGATAAAACTTGTTTGAGTTGATTATTCGGAAAGAAGGTTTCGAGATGAAACTCTAGGCGCTTGAATCGCCTGAGTCCGATAAACGAGCAAAAAGATAAACAGGTTTGAACATCGGATCAGAAATCGCGATCAGAAAAATCGTGGAATAAATCCGATAAAAAGAAAAACGACGAACGGCTAAACGAATGAACGTTCGTTAACAGAAACTAAACGATGAACACGTTCGTTAGAACGGACGGACGAGCGAACGCTCGCTAAATAAATAAACCGAAGAATAAAAGCGATCTATATATAAAAAACGAACTAGGGTTTTTCAAAAAAAACGAAGGGGTTTATTTAAAAAAAATGGTGGCGAGGGGGTGTGGCTACCTCCGGCGAGGTTGTCCGGCGGGGCGGGCGGC
>NC_041389.1:59199424-59202190 GCF_002162155.2 Triticum dicoccoides | reverse complement strand
GGCGGGCGGCTGGGCCGGCCTGCTCGGCTGGGCCTTTGGCCCAGTCGGGCGTGGATTTTAAAAAAAAAAACATTCCGCCGACTAGAAAAATCCTAGAAAAATATAAATAAATATCTAAAAATTCCAAAACAAGTTTTCACCGTCTAAATAAAATATTTAGAACAAGATAAACTTTTCTTGGCCCCTAAAATGCAATTTTTAAAACATGCAAATTTTTCTAGGGCAAATAAAATTCCGAATAAACTCACATAAAATCCAAATAATGATTTTAACATTTTTCCTCTGATATTTCAATTGTTTTGGAGAAGTCATATTATCTCCCCTCATTTATTATTTTAAAATGAAATATTTTCCGGAGAGAAATAATTAAAAATCAAAATCCTCGTCTTCACTATTTGATAAAAATTTCAAATATGAAAATGGGAAAATCCCCAACTCTCTCCGAAGGTCCTTGAGTTGCTTAGGATTTCGAGGATTGCAAACGAAAAAGCAATAAAATATGATATGCATGGATGACCTATGTATAACATGTCAAATTGGAAAATTGGGATGTTACGATAGTACTTTCAAATGAACACATCCCGTGACAAGATTTTGAAGGAGTTCAAAATAGATCAGCAAAGAAGGAGTTCTTGGCTGTGTTATAAGGTGTGAGTATTGAGTAGGACTCAAGACCTGACCATGGCAGAAGAGAGAGAAAGGACGGAGGTCGTCCCCTATGCTTTAGACGTAGGCTCGACAGTATGCTCTGCTGTGTACCGCACCTGAAGTGTGCCTTGCAATGAGTCAGTCAAGGGGTACAAGTGTGATCCAGGAATGGATCACAGGACAATGGCCTTTGTAACTAGTGGGCTAAGGAATTTTCTCTATTATGGAGGTGGTAAAAGAGTTCGTCCTAAAGGGTTACGCCGATGCAAACTTTGACACTAATCTGGATGACTCTAAGTAGTAGACCAGATTCGTATAGTAGAGCAGTTATTTGGAATGGTTCCAAATAGCGCGTGGTAGCTGCATCTAGGAGATGACATAGAGATTTGTAAAGCACACACGGATCTGAAAGATTCAGACCAGTTGACTAATAACCTCTCTCACAAGCGAGATATGATCAAACCCAATGGGTGTTGGATTCATTACAATCACATAGTGATGTAAACTAGATTATTGGCTCTAGTGCAAGTGGGAGACTGTTGGAAATATGCCCTAGAGGCAATAATAAAATGGTTATTATTATATTTCCTTGTTCATGATAATTGTCTATTGTTCATGCTATAATTGTATTAACTGGAAACCGTAATACATGTGTGAATACATAGACCACAACATGTCCCTAGTGAGCCTCTAGTGGACTAGCTCGTTGAACAATAGATGGTCATGGTTTCCTGAACATGGACATTGGATGTCATTGATAACGGGATCACATCATTAGGAGAATGGTGTGATGGACAAGACCCAATCCTAAGCATAGCACAAGATCGTGTAGTTTGTTTGCTAAAAGCTTTTCTAATGTCAAGTATCATTTCCTTAGACCATGAGATTGTGCAACTCCCGGATACCGTAGGAATGCTTTGGGTGTACCAAACGTCACAACGTAACTGGGTGGCTATAAAGGTGCACAACAGGTATTTCCAAAAGTGTCTGTTGGGTTGGCACGAATCGAGACTGGGATTCGTCACTCCGTATGACGAAGAGGTATCTCTGGGACCACTCAATAATGCATCATCATAATGAGATCGATGTGACTAAGTAGTTTGTCACAGGATCATGCATTACGGAACGAGTAAAGTGACTTGTCGGTAACAAGATTGAACGAGGTATTGGGATACCGATGATCGAATCTCGGACAAGTAACATACCAATTGACAAAGGGAATTGTATACGGTATTGCTTGAATCCTCGACATCGTGGTTCATCGTATGAGATCATCGTGGAACATTTGGGAACTGATACGTCTCCGTCGTATCTACTTTTCCAAACACTTTTGCCCTTGTTTTGGACTCTAACTTGTATGATTTGAATGGAACTAACCCGGATTGACGCTGTTTTCAGCAGAATTGCCATGATGTTGTTTTATGTGCAGAAAACAAAAGTTCTCGGAATGACCTGAAACTCCACGGAACATCTTAGAAAAAATAATAAAAAATCCTCGCCAAAGATGAAGACCAGGGGGCCCACACCCTGTCCACGAGGGTGGGGGCACCCCCTCCCCCTCCTGGGCGCACCCCCCTACCTCGTGGGCCCCCTGGAGACCCTCCGACGCCAACTCCAACTCCATATATTGGCTTTCAGGGAGAAAAAAATAAGAGATAAGAAATCATTGCGTTTTACGATACGGAGCCGCCGCCAAGCCCTAATCTCTCTCGGGAGGGCTGATCTGGAGTCCGTTCGGGGCTCCGGAGAGGGGGATTCGTCGCCGTCGTCATCATCAACCATCCTCCATCACCAATTTCATGATGCTCACCGCTGTGCGTGAGTAATTCCATCGTAGGCTTGCTGGACGGTGATGGGTTGGATGAGATTTATCATGTAATCGAGTTAGTTTTGTTAGGGTTTGATCCCTAGTATCCACTATGTTCTGAGATTGATGTTGCTATGACTTTGCTATGCTTAATGCTTGTCACTAGGGCCCGAGTGCCATGATTTCAGATCTGAACCTATTATGTTTTCATGAATATATGTGAGTTCTTGATCCTATCTTGCAAGTCTATAGTCACCTACTATGTGTTATGATCCGGCAACCCCGAAGTGACAATAATCGGGACCACTCCC
>NC_041389.1:59151977-59199414 GCF_002162155.2 Triticum dicoccoides | reverse complement strand
AGCCCTAATCTCTCTCGGGAGGGCTGATCTGGAGTCCGTTCGGGGCTCCGGAGAGGGGGATTCGTCGCCGTCGTCATCATCAACCATCCTCCATCACCAATTTCATGATGCTCACCGCTGTGCGTGAGTAATTCCATCGTAGGCTTGCTGGACGGTGATGGGTTGGATGAGATTTATCATGTAATCGAGTTAGTTTTGTTAGGGTTTGATCCCTAGTATCCACTATGTTCTGAGATTGATGTTGCTATGACTTTGCTATGCTTAATGCTTGTCACTAGGGCCCGAGTGCCATGATTTCAGATCTGAACCTATTATGTTTTCATGAATATATGTGAGTTCTTGATCCTATCTTGCAAGTCTATAGTCACCTACTATGTGTTATGATCCGGCAACCCCGAAGTGACAATAATCGGACCACTCCCGGTGATGACCATAGTTTGAGGAGTTCATGTATTCACTATGTGCTAATGCTTTGTTCCAGTTCTCTATTAATAGGAGGCCTTAATATCCCTTAGTTTCCAATAGGACCCCACTGCCACGGGAGGGTAGGACAAAATATGTCATGCAAGTTCTTTTCCATAAGCACGTGTGACTATATACAGAATACATGCCTACATTACATTGATGAATTGGAGCCAGTTCTGTGTCACCCTATGTTATGACTGTTACATGATGAACCGCAACCGGCATAATTATCCATCACTAATCCGGTGCCTACGAGCTTTCCATATACTGGTTTTCGCTTATTTACTTTTCCGTTGCTACTGTTACAATCACTACAAAATACCAAAAACATTACTTTTGTTGTCTTTACTTTTGTTACCGTTACCACCACTATCATATTACTTTGCTACAAAACACTTTGTTGCAGATACTAAGTTTCCAGGTGTGGTTGAATTGACAACTCAGATGCTAATACTTGAGAATATTCTTTGGCTCCCCTTGTGTCGAATCAATAAATTTGGGTTGAATACTCTACCCTCGAAAATTGTTGCGATCCCCTATACTTGTGGGTTATCAAGACCTTTTTCTAGCGCCGTTGCCGGGGAGCATAGCTCTTTTCTTTGGGTCACTTGGGATTTATATCTGCTGGACACTATGAAGAACTTGAAAGACGCTAAGACAACAATTTATCCCTCAACTACGAGGGGAGGTAAGGAACTGCCATCTAGCGCTGCACTTGATTCACCTTCTGTTATGAGTAAGCTAGTGACACCTAAACCTGCTTCTGCTATTCGTTCTGATATGTCGCATGTTAATGACGATGCCACTTCTGCTATGCATGATACTTATGATGAAACTACTTCTATGCTTGATAATACTGTGCCCCTAGGTAAATTTCTTGATGAGCAGATTTCTAGGTCTAGAGAAAGAGAAATTATTGAATCTGAATACGATGATGAGACTGATGATGAGAATATGCCTGCTATTCCTGAGGGTTGTCTTTTTGATGCAGAATCTTCTGCAGCTATTTTTGCCTGCCAGGATAGATACGAACTTAAGAGGCTGCTAGTTAAATGGAGTAAAGAATATCTTATAGATAGAATGAAACCCGACCCTGCTTTTGCTACTTCACCTATCTGTGTTCCTAATAAGGATTATTATGAATTTTCTGTTGATCCAGATATAATTACTTTGGTTGAATCTGATCCTTTATATGGCTATGAATCTGAAACTGTTGTGGCACATCTTACTAAGTTAAATGATATAGCCGCCCTGTTTACTAATAATGAGAGATCGCGCTACCTTTATTTACTCAAAATATTTCCATTCTCATTAAAGGGTGATGCTAAGATATGGTTTAATTCTCTTGATCCTGGTTGTGTGCGTAGTCCCCAGGATATGATTTATTACTTCTCTGCTAAATATTTCCCTACTCATAAGAAACAAGCTGCTTTGAGGGAAATATACAACTTCGTGCAAATTAAAGAAGAGAGTCTCCCACAAGCTTGGGGGAGGCTTCTCAAGTTACTTAATGCTTTGCTTGGTCATCCTCTTAAGAAACCTGAAATACTTGATATCTTTTATAATGGACTAACTGATGCTTCCAGAGATTACCTGGATAGTTGTCCTGGTTCTCTTTTCAGGGAAAGAACAACGGATGAAGCTGAAATTCTATTGAATAATATGTTGACAAATGAAAATAATTGGGCACCTCCTGAGCCAACTCCCGAGCCAGCTCCTGAGCCAATTACTGAGCCTATTCCTAAACCAACTCCGAAAAAGAGAGGTGTTCTGTTTCTCAGTCCCGAAGATATGCAAGAGGCAAAGAAATCTATGAAAGAAAAAGGTATTAAAGCTGAAGATGTTAAGAATTTACCTCCTATTGAAGAAATACACGGTCTTAATTTACCGCCTGTTGAAGAAGTATATGATCTCAATTCCTTATTCACTGAAGAACCTCATGATCCTGATATCCCGACACGGGTAGTAAAGGTAAATTCTCTCTATAGATATGATAAAGCCGAAGTCCCTCCTACTAAAATTGCTAGTCAGTGCTTGGCTGAGTTTGATGACTTTATGTTTAAGCAAGATGACTTTAATGCTTATTTTGGTAGACAATTAAAACATAATACCTTTATGAATAAACACTTGGGTGATTTTATGGCTAATATTAGAGGTGAACTTAAACTTGTTAGCAAACATGCTTCTATGGTTACCACTCAAGTAGAACAAGTACTTAAAGCTCAGAAAGAAGTGCTTGATGAAATGAATAGTAAGAAAAATGATTATGCTGTTAGAGTGGCTACTAGAACTGGTAGAATGACTCAGGAACCTTTGTATCCTGAAGGCCACCCTAAGAGAATCGAGCAAGATTCTTAGAGAAATAATATTGATGTACCTAGTTCTTCTAAAAGGAAGAAAAAGAAAAATGATAGGACTTTGCAAACTTCTAGTGAACCTATTGCTGAACCACCTGAGAATCCAAATGATATCTCTATGCCTGATGCTGAAACACAATCTGGTGATGAACATGAACCTAGTGAAAATATTAATGATGATGTTCATGATGATGCTCAACCTAGTAATGATAATGATGTAGAAGTTGAACCTACTATTGATCTTGATAACCCACAATCAAGAAATCAACGTTATGATAAAAGAGACTTCGTTGCTAGGAAACATGGTAAAGAAAGGGAACCATGGGTTTAGAAACCCATGCCTTTTCCTCCGAAACCATCCAAGAAAAAGGATGATGAGGATTTTGAGGGCTTTGCTGAAATGATTAGACCCATCTTTTTGCGTATGCGATTAACTGATGTGCTCAAAACAAATCCTTATGCTAAGTATATGAAGGATATCATTACTAATAAAAGAAAGATACCGGAAAATGAAATTTCCACCATGCTTGATAATTATACTTTTAAGGGTGGAATACCAAAGAAATTTGGAGATCCAGGAGTACCTACTATACCATGCTCCATTAAGATAAATTATGTTAAAACTGCTTTATGTGATCTTGGAGCCGGTGTTAGTGTTATGCCTCTCTCTTTATATTGTAGACTTGACTTGAATAAGTTGACACCTACTGAAATATCTTTGCAAATGGCTGATAAATCAACTGCTATACTTGTCGGTATTTGTGAGGATGTGCCTGTTGTAGTTGCGAACGTTACTATTTTAACGGACTTTGTTATTCTTGATATTCCCGAGGATGATAGTATGTCTATTATTCTTGGAAGACCTTTACTTAATACTGCAGGGGCTGTTATTGATTGCAACAAAGGCAATGTCACTTTTCATGTTAATGGTAATGAGCATACGGTACATTTTCCGAGGAAACAACCTCAAGTTTATAGTATCAACTCTATTGGAAAAATTCCATTGATTATATTTGGAGGTTTTGAATTTCCTCTCCCTACTGTCAAGAAAAAGTATGATATTCTTATTGTTGGGGATTTTCATATCCCCGTTGAGGTAACTTAGTGTTATTCGAAATTTCTCAGGTTCCGTGTTATTCGGAATGAGTTTGTTAACAAGACTTGATCAACCTTGTTAGTGGGTTCATTTTGATGATCACGAGATGGATGAAACTAGAAGCACAACCTTCTGTACCCTCTTTATATTTTCTGTTATTTAGTAGAAATAAAGTAAAATAGTTTTTTTTCTGTCTGTTTCCTGACTTATCCGTGCAATATAAAAATATCCCGAAAATAAAAGTCCTCAGAATGCCATGCCAATTTAATATCATTTTTTCGGGAATATTTGAGGATTTACTGTGCAAAAATTACCGCGGGGGGAGCTGCCACCTGGCCACGAGGGTGGAGGGTGCGCCCTACCCCCCCTGGGCGTGCCCCCTGCCTCGTGGGCCCACGGTGGCCCTCCTCCACTTATCCCTGCACCCATCTTCTTCCTCTGCCTCACACAAACACGAAAAACCAACTCAAGCATGAGTTCCAGCCCCTGTTGCTGTGATTTTCGATCTCCTTGCTCAAAGCACCTCTCGCAAAACTGCTTGGGGAGATTGTTCCTTGGTATGTGACTCCTCCATTGGTCCAATTAGTTTTTGCTCTAGCGCTTTGTTCATTGCAAATTTGTGCTGCATAGGTGACCATGTTCTTGAGCTTGCATGTCAAATTTATATGGTTCCAAGTAGTTCTAATGCTTGATATAGGCTCTAGGCACTTGTGGGAGTTGTTGCTATCAATTTTATTGAAGTTGGTTAACTTTTATTTGAAGTTACTAAAAAATTTCAGATTATTTCAGAAAATAATGAAGAGACTTTTGAGGGGCTAATCGAGCCGAAGCTCTAAGGAAAAACAAAAGGAAGAAGAGGAGAAGCCCAAATTTAATTTGCCTCGCACCGCGGAGGTCCGGCCGTGTGAATGGCCTTCCGATGACTTCTTGAGGAGAGCTGGGATTCATGAAGATTTCTATTTATTAATTGAGAATACTGGCCTCACCAACTTCCTCCACGACCAACGTCATGAGTATCTCTTACTCACAAATACTTTTGTGCAAAACTTCTACTTTTTCCCTAAGAAATCACCTCCAACAGTAGAGTTTCATTTATATGACATTGTTAAAGAGATGACATTAGCTGAATTCTGCGAGGTTTGTAGAATACCCTTTGAGGGCACCTTAGATGAACCCCACCGTAACGAAGTAGAAGCTTTTATTAACACTATCACGGTGGGAGAAACCAGGAAGGTTTCTGATGCAAGGATCACTAGCATACATTATCCTACTTTACGCTACTTTGCCTTATTTGCTAGTCGTTGCTTGATTGGATGCGGGAACTGTGGGAACCTTAGTGTTCCTGATATTATTATTTTGTTCCATGGTTTACACCGCAATAACTCTGTTAATATGGGTGGAATTGTTGCTAGACGGTTAAGTCTGAACCGTACTAAGGGCCCTATCTTTGGAGGCATTTATGCTTCGCGCCTAGCTGAATATTTTGAAATACCTATTAGCCATGAGGAGAAAGAAGAAACATCGTTGCCCCGTGCTTATTTAGATTATAAGAGTATGCTAGCGCATGCCTTTCTTGTTACGAGTCCTGAATGGGAGCTCAAATATAAATTATACTTTGATAAACATCACCCTGAGACTATTACTTTGCCTGCTCCCTCTTTGTTTAACTTGTCCGCAGGTCCTCACATCGTTCCGTGGGCGACCATTTAAACCTATCGGAATCCTGCACCAGCCCCAGAACCGGAACCACAAGATGATCCTCCACGACAGTCTGTTTATTCTTGGGATCCAGAGGTAGTTGCCAGCCAGTGGCAGTCAGAGTCTTCTTCATCGCAGTTCGACCCCAGCTTCACCTACGGGTATCCGCGAGGCTATCCCTGGAAATAGACCAACTTAGGCCAAAAGCCTAAGCTTGGGGGAGTACGTATTTCCCACCAACATTACATTCATGTTCACACACACTCATTGCTAGATGTTGGTGCTCATACTCTTTCACTATAATATCCATGCTAGTTTATTTTCTTTTTCCTGCTTTCTTCTTGTGTGTTTAATAAACCTTAAGAAAAAACCAAAAAATTGTTAGTAGTAGTTTATTTATTTGTTGTAGTAATTAAAAACAAAACCCAAAAATATTTCCCGTTCTTCTTTTGCTTGTTGGGAGCTTTCCCGTGTAAATAGTTTTTATTTCTTTTCTTTTCTTTGGGGGTCAGTGGGAGAAGAGCATGATTAAATTGTTGAAGTGGCTCTTATATGCATCATTGTTGATTTAACCAAGAGCCCATATTGCCTTGTCTTCTCCTGTTTATTGAATGCTCGCAGATTCCAGCTTAGTCCAATGCATGCGCACTCTTATTATTATTTACATCGTTCGGTCGTGCAAGTGAAAGGCAATAATGATGATATATGATGGACTTATTGGGATGAGAAAAGCTGGTATGAACTCGACCTCTCTTGTTTTTGTAAATATGATGATTCATCGTTCCTGAGTCAGCTATTATGAAGTAAACATATTTGCAATGACATTCAAAGATTATAGTTGCTTGTGCCATGCTTGATTAGCTATGAGTTATAATGGTTTACCTTGCATGCCAATATGCTATTAGAATGATTATGGTGTGGTATGATGGGATGGTATCCTCCTTTGAATGTATTAAGTGACTCGACTTGGCACATGTTCACGCATGTAGTTGAATCAAATCAACATAGCCTTAATGACATTTATGTTCATGGTAGATTATATCCTACTCATGCTTGTACTTGACATGAATTAATTTTAATGCATGTTTACGACTATTGTCGCTCTCTCAGTTGGTCGCTTCGCAGTCTTTTGCTAGCCTTCACCTGTACTAAGCGAGAATACTGCTTGTGCATCCAAACTCCTTAAACCCCAAAGTTGTTCCATATGAGTCCACTATACCTACCTATATGCGGTATTTACCTGCCGTTCCAAGTAAATTTGTATGTGCCGAACTCTAAACCTTCAAATGAAATTCTGTTTTGTATGCTCGAGTAGCTCATGTTTCAACTAGGGCTGCCTATATCTTCCATGCTAGGTGGGTTATTCTCAAGAGGAGTTGATACGTCTCCGTCGTATCTACTTTTCCAAACACTTTTGCCCTTATTTTGGACTCTAACTTGTATGATTTGAATGGAACTAACCCGGACTGACGATGTTTTCAGTAGAATTGCCATGATGTTGTTTTATGTGCAGAAAACAAAAGTTCTCGGAATGACCTGAAACTCCACGAAACATCTTAGAAAAAATAATAAAAAATCCTCGCCAAAGATGAAGACCAGGGGGTCCACACCCTGTCCACGAGGGTGGGGGCGCCCCCCCCCCCCTCCTGCCCCCCTGGCCCCCTGGAGACCCTCCGACGCCAACTCCAACTCCATATATTGGCTTTCGGGGAGAAAAAAAATAAGAGATAAGAAATCATTGCGTTTTACGATACGGAGCCGCCGCCAAGCCCTAATCTCTCTCGGGAGGGCTGATCTGGAGTCCGTTCGGGGCTCCGGAGAGGGGGATTCGTCGCCGTCGTCATCATCAACCATCCTCCATCACCAATTTCATGATGCTCACCGCTGTGCGTGAGTAATTCCATCGTAGGCTTGCTGGACGGTGATGGGTTGGATGAGATTTATCATGTAATCGAGTTAGTTTTGTTAGGGTTTGATCCCTAGTATCCACTATGTTCTGAGATTGATGTTGCTATGACTTTGCTATGCTTAATGCTTGTCACTAGGGCCCGAGTGCCATGATTTCAGATCTGAACCTATTATGTTTTCATGAATATATGTGAGTTCTTGATCCTATCTTGCAAGTCTATAGTCACCTACTATGTGTTATGATCCGGCAACCCCGAAGTGACAATAATCGGGACCACTCCCGGTGATGACCATAGTTTGAGGAGTTCATGTATTCACTATGTGCTAATGCTTTGTTCCGGTTCTCTATTAATAGGAGGCCTTAATATCCCTTCCAATAGGACCCCGCTGCCACGGGAGGGTAGGACAAAAGATGTCATGCAAGTTCTTTTCCATAAGCACGTATGACCATATACAGAATACATGCCTACATTACATTGATGAATTGGAGCTAGTTCTGTGTCACCCTATGTTATGACTGTTACATGACAAACCGCATCCGGCATAATTATCCATCACCAATCCGGTGCCTACGAGCTTTCCATATACTGGTTTTCGCTTATTTACTTTTCCATTGCTACTGTTACAATCACTACAAAATACCAAAAACATTACTTTTGCTGTCTTTACTTTTGTTACCGTTGCCACCACTATCATATTACTTTGCTACTAAACACTTTGCTGCAGATACTAAGTTTCCAGGTGTGGTTGAATTGACAGCTCAGCTGCTAATACTTGAGAATATTCTTTGGCTCCCCTTGTGTCGAATCAATAAATTTGGGTTGAATACTCTACCCTCGAAAACTGGTGCGATCCCCTATACTTGTGGGTTATTAGGAGCCAATATGGGTATCCAGATCCCATTGTTGGTTATTGGCCGGAGAGCTGTCTCGGTCATGTCTGCATCATTCCCGAACCCGTAGGGTCTACACACTTAAGGTTCGATGACACTAGGGTTATAGGGAAAGTTTGTACGTGGTTACCGAATGTTGTTCGGAGTCCTGGATGAGATCCCGGATATCACGAGGAGTTCCGAAATGGTCCGGAGGTGAAGATTTATATATGGGAAGTCATCATACGGTCACTGGAAGTATTCGGGGGTTTGCCGGTATTGTACCGGGACCACCGAAGGGGTTTCGGGGGTCCACCGGGAAGGTACACCTGCCCCGGAGGGCCCTATGGTTGTATGTGGAAGGGAACCAGACCCTAAATGGGCTGGGCGCCATCCCCCCTAGGGCCCATGCGCCTAGGGTTGGGGGGAACCCTAATGGGGGTGCCCTGTCGGTGTCAAAACCGGCGGATCTCGGGTAGGGGGTCCCGAACTGTGCGTCTAAGGCTAATGGTAAGAGGAGGCGAGGGACACAATGTTTACCCAGGTTCGGGCCCTCTCGATGGAGGTAATACCCTACTTCCTGCTTGATTTATCTTGATGATATGAGTATTACAAGAGTTGGTCTACCACGAGATCGTAGAGGCTAAACCCTAGAAGCTAGCCTATGATTATGATTGATGTTGTCCTACGGACTAAGCCCTCCGGTTTACATAGATACCAGGGGGTAGGGTTACACAGAGTCGGTTACAGAGAAGGGGATCTACATATCCGAATTGCGAAGCTTGCCTTCCATGCAAAGGAGAGTCCCACCCAGACACGGGACGAAGTCTTCAATCTTGTATCTTCATAGTCCAACAGTCTGGCACAAGTACATAGTCCGGCTGTCCGAGGACCCCCTAATCGAGGACTCCCTCGGTAGATCCTGAACCAGGCTTCAATGATGATGAGTCCGGCACGCAATTTGTCTTCGGCGTTGCAAGGCGGGTTCCTTCTCCGAATACTCCATAGAAGATCTTGAACACAAGGATCGTGTCCGGCTCTGCAAAACAATTTCCACATACCACCGTAGAGAACACAATTTTCCACAAATCTAATCTACTGACAACTTTCCATAGCATGACATCACGCCGCGGCCCGGTCATTATGCGAACCGTTTTTCTCAACCTGCTACTACACATATTGCAAGGCAGTTTTATTGGCACGTCTTCTCGAAGCAGAGATCGTATCCCCTTATCTTGGGATCTTCATCAATACAGGTGTGGGTAACCCAACCGCGCCATCAACATGGCGCTTGGGAAATAAGCGACTTTACTGGGCAAGTGGGGAGGCGCAGGATCCCTACTGCCTTTATAAGTAGATAAGGACTCCCCTTTTTCACCCACGCCTTCTTCTTCCTCTGCTCATCCATTCCCTCTCGCTCGAGCTCCAGCGCCCAAGTGTTCGTCTTCTCCGCCCATAGAGGCCCTCCGAAAATGTCTGGATCCGGAGCAGGAGGCAAGTGGATGGCCTCTACCGTCCGGGAGAAGGATATCAAAAAGCTTCGGGAGGCCGGGTATCTGGCCAAGAAAATCAGCCATCGTCTCCCGACGACGGGACAGATCGTCCCGACCCCGGAACCCCACAAGAGGGTTGTATTCCTCCCTCACTTTGTATGCGGGCTAGGGTTTCCCCTCTACCTATTCGTTCGCGGCGTCATGTATTACTACGGGATCTATTTTCATGATCTATCCCCCAATTCCTTCCTCAACATCTCGACATTCATCGTCGTGTGCGAGGCCTTCCTCCACATCCCGCCAGCAAAACATGGGAGCCGGGCAAACCCAACTATTGACCCAAGAAATGATTTGGAGCTGATGCATATAATGCTATAAGTTCGGGGTGATGAACGACCGTGAAGGTGTTCGGACTTTATTGCCGTATTATGGGTGCAATGGAGCCCCTGCCATATTAAGACATATCTCGGTGTACGGATGCCATTGGACAAAGAGTGTCAATAAGAAACAGCAGCAGATAAGCGTCATATAAAGCCACATATTGTAATTGAATAACACGTCAATGCGTACGAGTACAGGTAATGTGATAAAAAGAAATATGACTTCAAAACCTGCTGAGACCAGGCGGGAGGAGGCTGTGTGCGGATCCAGAGTGTAGTCAGATGGTCATCGAGGGGGATATCTAAGGATTCCCTTACGCGTTCGAGCTGTTTCCATGTCACCGGTCCTAGCCTACGCAAAAGTGAACCTGCAAAGAAAAAGCAAGAGACGTTTGTGTGCCACTGAGCGGTTTTGCCGCAGTGTGTGGCCCATCCTAGCTTTGCCTCCGTTTACTGCCGGAGTGTTTTATTTGTGCTCCGGACGAGCCGGGCTATCCTGCCGCGAAGTAGTTCGGACTCCCTTGACGGTGTCCGGGAACTTGGTCGTCGAATCGAGGTTCGATTGAAAGATGCCACTCGTTGCTTCTACTGTTGAGGCGGTGGTATACTCTTCGACACAGAGGGATCGTTCGGCCTTGCCATTAACTGTTATGACGCCGCGCGGACCGGGCATCTTGAGCTTAAGGTAGGCATAATGTGGCATCGCGTTGAATCGAGCAAATGCGGTTCGTCCGAGCAGTGCACGATAGGTACTGTGAAAAGGGATGATGTCGAAGATTATCTCCTCGGTACGGTAATTGTCCGGTGATCCGAAGACTACCTCCAGAGTGATGGAGCATGTACACCGGGCCTCCACACCTGGTATAACTCCTTGAAAGGTGGTTTTAGTGGGCTTGATCATTGAAGGATCGATACCCATCTTTGCGTGATGTTTCCTGATACAGCAGGTTTAGACTGCTGCCTCCGTCCATAAGGACTCGAGTGAGGTGGAATCCGTCAATTATTGGGTCAAGGACTAGTGCGGCTGAATTGCCCTGATTGGTATTGGTCGGACGATCCGTACGGTCGAAGGTGATCGGCCATAGTTTATATTGTGGGGCGACTGGCTCCGTTAAGTCGACATCCCTAAGAGTGCACATCTGTTCCAGCTTGGGAATGTGGGTGGCATTTATCATGTTCACCATTTTGATTTGTGGGGGGAATTTCTTCTGCCCTCCTGTGTTCGGTGGTCGGGGCTCCTCGTCGTCGTCGCTTTGAGACCCCTTCTCCTTGTTTTCGGCACCTAGCCTGCAAGCTTGTTTGAAGACCCAGCATTCTCTGTTGATATGATTGGCTGGTGTTCCTGGGGTACCATGAATTTGGCATGGACGGTCGAGTATGCCGTCCAAACTGGACGGGCCCGGATTGTTCTTTTTGAATGGCTTTTTCCGCTGACCGGACTTAGAGCCACTGAATCCGGCATTGACGGCCGTGTACTTGGTGTTATCGCCATTATAGCGACGCTTGTGTTTGTTGCGTTGGGGCTTGTCGTTGCTTTTCTCTGGCCTCTGACGTGCCAGGATTGCTTGTTGTGCTGTTGCTACGAGCCAACCAGCTATCCTCGCCCGCACAAAAGCGGGTCATGAGTGTCGTGAGGGCTGCCATGGATTTCGGCTTCTCTTGGCCCAGGTGTCGGGTAAGCCAGTCGTCACGGATGTTATGTCTAAAGGCCGCTAGGGCTTCGGCATCCGGACAGTCGAAAATTTGGTTCTTTTTAGTTAGGAACTGAGTCTAGAATTTCCTGGCTGACTCTCCGGGCTATTAGGTTATGTGACTTAAATCATCAGCATCCGGTGGTCGCCCATAAGTGCCTTGGAAGTTATCCAGTAATGCACTATTCAGCCAATGCCGAGCCGGTCCCTTGAGTTTTAGTGGGAGGTACTTGATGGCATGTAGATCATCCCCACGAGCAATGTGAATGTGGAGAAAGAAATCTTCTATCCATACCGCGCGGACTGTAGTCCCATTGTAGGGCTCGATATTCACGGGCTTAAACCCTTTTGGGAATTCATGATCCATTACTTTGTCAGTGAAGCATAGGAGGTGTGTGGCGCCTCTATGCTGGGCTACATCACGACGTAGTTCAATGAGTCTGGTCTATTGTTTTTGGCCCGGCCAGATTTGTATTTAGTGTATCCGGCGTGACGGTCACCGTCACGCATTGGGGCGTGCCCCCGTGATCCGTAGATCAATCTTGATTGTCCTGCTTTGTTCAATTTGTCTCACAGGTCATGCGTGTAGCCCCGGGCCCTTCGTGTTTTTGCTTGTTTGGCAACGGGGTGTGGGCTGTATTTCAAGCTGATACACCGCTGTCTCAGCCACGAGGTGGCCGGTCAGCCACATCCTGCGCTGGTAGAGTAGGCTCTAGTGCCTCCTCCTCGAGTTGAGGTAACAACCTGCTCTTTGGGTAACTTTTGGTCGGGCACTCGAGTCCGTATTCCTCGGCTTCTAGGACCTCGGTCCATCTATCAGTTAGCAGGTCTTGATCAGCTTGAAGCTGCTGCCGCTTTTTCTTTAGGCTTTTTGCAGTGGCTATAAGCCGGCGCTTGAAGCGCTCCTGCTCGACGAGATCCTCAGGCACGATGAATTCTTCGTCGCCGAGGCTCACCTCGTCTTCCGAGAGGGGCATGTAATTATCATCCTCCATTCTCCATCCATTGCCTGTTTCTCAGGGCTAGCTTGCCCATCCTCCCGTTCGGCCTGCTCGAAGCTTGGCTGGGCGGGATTGTTTTCGTCCTCGGCATTATCCGGAGTGTTATTGTCTCTTGTGCCGGTATAACTATTTTTGCTATGACGGGGCTTAGAGCGGCGCCGATGACGCCGGTGCTTAGATTGCTTCTCAAGGGGGTTATCCTCCGTTGCTTCATCGCCATTGCTTTCTTTGGGTGTGTCCACCATATATATATCATATGATGAGGTTGCTGTCCAGCACCCTATGGGCGATGGTTCCTGTTCTTATCCAGCGTCGTCGTCCATGCCGTCGATGTCTTCGGAGTCGAAATCAAGCATGTCGGTTAAGTCGTCGACAGTGGCTATTAAGTGGGTGGTGGGTGGGGAAGGAATTTCTTCGTCGTGCGCTTCACACTCAAGCCGGACATAGTTCGGCCAAGAGTCTCTTGACAGGGAGAGAGATTTCAGCGAATTTAGCACGTCGCCCAAAGGCGAGTGCTAAAAGATATCCGCGGAGGTAAACTCCATGATCGGCGCCCAATCAGATTCGATGGGCACGGATGCGCGTGGTTCGGAGCCTATGGCCAAAGACGAGTCCGAGGATCCGATGACGTAGTCCTTATTGGAGGCGAAGTCTGTGTTCGGATCTATCGCCGATCAGTGTGCGGCCTCCGTGGCGGGGTCTCTCCACCCGTCCTCGGACGGCACGATCTGCTCCGGATTTAGAGCCGGGGTAGCTGCAGGTGTGATCTCCCGAACAACGTCCAATGGTAGATCTAAGTCATGCTCATCGTCATCGTGACTGTTCGGTACGCCTGTCATGGGTTCGAATCCGTCAAAGATCAAGTCTCCGCGGATGTCGGTGGTGTAATTCGGGCTTCCAAACCTGACCTGATGGCCAGGGGCGTAGCTATCGATCTGCTCCAGATGGCCAAGCGAGCTGGCCCGCAGTTGGATGCCACCGAATACGAAGATCTGTCCGGGGAGGAAAACATCACCCTGGATCGCATCGTTGTGGATGATTGAAGGAGCCATCAAGCCTTATCGTGACGACACAGTGGAACTCTCAATGAAAGCACCAATGTCGGTGTCAAAACCGGCGGATCTCGGGTAGGGGGTCCCGAACTGTGCGTCTAAGGCTAATGGTAACATGAGGCGGGGGACACAATGTTTACCCAGGTTCGGGCTCTCTCGATGGAGGTAATACCCTACTTCCTGCTTGATTGATCTTGCTGATATGAGTATTACAAGAGTTGGTCTACCACGAGATCGTAGAGGCTAAACCCTAGAAGCTAGCCTATGATTATGATTGTTGTTGTCCTATGGACTAAACCCTCCAGTTTATATAGATACCGGGGGGCTAGGGTTACACAGAGTCAGTTATAGAGAAGGAGATCTACATATCTGAATTGCCAAGCTTGCCTTCCACGCAAAGGAGAGTCACACCCGGACACGAGACGAAGTCTTCAATCATGTATCTTCATAGTCCAACAGTCCGGCACAAGTACATAGTCTGGCTGTCCGAGGACCCCCTAATCCAGGACTCCCTCACGCCCCCTTGACATGGGGGGGCAAGCCCCCTCCTCTTGGCCGCCGCCCTTCCTCTAGATCTCATCTAGAGGGGCCGGCCCCTTCCCCCTTCGACCTATAAATAGAGGGAAGGAGGGAGGGCTGCAGTACCACATCCAAGGCGCAGCCCTCCCCCTCTCCAACACCTCCTCCTCCTTCTGCGGTGCTTGGCGAAGCCCTGCCGGAGTACCACGCTACTCCAACACCACCACGCCATCATGCTATTGCTGGAGTTGTCTTCCCCAACCTCTCCCTATCTCCTTGCTGGATCAAGGCATGGGAGGCGTCACCGGGCTGCACGTGTGTTGAAAGCGGAGGCGCTGTTGTTTGGCGCTTAGATCGGAATCAATCGCGATCTGAATCGCTACGAGTACGACTCCTTCATCCGCGCTCTTGCAATGCTTTCGTATCACGATCTTCAAGGGTATGAAGATACACTCCCCTTTCTCTTGTTGCTAGAATCTCCATAGATTGATCTTGGTGATGCGTAGAAAATTTTGAATTTCTGCAACGATCCCCAACAGGAAGTTCTCTCTCCCTCTCATGCTCTCTCTGCTGACTGCGTGTGTTGCAAACACTTGTGCCTCTCGTGATGTTTCCAGCATAATATGAGAGGATTGATTGATGCTATAAACCTATAGCATAGTTTATACACACTTGTATCAGGTTCTAAACATTTTCAGTTACAAGATTGTGCTCTGCTCTGCTCTAAGCTGGGCATTTCTTTTTGTGCTTGAACCAACTCATTCATGACTACCTAAAATTGATGGTATTGGGTACAAATTCTTTTGTCCTTGCCAGAGCTTTGCCTTGAGAGAATTTTCTCTCATCAATCCACACGATTCATTGATGCTATGTTATACAGTGATGTAGGTAGTGATTTACTTGAGTCCAATCTGTAGTAGACAGAATTTCTATTGTCAAGCTCTCTGGTCTCTAGTAGAATTTGTATGCCCCGGATGATTATGCTCATAATCCATTCACATGAAACTGCTGCAGGCACACTGACTCCATGGACAAGGAGGACCCCCCGTGACAATGACGAGTTCGACGACGGCGGCATCATCAACCTCGAGCTCCAAGGTTGCTCCCTAGCTTACCGCCCCACTCAAGATGGTCTTTCCCCTATCCTTGTGCTGTTGTTTTGCTGTGGCTGAAAGTCATCCTCCTTTGCTTGCTTGTTGCAACAGATATACCTGACAAACGTTTCTAGCATTCATAAACGCTTTTTGCTGTACTCTGTGTACATCAATAGGATAACTACTCTAAACCGTGCATAAATAATTAGCTGGCCTTGTTGGATGGTTGGTTGATTATTTAGAGCTATGATGAATGATGGGCGTTGTGCCGCAGATGATTAATTCTTCTTCTCTGAATGAATATGAATTCCCTTTTGTTGTTGCATGGCATTTTTTGCACAATCAAACATGCCCAGTCAATAGTTATTCCCTTTTGTTGTTGCATGGCATTTTTTGCACAATCGAACATGCCCAGTCAATACTTATTCACGGTGTTCTTCTTTAATAAGTCATCAAGCCTCTTGGTGTTCTAGTCTAGTTGTTCTTTAATAACCATTTGTGTATATGCATGCCATTTGTGTCTCATGCTTTTTCCAAAATGAAATAATGAGGTGCACACCCTTTGTGGCAAAATGATGTCATGCATTTTGGATGATTTATTTGCAGCAGCCTTCTTTTACCTATGAGCAGACCTAGGTCAGCATTTGTGATGTTTTATGCAGTTTACAAATTGTAAAACATTGCAACTGTCAGCATCATAAATTAGGAATATTTCTACCTTCTCTCTACCAAGTATTATTTTTTATTGCTGTTGGACTGTGTGTTGCCTGGTGTTGCTACATAGGTATCCTATATGATAGTTCGCAGGTTGTCGACATCTTCCTTGGTTGAATAATACACAGGTTGTTGGCATATGCTTACACACGCATTTTAACCGGTACTGGTACATGCATGGAGTATAAATGTGACCCTCTTGTCTCTGTTAAGAGGGAGATAGTATTTTTCTGTACAAGTTATAGAATTTTTGGATCACTATATTTATGTTGGAAGTCAAAACATGCATGCCAGATATGTAGCTCAAGTAAGTTGTAACTATTAAACATGTGATATACAGAGCTAGTTACTATAGTATGCCTATTGTACTAGCCAATAGATGATACGTTGGTTGTTGACATCATTAACATGCACCCAAACCAATATTATTCTACTACAAAATGACTTAGCATGCTTAGCTAGCTCAAAAATGACATAATAACCATACTTAGCTTCAAAATGACCTATTTTACATATATAAGTTTCATCATATTAATCTTCACATTTTAGTTGCATCATAATAATCTTCTTCTTATAGTCTTCTTCTTCTAACTTTCTTCTTTCCCATTTTGTAGATTTGCTTCAGATCACGGAAGCTTGGGTTGATGGAGTGCTTGTCTTTAGTTTTGTTTTGACTTTGTGAAACTTGCTACCTATGAATGAAACTGTGTAATATTGATGAAACTATGGATATGTATGGATGAAACTTGCTATTATTTGTAACATGTGTTGGATATGTGTTCGTGGATATGTGTTGGATATATATGTGTTCATAACTATTGGTAATATGTGTTGGATATGCTATAGTGGTCATATATATATTTGTGTTTGATTTTCTGTGAAAATGAATTGATATAAGAAAAAACAGAATTAAATGGGGCAATATAGGCACTTTGCCATCCGCTGGCAGACGGCAAAGCATGCCACGCGGCAGCTACCTGGGGGGCATTTGGGCTGGCATATTTGGGTACTTTGCTGTCTGCTGGCAGACGGCAAAGATGCAAAGGTCTTTGCCGTCTGCCAGTAGACGGCAAAGCACGCCATTAACCCCTTAATGGCCCTAAGCTGCCAGTGTGCCATCCAGGTCCTTTGCCGTCTGCTGGTGGATGGCAAAGACCATTACATCTTTGTCGTCCGCCAGCAGACAACAAAGTGCCCTTTGCCGTAGCTTGCTCAGCCGGACCTGTTGTCGTCTGTTGGCTGATGGCAAAGGCCTTTGCCGTCCGCCAAGCATGCCTTTGCCGTCAGCCATGGCAGACGATAAAGATCTTGATTCCTGTAGTGTCTGGTTCTGCTATGAAGGTCTTCGAGTTTGACGACATGTTTGTGTGCGAGGAAGAGATCTCAAAACTCTCTAAGGAGGCAAGATGGCTTTGTCGTTGCTAGGGTTAACACCTTAGAAACATTCAGTGTCGATGCCTTCAAAGACACCATAAGTATGCATGGCGACTTGCTAATGTAACAGAGTTCTGCGAGGTGGATGATAACCTCTTCTTGCTCCAGTTATTCTGGTTGGGCGACTGGAATCGGGTAACACGCCAGGGGCCATGGATCTTCCGTTGATTAATGGTGATCATAGAGGAGTACGACAGAAATGGTAGACCGAGGGGCGTGGTACTTAACATAAATCATGTCTATGTGCAAATCCACGACCTCCCATATCTTTATCGGTCACAACCCAAGGAGGATTGGGCATCTAAAGAGTGTGGACATGAACCCTTCTAGGGTGTATGAAGGAAACTATCTGAGAGTAAGGGCCAAGATAGCACTTGCCTAATCCGTTTTGCACCTCTAAATATGAACGGGAAAGAGAGAATATACTTATTGCTCATCAAATATGAAAATATAGGATTTTTTGCAAGGTTTGTGGTGTCTTGGGTCATGTCAAAGAGGAATGTGGCGACAGAGTACATAGCTCGAAGGAAATCGAGTATGGATTGTGCATTCCTGTGGTCAGAAGGAACATGCCGAGGAACCAAAACTTTGGTCGCAGGAGTGCTTCTCAGGCAGGAAGGGCCCCTCTGAGAGGAGCGCGGGCTGGAATATTGGGGGTATGGTGTGGCAATGCCTACATCCCATGAAAGAGTATGTCTAGTTATGCCAACATGGAGGAGGGAGATGGTCTGAATGACACTGCGGAAAGTCCATTGGAACCTGATGAAAGGGAACGAAAATTGAGAGAGAGAGAGAGACAAGGAGTCGGCTTCAGCTAATGATAAGCTTGATATGGATGTGGAGCATGGCAAGGAGCATGGTGCCAACACTGCCCCCACCCCCGCTCGCAAGCTTATGTTCCTCCACGGGAGTGAAAGAAGATAAGGAAATGGGCGTCCCATGCCCTGCAGAGGCAAAACAAAATGATGAGTTTGCAAAAAATAAGAAATTGACTTGGCAACATCGAGGGCTCCCTCGTGAAGGACCACTCGGCCTAATGTATATCCTATGTTGGAATTGTCACCGATTGTGAATCGGCTCGCATGCACACTAGGATTAGGAGATCATGCATATGCATGAAATCACTTAGAGTACGTGGGTTTTGAAAAGTTTTGGATTTTTCTAGAAACACGGTTCGTATATCTCCTTCTCTCCCTGACTTAATCGAAGAAGACAAATTGTTAGCGTCGACAGACTCATTAATGTATTTTCATCTACTATTATTGTGTTATTTTGCCCTCGTAGCAAGCATGGGCAAATACATAGTTAGAAAAAAAAACTATACTTTTAATTATCTGCAGGTCTAATTAACTGTCTGCTTGATTAATTAACTAGCAAAAGGGCATGTGTGTTGCAACGGGAGAAAGAAAATCATAATCTTCAATGGTCATGACCATATTTTGCTGCATTACTGAGATACACTATCGCTCTCAATTTTGTGAAATCATGAACATTTTTACAAACTTGTCCACATACTTGAAATCGTGAACATTTTTCAAATCCATGCACACTTTAACAAATTTTCAAACATTTTCCAAAACCAATATATATATTTTGAATTTGTGAACATTTTATACTACATTTTCTTAAACTTTTGAACAATTTTCTTGAATCGGCAAACATTTCTAGAATCAACGAACATTTCTTTTGGAAATTGGTGGAACAATTTTTAAAATTCACGAACATTTTTTTTGATTTCATGAACATTTTTTTGAAATGCATGATCATTTTTGGATAGCGAACATTTTATGAATGAATAAAGTATTTTGTAAGTCATGAATAGTTTTCATATTTTTAGGATATTTTTCCATTCATAGCCATTTTTTGAATTGCCAAAATTTGTTCAATTGCATCAACATTTTTAATACATGGACTTTAAAAAAATCATGAACACTTTTTTGATTTTCTGAACATTTGTTTTCAAAATTTCAAACATTTTTTGAATAAGCAAACATTATTTTATCAAACCACGAACTTTTTTTGAATCCACAAAAAATTATGATTTATTAAACATTTTATTTCAAAGTTTTGATTTTCTTACATTTTTGAAACTTTCTTAAAGTCCCAAATTATTTAATGTAAATAAGAGAAAACGGAAAAAATGAAATTTCGAAAACAGGCTCCCCAGCACTGGGAGGGCCCGAACAGGCGCGTTGCGTCTTCTCCAAGCACGCAGAACGTAGTATAGGAGGTCCCTACTACATGGGCCGGCTAGAGGCAAGGATTTCCTTGTGCGAAACATTTTTTATGAATTATAGGTGGCATTGGTGGGTGATATTTTGCAACTTTGGGGGTAATTTTCGTGACGTACCAACAGAAGTAATAATCCCTTTATTATTAGGTATAGGTTTCCAGATCAATTAGGTGTGAAAAAAATCTTTATTTAAAGTAAACTAATTAATTATATGAGTAATTAATTATTGGCTAATTAATTGTATTAATGACTTGATTTCAAATTGATTCGGTGTTTGGCTTCTAAATTATTTTTGCATTAATAGCTGCGTGAGAACGAGTCTATACACGCATTCTCTTTAATAGTAGAGATTAATTGTGATAGAAAAACCCACCTCCCTACCACCCAAATTTATTCAAATTTCCACCGCTGACCGGGTGGCCCGCCCTGCCAGCCTCGCACGCGGCCGTTACAGTTTGTCTCTCCTGTCTATAGCTACCCTCCCTCTCTCTAGTCCTCAACACATCCCAAATCTTCTTTCGTTCCTCCACGCGAGAATTCCAACTGTAAGACAATAAGTTTTGGGGGAACCAGCACAACCCTCTAGGGTGGCTTATCTCATTATATATAATGGATGTGTTACAATATGTACATAAGTACAGAAGCTATACATAGTCTAACACCCTCCCTCAATCTTAGCCACTTTCTAAAGAACTGAGAAGGGTAAGATTGCGCCTACAAGCCTCAAACTGTGGTAGAGGTAAAGGCTTAGTGAAGATGTCTGCAAGTTGATCCTTAGATGAGATAAACTTGATCTGGAGTTGCTTCTGTGATACACGTTCCCGTACAAAGTGATAGTCAACTTCAATGTGTTTCGTTCGGGCATGAAATACTGGATTTGCAGAAAGGTATGTAGCACCGATGTTATCACACCAAAGAATAGGAGGCTGTGGTTGAGACAAACCCAACTCCTGAAGCAAAGACTGCACCCAAATAATCTCTGCAGTAGCATTAGCCACAGCCTTGTACTCAGCTTCAGTACTGCTACGTGACACAGCAGCCTGTTTCCGAGCACTCCAGGCGATCAAATTAGGGCCAAAGAATACTGCATAACCCCCCGTGGATCGCCTGTCATCTGGGCTACCAGCCCAATCTGCATCAGAGAAGGCCAAAAGGACCCGAGAGGAAGTCGGCCGAATATGCATACCAAATGTCAGGGTGAACTGAACATAACGAAGAATGCGTTTAACAGCAGCCCAATGAGTATCTCTAGGAGCCTGAAGATACTGACAAACCCTGTTAACAGCATAAGAGATATCTGGTCTCGTGATCGTTAAGTACTGAAGTCCACCAACAATGCTCCTGTACTCTGTGGCATCCGCAGAAGACAAAAGCTCACCATCAACAGCTGTTATCTTGTCGGTAGACGACATGAGTGTGGTGGTCGGTTTGCACTTCAGCATGCCCGCTCTTTGTAACAACTCCAAGGAGTACTTCTTTTGCGAAAGGACAAGACCAGTAGCACGAGAAGTGACCTCAACTCCAAGAAAGTAGTGAAGCTTCCCAAGATCTTTGACCGCAAAATCAGCACCAAGAGAGCAGACAAGAGCATCAGCAGCATACTGAGAAGAGCTGACAAGGATAATATCATCGACATATACCAAAAGATACATAGTGACTTCTGGCTTCTGTAGAAGAAATAATGAAGTGTCAGCAGTGGACGGCACAAACCCATGAGCACGAAGGGCAGAGGCAAGGCGGGCATGCCAGGCACGAGGAGCTTGCTTCAAACCATATAGTGCTTTGGAGAGACGACAGATATAGTCAGGACGATCAGGATCAGAGAAACCAGGCGGCTGTTTCATATAAACCTCTTCCTCCAAAAATCCATGTAGAAAAGCATTCTGCACATCAAGTTGACGAAGTGACCAACCACGAGAAACAGCAATGGAGAGAAGAAGCCGAATAGTGGTAGGCTTGACGACAGGACTGAAGGTGTCCTCATAGTCAAGACCATGGCGCTGTCGAAAACCGCGAGCAACAAGTCGCGCTTTGTAACGCTCAATAGATCCATCCGAATGCTTCTTCACTTTGAATACCCATTTTGAGTCAATAACATTTACCCGTGGTGGTGGAGGAACGAGAGTCCATGTCTTGTTACGAAGGAGAGCATGAAACTCCTGCTCCATAGCCTCTCGCCAATGTGGAATGCGCAGGGCAGCCTGATATGAGCGAGGCTCAGAAGATGGATCCGCAACAGCAGCATCCAAACAAGTAGCCAACCAAGCAACCGTACCATCCTTACGTTCCTTAGGTTTGAAAATGCCACTGCGACTGCGTGTATGTGGTCGGGACACAGGAACCACCGAGGTCGACGGAGCAGCCTGCAACGGGCTGGAGGACGGCGACGTTGACGAGTCAGCCGGTGATGAGGAGCCAGACACAATAGCCTCGGGCTCGGTCGGCGAAGAAGGCCGGCCCACCGGCGAAACCGGCAGAGCAGACGAAGCAGCTGGCGACGCCGGCGTCACAGACCGGGCCGATGGCGAGCCCGGCATAGTGGGCCGTGGCGCGGCCGGTGTCGCGGGCCGATCCGCGGATGAAGGCGACGTGAGGACGGCGTCGCGGACCCGAGCTGCTTGTTTCGCCGGTGGGTCCGCGACGGGCTCTTCGGGTGACCATGCATGGGCACGCGAATCGATGCCATGCAACATAGGGCGATCAACGTGCCCATCAGAAGGCGGCGATGATGGTGGTGAATCCTCCAACAGCTCCAAACGAGCCCCACGTCCGGTTCCTGCACCATGGTTAGGTAACAGCAAAGGAGAGTATGCAACATCATCAAATTGGTCAGAAGCAACAGAGGATGAATGCAGAGATGGTGGTTCGACAGTGGACACAGGAAGTTTGGCAAAGGGAAAAACATGCTCATCAAACACGACGTCCCGAGATATATAGACACGATTAGTGGGAACATGAAGACATTTGTAACCTTTATGAAGAGAGCTATAGCCAAGAAAAACACACTTCTTAGAACGAAACTCAAGCTTGCGCTTATTATATGGACGAAGATGCGGCCAGCAAGCACACCCAAATACCTTGAAAAAGGTATAATTAGGTTGTTCATTAAGGAGAACCTCAATGGGAGTCTTCATGTTTAAAACACGAGTGGGAGTACGGTTGATGAGAAAGCATGCAGTGGTGAAAGCATCACTCCAAAACCGAAACGGAACAGATGCATGGGCCAAAAGAGTAAGACCAGCTTCAACAATATGACGATGCTTACGTTCGACTGAACCATTCTGCTGATGTGTATGTGGACATGCTAAACGATGAGCTATCCCAAGCGACTGAAAGAAGGAGTTGAGGTTGCGATACTCGCCCCCCCCCCCCAGTCCGACTGGACATGAACAATTTTGTGCTTGAGAAGACGCTCAACATGTTTTTGAAACTGAACAGAAATATCAAACACATCAGATTTGCGTTTAATAAGGTAAAGCCAGGTAAAGCAACTATAAGCATCAACGAAACTGATATAGTAATTATGACCACTGACAGAAGTCTGAGCAGGACCCCATACATCTGAAAACACAAGTTCTAAAGGATGTTTCACCTCACGACTGGACTCCGAAAAAGGAAGTTGATGACTCTTCCCCTGCTGACAAGCATCACACACTGCTACATCTTTATTACTAGACAAACTAGGAAGCTCATGACGACGCAAAATATGACGGACAATAGGTGTGGCCGGGTGACCAAGACGAGCATGCCACTGTGACGGAGAGACCCGAACTCCACTGAAAACACGGGCGACGCCAGGATGCTCCAGACGGTAGAGGCCCTGGCACAACCGCCCACTAAGAAGAATGTCCCTCGTGCCCCGATCCTTAATAAAAAGATCAAAAGGGTGAAATTCACAAAGCACATTATTATCACGTGTGAGTTTAGGAACTGAAAGAAGATTACGGATCACAGATGGAATTCGAAGAACATTGCGAAGTTGAAGACTCCTATTGGCATGTCTAGTGAGAAGAGATGCTTGACCAATATGAGAGATGTGCATACCTGCTCCATTGGCGGTGTGGATCTTGTCGGAGCCATGATAGGGTTCGCGAGTGTGAAGCTTCCCATCTCGCTGGTCAGATGCTCTGTCGCCCCAGAGTCCATGTACCAGTGTGGATCGATGGAGTAGGACTGAGTGTGTCCCTGTTGCTTCTGCGGCGCGGGACGATCAGCCATGGCGACCTGACGGGCATTGTTGCGTGTATCTTTGCCGTCATTGCCAAGACCAAGGAAGCTTCGCTGGAAGCGCTTATGACACTTGGAGGCCCAGTGCCCATCGCGGCCACAAAGCTGGCACACACGTGGACCGCCAACCCCCGGTAAGGTCGCAGTAGGTGGGGGGGCCGAGGCGGGCGACGGTGGCAGCCCCAAGGGAGACCGGGGTGATGAAGAAGAGCGGCCACCCTTGGTGGCGGCGTTGGCCGAGAGGGAGCCAGTGCCCCTGGAGCGGCGTGTCTCGACCCGTTGCTCAGTGAGAAGGAGCCGAGAGAAAACCTCGTGTGCCATCATGGGTGTCGAGTTGCCCCGCTCGTTGATGATCTCGACTAAGGCATCATACTCCTCATCAAGACCATTGACAATAAACGAGTTGAACTCGGAGTCGGTGAGGGGCTGTCCAATGGAGGCCAATGTGTCGGCGAGGCCCTTGACCTTGTTGTAGAACTCAGTGGCAGTGGAGTCAAGCTTCTGACACTCTCCAAGCTGACGACGGAGTGCAGAGACACGAGCCTGGGACTGCGCTGCAAAGGTTCGCTCAAGGATGGTCCAGGCCTCATGAGACGTCTTCGCGAAGACAACAAGTCCGGCAACTGCCGGCGAGAGCGACCCCTGGATGGAGGAGAGGTTCGCCTGGTCCTGCCCCGTCCAGACGCGATGGGCCGGATTGTAGACCGGACCGTGCACGCTGTGTACCAGTGCGGGTGGGCAGGGAAGCGATCCGTCGACGTAGCCTAGCAGGTAGTGACTCCCCAAGAGCGGGAGAACCTGCGCACGCCAGAAGATGTAGTTGTCGGCGGAGAGCTTGATGGTGATGAGATGACCGAAGTGAAACGGCGGCGGCGAAGACGATCCCATCGAGGGGGCTGCCTGGGGTGCAAACACCATGGAGGCAGCCGGAGGCACCGAAGCCGATGCGGGAGGAGGCGGGACCGCAGCCAGGGCGGACGCCGCAAGGCCCGCGGCCGGGGCGGACGCCGCCAACCCCGCCAGCGGGGCGGTGTGATCCGCTTGCGGCAGGAGCGGCGGGACGACGCCCGCGGAGTCCGCAGCGGACGGCGGCGCCGCGGTGTGGACCACGAGGTCGCGCCCAAGCGAGGGCGCCGGCGGCGTGGAGTAGACGGAGCCGATGCTCCTGGTCCCGATCGGAGCCGGAACGGCGACGGCATCGAGCGGGAGGTTGAGCAGAGCTGCAAGAGAGGCCGGGAGGAACCCCGCAGCAGTGGAACCGGTGGTGGCGACGCTCGACATGGCGGCGGTGAAGGCGGCGGCGGCTGCGGCGGCGGTGCGGGTATTAGGGTTTGGAAGCGGAAGCGATCGTAACCTAGCGTGATACCATGTAAGACAATAAGTTTTGGGGAACCAGCACAACCCTCTAGGGGTGGCTTATCTCATTATATATAATGGATGTGTTACAATACATACATAAGTACAGAAGCTATACATAGTCTAACACCAACTTAGCACCGCCAGTGGCGGCGGCCGCTAGGGTTAGGGCCTGAAGGCTATGGTGTTCGCTGGACCCTGAGGCGCGGCGGAGCATGGTGGCCGGGAGCCGGAAGGAAGAGGCGCCGGGCGTTTCTCCTCGGCCACCGTCGCCGCCGCATAGGCTGCTATCGATACCTCCCCGTTATTTACCTTTGATCTTCCGTTTCTCGTTCTGGATCTTGATGATTTTGTGTTTTTTGTTGGATGAATCTAGTCATTGGGTGCTGTTGCTCGCAGGCTGCTGCCATGGAAGATCACGGAGGAGGATTGACGCCAGCGGATGCCGATCTTGTACAGAGCGATCGGGGATCCAGTCCCACACCCACAGGCTAGCAGATCTTAACCTATGATTCTAGTACACGTTCTAGATCAGAATTACTGATCTTCAGCAGCTGGTAACGGAAAAACTTGCACGGTTATTAAGTTTCCATGCCATGTCGACTTTTAACTTTTACTTCGAATCTCCGCCACAAACAAGAGATAAACATGGCCTGAATAATGAATACTGACATATTCTATTTCTAGTACATGGAGTGCTTCTCGAAGGAAATAACGATCCTTAGCATCTTCACAAGAGTATGGGAAATTAAGAACAGCGTTGTAAGGCTGCTTGTTATCAAGTGAGAGGTTGTGGATTCGATTCTAATCATAGGGGATTTAAGTTCAGGAATCAGGAATTCTTCTTTCCACTTAAGTTGAAACTTCAACGTTGCTTAGCAACTCTAGCTAGCAGAGTGGTCTGATAACACATGGATGCAAAAAAAAAAGAAATTATTTGAGAAGTATACAGATGCAAATCATGCTACACTATTATTGGTTGCCTATTAATTCACTGCCGTTACAGTTCTAATTTATTCACTATTATTAAGTTTATTACCTACTTACGAAATTTACTCAAATTTCCAGTGCTGACCTGACGGCCTACCCTGCCAGTAGCCTCGCTCACGTGGGCATTACAGTTCGTCTCGCCCGTCTATACCCAGGAGGCCAGGACGCCAAATTTCCAAATTTCCCGAATTGGTGGCGGCGAGGGACTGGTGGCTGGACTGTGCGCTCGGTGCCGTGGAGCATGGTGGCTGGAGAGTGTTGTAGGCGTTCCAGGTTTCACATAACTTCTTCATTGACCTGTAAGCTTTCCACCTCACTTCTTCCCGTGCTGCAGTGATAAACTTTGGTTGATCAGATTGGTTGGGCACAGGGTAGACGGCGAGCAGAAGGAGCAGCAGATGCGGGTTCCGCAGTGGTGATGGTTCGTTTAACTTTGATGTTTTTCCTTTTCCCTTTGTCTTTGTGGACCGTGATGATTTCTGTTACTGGCAGGCTGCAGCCATGGGACGACGTTAGGGTGATCTCGGTGGGAGATTGAGGCCAGCGCGGATGCCGATCTTTTCTGGAGCCCCATGAGGTTTGCCTTAATTAACTGTGGTTCTAGTGCACATTATATTCTATGGTCAGAACTGCTGCTTTTTAGCAGGTGGAACTGAAACTTGTACCCAAGTTTCCATGTCCATGACAGCACCGTAGAAAACTTTTCTTTTTGTTAGCAAGATAGGAGGAATGTTGAGTCTGACTTGAAGCTTGGCCACAAGAGCTAACATGGTCTGAATAATTAATATACCATAATGTAGTACGTGGAATTGATTCTGCAAGATTCTTGGTAGGTGGCATAGAAACTAGTAAGACCGAAGGCAGTTGCCATCAGCAGAAAGATAAGCGTTGCCATGTTCTCTTACATAGGCACTCAATGAAGCTTAATCTTAATTGTCAACATACGGGCAGTGTTGATTGATCATGTGGGCCTAGCTTGTCATGTCTTATCTTCCACACTTCTACATTGGTCCATGGCATAAGGGGATATGAATGGCCATATGTTCGTCTGTGTGGGGGGAAATCTTGATAGGGTTGAAAATTTTAACATCTCTCTGCGGCTCCACGAGAATTCTATGGGGCCTCCCCTTGCCTCCGACCGCTCCCATAGCCTACTTTGTCGGCGTGTAATCACTGTCGCCTGCGCTACTCCAAGAGTTGTGTTGTACCTTGTATTCAAACTTGTCAGGGATGGATCATAACGATCTTTTGATCCGTCGGCAGCTATTGGAGCGTTGATCTAGCACCAAATTGTGTTGGGCGGTGTACGAGTAGCAGGTCTGGATGGCTTCACTCGAGGCACATTAGGATCAACCTAGGTTTGGGCCCTCTTAAGAGAGATAGAAACCAAAACCTACTACTAAGAGTTGTAATGCTCATATGCAACTTGAGATATGAGTGATCACAACCTAGGGTTCTTGGTTACAAAGGGCAGCCGCGATGGCGGCAGAGAGGTGGGAGATGAAGGGTTAGGTGAGGAACCCTAAATATCACTAAGTTAGATTATTCTAGATGAATTATTACAAATACTGGAGATTGATCGATCCTTGATCGAGAGCCCCCTAGCTCGCCATACATGGCTCTAGCCAATTTACAAATGGGTGCGCCCATCCGGGTCAAACCGAACACTCGTGCGTCGGGTGCGCCTTCTGGTTTCGTTGTACTCGAGAATTATGTGCCCTACTCCCTGTAAAGAAAGTGGGCTCTAAGTCATCGTTTCGGCCCACTTGATGCTATCGGGTCGACTTTTGTCCTTCCTGACTATACATGGGTGCTATGCCATCATCAATAGCTCCCAACGCCTTTAGAGACTGATTGTTCCTTGTCCTCGCGGCAGCTCTCCCTGAGACGAGTGCTTCAGCCTTCTCTCTTGGGAAAGTTTCTCAAGCAGTACTCGCCTGAATGTGTCGTCTTGTTGCTTGGAGGGGGATTGTGATGGACTCGTAGAACTCATGTAGAAAAAAAGGTAAAGAGTCAAGTTGTATCCACTCTATAGGGCAGGAATACCATGGCATGTGAGCTAATAGCTGGCAAGTCTTGGTGGTATCTTGTCATTTCTAGTGGATGGAATCTAGCTAGTGACCTAACATGGGGCATACCAAAATCCGAACAAAATTATCAAGTGGTACTTGGTTTCCGAGTGGGTCGGGTCAAGCTGGTGTCCCTCAAGGGTAATATCCTTAGGATTCATGTCAGAACCAGAACATGGGATGTCATGCTTCCCTTCACTTGCATGTATTCGAGTGGTCCTAGACCTCTTGAGGTCAACCATCGAAACCCTCAATCGGCAGTGCTTGGGTCTCTAGTGCCTGATTCTTGAATGGTTGTCTATTGGAGGCATATTGTATTTGCATTGATTTGGGTGCGCCCTCGTGAGTGTGGGGCCCATTGAAGGTCAGCCACTAAAACCCCAAGTCAAACAAGCACAAGGGCATGAATGGTCATGTGGTCCAGGCAGTCTCCGGGCAATCTGTTGTGAGGAAGCAGTCATTAAACGATGTCCATGTCTTCAATTGATCGAACATTAAGGTGGAATGATGTGACATTAAAATCACAATGGGATCTATAGTGGAGGGGCCACATTACATGTTCAGTTTCAGTTCCAAAGGGCCTCAGCCCTCAGGAATGTGGTGCGGCGTGACATGGGACCACGTGCAACTTTTCCATGTTTTCATGGTGAGTGGCGAAGTGGCTCGCCGTCTCGGTTTCACCCTTTGTCAAAGTAGAGGGGCGGGGTAAAAACTAAAAAGTAGTTTAGCCGGTTGTCAATTTTGCTTCTTCTTCCTTGTGCCTCCTTGACTCCTCGCTTTCCACTTGACCTGTGCTCTAGGCAACAAGCTCGTGCCACCATCATACCCATGCTGAGTGTTCTTTCTTTTGGTTCCCACCCTGCCCCATAGAGCCCCACTCACATGTTCCTTCCATGCATCCAGATCTTAATAACGTGACCCTAGATCTGGCCCGCCACAATTGAATTCAATCTTTCCTTGATGAAGAGGGAGTGCTTGAGGAGAAGTCTGTGGCGCCATAGTCTAGGCCCAGGAGGAGCTTCAAGCAGTGGCAATGGTGGCATGGATGAAATCCACTATGACAGAGGAGGCAACATGAAGGATTATCGCCCAAGGGCATGCTCCAATGGTGAGCTACTCCAGGGTGGCTTTCCCTACTCCTGACACGAATGTTCCATTGATTGCACCCATATCTTAATCCCGTGGCCCTGGATTTGGGCCGCCATTATCAATTTCAATCCTTCCTAGATGAAGAGGGAATGCTTGAGGAGAAGTCTGTCGCGCCATAGTCTGGGACAACGAGGAGGAGCTTCAAGTAGTGGCGATGGTGGCATGGATGAAATCCATGGTGACGGAGGAGGCAACAGGAGTTCCTCTCTCCAAGGGCATGCTCCAGTGGCGAGCTACTCTAGGGTGGCTTTCCCGACCCCCGACACAGATGAGGTTATCGTCCACACACCCATCTTGAACCTTCAGCAAGGGATGGCACACATAGTTGTTTTACTGTTCCAATTTACCACCCTCCCTCTCGTGTGGAGAGTGAGATGGAATGAACTTCTGAGGGATTTGGAAGAGGCTGAATTTCAAGTCGTTCAAGCACACCTCTCGCATGTTCTTTAGTCGGAAGACACTGGGGTTGGAATGATCACGACCTTGATTGATCGGTGGATAGAGACTGTTAAGCAAAGGATCCACCTGATGTTTGAGCTCACCAGGCTTGATGATATGACTCGGGAGGTAGAAGGATCCTCGAAGGATGCATTAATACTCTAAGTTAGGAGATTGTTGAAAGTTGACACCATCATTACCAATGCACCCCATCGGGGCCTTTCTTTGCAAGCAACCCTCCAAGTCAGTTATTGTTCATGTTTTGATATGGATATCAGCGCTTTAGGTGGTCGTCGAGTGGAAATCTTCACTTGCCCACACCTTCTAGTTTCGTAGTTACATGAGACCTTCATCTCTAGGCTCCCCTTCGCAAAAACAAGGGAACCAACTATGGTTCTTAAATGGTGCAAGCACGCAAGCTGTAGGTGGATCCGCCATTGGTGAGGGGTAAATGCTCAACATCACCAGCGATGAAGGCTGCCTCCAAGGTGGCACGGTCTACTAGGTAAGTTGTCAAGTAGACACCCTTGTCTCGTACTCTATCGTCCATTGGCAGTGCGGAAAGATACTAGTCTTGTTGTGATTTCCGTAATCCAGCAAAGAGGGGGACTCGGAAGGACACTGAGTGACGAAGGGTTTAGTCAAGATGTTGGCATGCCAGAGTCATCTGTTGTGCCATTGTCATCCCTGAGCCGCCTGGGTTCCTCTCTGCCATTTACCACTCAACCAAACAATAGTTTGTTGGGTTCAAAGGGCTAGGTGTATCCTTAACTCTGATCAGGGCACCAGTGCAAAGGGGCTGGACCTCATGCCTCCAGTCAATCAGATGGAGAGGTAAGGTACTTCGCCGACCAAGGATTGATGGGATGAACTATAGCTACCTCCACCGCTCAGTCAGTTGGTGGGGCTCTCGTCCGTCTAATGTCTAATAGGAAGAAGCACCGTTGTCTCTACCACCATACCACAAGATGGACGTGCACGTGTGGGACCCCATTGCTCGCTCATCAAACGGAAGTGTTCAGAGCATCCCCCTCCATTGTAGTAGAGTGGACACAAGATATTGGCGGTAGCTTGATGGATTCTCCCATCATCTCCCCTAAGGATGGTCATTTCAGGATCTCGAAATGAATCAATATGATAGGAGCCCAGTCATGTGGGCGGCGACTAGCGAGGAGACTAAGCATTTGGAACTCCATCGGCTGACTACCGACCATGTTGGAGACCGTGAAGGAATGCACCGACTTGGTGAAGAGTAAGTTCTATCCTGTCATGGAGGTATGCTCTCTTAGCTTGTAGATTTCACACTTCGGCCACAAAAGATGGCCCAGTGGGTGTGTTCCCCAAGCACGCGCTCGGCTCATGGAGCCAAGTGGAGGATCTTGAACAATTATTCTCATCATTCCTGCAGAAGTTAGCCAAGACATTGTAAGAGGCTTTTGAATACGAGACCTAAAAAAGCTCAGGGCGGAGGCCGAGGTCACCTTCCAACTAAGATTGGAGCTTGAGGCGGTGAAGGCCTGGAACCTTCAGTTGGAGTAGGATAGGGCCACCACCAACTAACTCCATGTTGAGCTTGAGGCGGCAAAGACACGGGCCTAGCTGCTTGAGGAGGCATAGGTCCCGCGCGGCAAGCTCGAGAAAGAGTTCGAGTCAATGAGGATGCACAAAAGGATCCTTGAGGAAGAGAAGGTTGAGACTACGAGTGGACTAAACAAAGTGCAAGAGATTGCCAAGAGTAAGCCCTTTACTCATGTCATGCTTAGCCATGAGTTGCCGAGTGGGTGTTGATCAAAATTTTAAATAGCTAGCTATCGCCCCACTATAGTGGTCTGAGCAGGGTGCGCTAAATGATCGACTATAGGCTTCACGTACAATTGTCCAATAAAGTTACCATATAGCTGGCTATATAGCTGATTTGGAGGACTACCGCTATTTGTCATAGCCCGCTGTTTAAAACAATGGTATTGATGGTATGTGATTGTACTTTGTAGAGGCCAACCACGTAATAAAGGTCTTGAATGTGATTGATGCCTTATGCTCCCCTCTAGGAGGGGGGGGGGGGAATAAGTGAAATTCATAGAGATTTTTTTATCGCCTCTAGCAAGTGCTCTGGCTAGTAAAAGAGCTGAAGGACGCGAACCGGGTAGTGTGCGGTGCTCTCTAGGAGTGGGGTCCAACGCCTGATTATGTGGACATGATCACAAGCCTCCTGTACCATGAGCCTAAGAAGTTGATGAGGTGAAGAAGTTGTAAAGGGTGGCTGCTCGAGAAGGTTCCTAGTTGGCGCTTATTGCAGCCAAGTCCCACTATCCCGCGATCCTGCTGAAGGAAATCGGTGATGACTTCATTATTCAGTTCCCCGAGGAGAATATCGAGGCCTTGTTGAAGTAGACTAATTCTGATGATGATAATATTGATGGCAAGTCTAAGTAGGATATGGCATAATGGCTGCTAAGGTTATTGATGGTCTTAACCTGAGATCTATCAAAACCTTAGTTAAGCACTGCTATTGATAGTCAAACTCATGTAACAATGGTTAAATCTCAAGATCATGGTGTTGTTGATTAAATAAAGTAGGGTAATGTCTTGGTGTAGAGGACTAACATGAGGAACCAAGATAGCTAGAACATCAAGAACAAAGTTGATATGTACATTATGAATAAGGTCTTTTTTATAGATCTTTTTTGGGTCATTCGTAAATTAGGTCAAACTGGTAAAAAACAGTAAAGTTGTGATGTCATATCTAAAAACAAACCTGATTTTATTGGGTTCTGAGAGACAAAGAGGCAAATCATTTATGATGGTTTCCTTGTCTACTGTAAAAACAAACCTCGCTATTTTGGAAGATGAGGATAGACATGTTTATTAAATTGAGGAGATGATGGCAGTGGCCACTAACTAACACCAAATTTCATTTGGGCAGCCCTTTCTGGTCACATGATGAGCTTGTCACCAAGGAATAAACGAAGCTTTGAAAAAAAAAACCTTCTTTGAGAAAGTAATCAAGAAAGCTATCATGGGCATATATGCACATGTGGCTCCTAGCCCTTAGGACCTAACTTTAAGTTTCTATCAAACCTTTTAGTATCTGATTGAGAATGATTTCATGGCTCTTGTTAGAAGTCTTGAAAATTGCAAATTTGATATGTATAGACTTATTTGTGCTCTCATCACCTTGATTCCCAAAGAGACCAATGCTAAGAATCCTCATGCCCATTAGTTTGATCAATTGCTTTGTTAAGATTTTTTACCGAAGCTATGGCAACTAGTGTTATCCCTGCGGAAGTAAGCTTATCTTCCTTGATTAGAATGTTTTTTTATGGGAATATTCATTTTTAGAAAGTGTTGTTAGTGCGCATGAATTGATTCATGAGTGTCATAGACCTGGATATGAATGTATATATGATTTTAAAACTAGATTATGAGAAAGCCAATGTTAATGCCTCTTGGAACTTCCTTGTGAATATGCTAACTACCATAGGCTTTGCAAGTAAACGGATTAGTTGGATATACAACACTATTGCTTGAATTTTCCTTTGTGTGAGATTAAATGAGGGGAATGGACAATACTTTATGGGTGGAAAAGGCCTTAAGCAAGAGGATCCTCTCTCCTCCATTTCATTCAAACTAGTAGGTGACGTATTTTCAAAATACTTGCCAAAGCCATTGGTTGTGTGATCATATCTTGATCGTGTCATCAGACTCTAGTACGTTGACAGAACCATCCTATTTCTTGGTCCCCCCATTGATATGTTGTCGAGCATGAAAATCAACTTTCACAAAAGTGACCTAGTTACTATTAATGTGGATGAAGAACATTCTAAGATCTTCGCTTGATTTTCTACTGCAAGATCATTTCCTTTCCTCTTAAGTATTTTGGGGTCCCCCTACATTTTACCAAACTTAGGAGGGAAGATCTCCAACCTATTGCAGACAAGGTCATTACAAGTATTCCTTCTGTGAAATAGAAAACCGTAAACTATGGTAGGAAGCTTGTGCTTCTCACAATTAGTATTGCTACCATTCTAATGCATTTAATGTAAATTATAAAGTTCCCCTAATGAGTGTCAAATGTTATCACTTTTGAGATGTCTTAGTTCTTTGGGGTAAATTTGGAGTTTCACATAAATACCAGATAGCTATTTTGGGACTTATCTCTCGTCATAAGGATTTTGGTGGGACGGGGGTACCTAGAGAGCCTTTAATTTTGCCTTCTTAGCCTCTTGGTGGTGACAAGAACTACCAAGTTCTTGGTGGATAGAACCTCCTAAAATATCGACAAGTTTATGATTTGAGGTGTTTGTTTTGTGGGGGATATGAAACTACACAACACCTCATTGTTGATGTGCATGCTCTTCTGGTCTTGAATTTATGAGAGTTTTGAGTGTGATAGGCCTTAGTGAATGGGTGATATTTCAATTGTTTATTCTCCCTGGAAAACAAATGATGTTTGCAATATGTTTGGTGTTGCTTCCTTGTGGAGTATTTGGACCTTACGTATTGAGATATCTTTTCATGGAAACATATGGTCAGATGGCAGGTATTTGTAGGAAGAATGAGTGTGTGGCTTCATGATTGGGAGGTCATGTGCGATAGTACACAACTGCCATGTCGGATCATTGAAGAGGTGAGCTCCTTAGAATCTCATGGGAAAGATCCTACCTATGGTGGGAACTGATGAATAGTGACATATCTTCCTATGTGCCATAACCAACTGGTCTGAGGATGCATTTGGTGATTTTGTTTGCAAATTATGTATCCTGATGTCTCCAATTTCACTTTCCTTGTGGCTTGTAAGAAATCATGTAAGGTTTTCTTAAATTCCGGTGCAGCTACTTTCATCTTTCCCCCGAGCGTTGTATACTATTTTGATTGTGGCCTCATTTTCTATAAAAATGGGGTTGTGGGGAAACCCCTTTCATTTTTTGACCATAAAACATCAAGGCAAAAGCCCTACTGTGTGTCATTTTTCATTAAAATAAGGAAGGAAAACAAAAGTGTTTACAATGGTTGATGGGGAGACAACCAGAGAAGTCTAGGATTACAAAGTAAGGAGAAAAGAGAAGTAAATTAAATATTATCAATCCAGGATGACATGCCATCCTTGAGACTAGGTTTGGCTCTAAGTATGGTCAACTTGAAAGTATTGACGAAGTCATATCTGCACTCTGTGATTGAGCAAGGGATCCCTTCAAATATCAGTCCATTTCTTTGATTCAGATGCTCCAGCATCCCACAATCATAACTTCAATGAAAAAATCAAGGTGGTATCTCTGTTTAGCTTCAATTACCATATCATGGATGCTCATATCTGTGTTCCATTCTATATCAATATTCCACCAAAAGCCTTGACTAAATGGGCAAGAAAAGAGAAGATGAGTTATGTCTTCCATACCTTCATCATTACATGATACACAGTTGGTGGAGTCAAGGTGCATATTCTTTCTGGTCAAAAGATCACAAGTATTTATTCTATCATTGAGCATTAGCCAACAGAAGAATTTATGCTTTGGTAAACAGCATGATTTCCATATCCATTTAAATGGATCAGCAACTTCCTCATTTTTCATGAGGTAGTTATAGATCTTCTTGGTCATGTTGACTGAACTACCCCAATTGAAATACCAGTTGTCATGATTATTGTACTGCCTGATGCCATTTAACTGATCAGATAGCAAGTGAAATTGTTGATGTGTAATAATAGATAATGGTAACTGAAAGAGATTATAGTAATTCTCCAAACATTTGGCTGCCCTAATGGCTATGTTGTCCTGTTGAGCGAATGGGTGTAATTCCGGAAACTTCAGTTTCATGATGGACCCATTCCAATTATCCTACCGCAGCAAAGTAGAATTTCCTGAGTTGACTTGACATATAGTCATGCCTTTAAATAATTCAAACAACTTCATGCAGTCTTTCCACCAGAAAGAGCCTTTGTTGTTGCTAGAGTGTGGCACTTCATTGTTGTGGTAGTAAGCATTCCAAGGCAGTTTGACCCAGGGTACATCAGTCTGATTGTAGAATTTTTGAATAGATGTTTGATGAGGAAGGCTTTGTTTTGTGTTCTTAGACTTAGAACTCCAATACCTCCTTGATTTTTGGGCTTGCATATCATATCCCAACTAGCTAGACATTTTCCTCTTTTATTAATCTCATTTCCATACCATAGGAAATTCATGCTTGATTTATGGGCATGGAGGCAACCATAGAGTTTATGTATGTGAGTTTGCCAGAATGGTTCATGAATCTAGCCACTCCAGACAGTCTCTTATCAATTCTGGAAATCACAGGGATAAGATCTTGAACAGAAGGTTTGGTGGTGCCCATGGGAAGACCCAAGTAAGTAAATGGTAAGATCTCAACCTTGCATCCAAAAGTATTTGCTAGCATAGAGACTGATTGTTGAGCAATATTAATAGGGATCATGGAAGATTTGCTGAAGTTAACAAAAAGACCAGTAGATAAACTGAATAGATGGAGTAAATACTTCAGATGAATAAGTTGATCTTCATTAGCTGGCATAATCATTAAAGTGTCATATGCATATTGAATGATTGGATAGTCTTGACCATATGCATGATTGATGGGTGGAGAAAGTTCACCATTTTCCCAAGCAGCATTCACAACTGATTGTAACAAGTCAGCAGCAATAATATATAGGAGAGGAGAGTGTGGATCACCTTGCCTGACCCCTCTTTTACATATAATTTGTTTACCTGCAACTCCATTAAGTAGGACAGAAGTAGAGGCAGAATGCAATATATTTGACACCCAATTTATCCATCTAGGTCCAAATCCTTTTGCCCTTAACATAGCAATAATGGCCTTATATTCAATCTTGTCAAAAGCCTTTTCAAAATCTAGCTTGAGAATGATGATAGGTTTTTTTGACTGGTGGCATAGGTGAAGGTATTCGAAGGGGAGCCTTGGCACAGTGGTAAAGCTGCTGCCTTGTGACCATGAGGTCACGGGTTCAAGTCCTGGAAACAGCCTCTTACAGAAATGTAGGGAAAGGCTGCGTACTATAGACCCAAAGTGGTCGGACCCTTCCCCGACCCTGCGCAAGCGGGAGCTACATGCACCGGGCTGCCCTTTTTTGGCATAGGTGAAGGTATTCAAAGGCATAACCCAGACAGTCCTGAATGTTCCTTCCTTTGATAAATCCATATTGATTTTGATGAATAACAGTGGCGATGATTTTCTGTGCTCTGTTTGCCATTAACTTAGTGATAATTTTGAGAGGAAGGCTAACCAAGGATATAGGTCTGAAATCATTCATATTTTCAGGGTTTGAAATCTTTGGTATGACAGTGATGAAAGCAGTGTTTATACTTTGAATATCATAGTTTCCTCCAAAGAAATCCCAAATCATAGTGTAAATGTCTTGTTTGATACTATCCCAACATTTCCTCGAGAAAGTGCCATTAAAGCCATCAGGTCCTGGAGCTCTGCCAGAGGGCAAATCTTTAACTACCTCATCAGTCTCATCCATAGAAAATGGTGCCTCAAGTTCTGAAAGATCTTGTGATTGGATAAGTTCATCAAGGCTGAATAACATAGAAGGATTAATTGATTTGCCCAATCTATCTTTGTAGGATTGCCAAATAATTGCAGCTTTGTGATCATGATTTTGGTAACAAATTCCATCCTCGCCAAGGATAGTTGTAATGTAATTTTTCCTGTAACTTTGGGTAGCCATAGCATGGAAGAAATCAGTATTTTCATCATCCGATCTTACACTTCTCATTTTAAATCTGGATTTCCAATAAATTCTTTTAACTTCCAATAGTTTGGAAATATATCTCTTCAGAATTTTCCTGAAATTTGATTCCCTAGTACTTAGAGCCCTTTGATCTTCAATGCCATCAAACATAGAAAGAACATAGTTACAAGCTACAATAGTGGTATTAAGTCTAGATAGGTTTTTACTCCATTTCTTGAGACCCAATCTGAGGCATTTATATCTGGCAGCAACATCCTTAGCAGAGTTACTTAATTGCTGATTTCTGTTCCAGTATTGTAAGACAGTCTCATAAAAGCCATGAAACTGAAACCTATAGTTTTCAAATCTAAAAATGGAAGCCCTTGGAATGTCACTGCCAATCTGAATGTGAATTGGGATATGATCTGAAGAAACTGTAGCAAGTGGGTGAGCCGTTGTGGCTGGGAAGGATAAAGTCCAATTTGCAGAGGTAAAGATCCAGTCTAACTTCTCCAAAAGTTGCAGATCCTGCATATTACTCCATGTGAAGTTTCTACCTTGAAGTGGTATTTCCACAAGATCTAATTACCGCAAGAGACTATTAAACATAAGCATATTATTTGTGTCCCCTCCTGGTCTATTTCTGTCATGGGGGCTTCTGATTAGATTAATCTCCCACTAGCATCCAGTGATCCATTTGAGAGGCATACAAATTGTTTAACCAGTCAAAAAATAAGCTCTATCTTCATTTCGACAAGGCCCATAAATATTGGTGATATAGAAAATGTGTCCAGATAAGTTGCATACCAGTTTGACAGTAATCTGAAAATTTGATTGGCTGATGATAGTCCCATTGAAAAGTCTACCATTCCAAATAGTAATAACACCACCAGAGAGACCCATAGAGGGGGTATAAGCATATTGATTAAACCTTATGGGTGAGAAATTTCTGAGATAAGCCAGATCAAAAGAGTCTCTTTTTGTTTCTTCATTCAAAGAGATGATTCTACAAGGATAACACAGATCCTTGGCATCCTGTTTGGAATGTGGCCAACTGGTAGTACTAGTTCGATAAAAAATATTTCATTAGATTCACTCTAAAGAGAAGTTTAAAATGGTATAGCATATAACTCTTTCTTGCCAAATCAATGGTGTTTTATTAAAATGCACACGAGACTTATAAGCCAGGATAGAGGGAGTACGAACTTTGTCTAATACTTGATCGATGAAGTACCAAACAAAGCAAAACAATATAATGGCATTTGAAGATGAAATTTCAATTTATAGGAGGGTGGCAAGGTCATCTATGTTTCCTATCAACCTTAGAGGAAATATATATTTTCAAGTTGAACAAAACAAGTGTCAAATAAGTAGTCACATGGCTATTTATGGTAATTCTGGCAATTGAGATTATATTTTCGATAACTAAAATAAATCATTTTATACCAAAAAAAGGTCATAAACTTTAGTGTGTGATAAAAGAAAAGTTATCATTATAAAAAACAACAAATCAAATAATATGCTCATTTTATTAACTCAAGGACAATCGATTTAACACAATCAAGCTAAAAAAACTTCGAGGCATCCACGTATAGATGTACTATATCATTGACAATTTGACATAGATGAAGCAATTGGCTTCAATCTCTTGCAGCTCGTGAAGCACACGATTGCTTCTTTCCATGAAATCAGTAGTAGTTGTCACACAACCAAAGCACCAGAACGACGGAAGAATGCACAGGTGTAGGTTAGGTTGTTTTGAGGAGAGTCAAAATGGACAAACATATAGTGCATAAGGAGTGAGAACACAAGGTGCAATTATGTGAACACAAACCAATATTTCATTTATTGGAGAGAGGACACTTTTGAAGTGTATATGTGTGGATTGGGTAGCCCTTTCCACCAGTTTGGACTTTTAGTTGCGTTAGCTCATGCATGAAGCTTGTCATAATATCAGAGCCTAAGGTCTTGAGTTCAAGTTCTGGCTTTCACATTATATGCGTTAGCTCGTTGCCCCCTATTTATCCATGTATTGTCCTCTTGAGCCATATCTCTGAGTCTATTCACATGTTGACTTTTTGCATCACACATGAGAGGGGGTGTTGAAGTGTATATGCAGATTTCCTAGCCATTCCATCAGTTTGGAATTTTGGCTGTGTTGGCTAGTGTGTGAAGTTTTTTAGACACAAACACTGTGGAGGTGTCAATCTTTCGACACCCTAATGGCCTACAAGGGAAATTTGATGATGATTAAGACTTTACATAAATCATATGAAACTTCCACTCTCTGATAAAAGAGCAATGGTTTGTAATGTTGTATGCCAATTTTCTATAAAATTCGTGTAAAATTATTGCATTAAAAATAACCCAAGTTGCAATTTAATAGTTTACTGATGCACTTGAGACATAAGCCATAAAGCACACCCACTGAATTAAATTCATAGTTTTGGTACAAAAACCCACATAAAAATGCAATCATTCACATTGAAGCACAAGAAAGTCCATAACCAAATCTTCATCGGTGGCCCCTTCATATTGACAATTCTTCTAACTAGTATCCACCTTCACAACATGTTTAGAGTATTGTATGGGTCATCTTTGATGGCGTGCTTCTGAAGGTTTTCCGTGTAGTGCAGGATAGTGGAAAATTCAGTATCCTGGAGGTGAGAGATGCCGCCATGGTGCTCTGCACCCTCATTCTAGTACCCTTCACCATTCATGATGGTTAGGAGATTGGTGAAGTTAGGTGGTTGGATGTTCACAATGGTGTCATAAGGGTTGATCTCATTCCATGAGAACCAGACGCCAGTGCTTTTCTGCATTAAGATAATCGTAAAAACCTGATGCATTAGCTCATTGCTATGGAGATTAAAAAATGATGCATAAAATATAAATTAGGTTCAATCAAAAACTGTTAATTGGCTATTCTCAAATGCATTCGTCTGCAGTTGTTTCTTGAAGTAAACAATGTAGAGGAAACTACTACATTCAAATGCATTCCAGTATAGCCAACTAACAATTTTTTTGTTGAACCCAATTTATAGCTTAGTCCGCATTTCTAGATCCCCATAGCACTGACATAATGCTTTGGGATTTCTATGATTATCTTAATGCACAAAAGCACTGGTGTCAGCTTCTCATGGAATGAGATTAAACCTTATGGCAACATAGTAAACAACTAACCACCCGACTTCACCACCCTCCTAACCATTATGAACAATGAAGGGTACTAGAATGAAGCTGCAGAGCACTGTGGCAGCATTGCTCACCTCCAGGATACTAAATTTTTCACCCTCGTGCACTTTATGAATACCTTGGGAAGCATGTTGTCAAAGACAATCATTGCAGCACACTCAACATGTTGATGAAGGTGCATGCTGGTCTGAAGAATGGTCAATGGGCAAGGGGCACCAATGAAGCTTTAGTTATCGACTTTCTTGAGCTTGAATATGAATGGTTGTGTTTCTGTATGGATTATTTCTATGGTGTACCAAAATGATGAATTTTCCTTAGTGGGTGTCTTCTGCGATTGATTTCACAAGTGAATCATTAAATTCTCGAATTTTGAACTTAAATTGGTATTTAATGCAATAATTTTACATATATAGAAAGTTCACATAAAACATTGCAAAACTTTGCTCTTTTTTCTAAAAGTCGAACTTTCTATGAATGGTTAGAGTTTTAGTACTCAAGAAAATTTTCTTCGCAGGCCATTAGGGTGTTTCAGTTGCTTAAATCCAAAGCTGACCTTAATGCATCGCACATATTAAGTCCAAAGTTATAATTATCAAAGGCAACAAATCAAATAATATGTTCGTTTTCTTAACTCAGGGGCGATAAATTTAAACAATCTAACTCAAAACACTTCAAGGCACCCACGTATAGATGTACTATATCAATGACATAGATGAAGCAATTGGATCTAATCTCTTGTAGATCATGAAGCACATGGTTGCTTCTTTCCATGAAATTGGTGGTAGTTGTCACATAACCAAAGCACCGGAAGGAAGGAAGAGTGAACATATGTAGATTAGGTTGTTTTGATAACACTATTGGAGTGTATATGTGGATTGCCTAACCCTTTCTATCAGCTCAATCTTTGGGTTCTGCTGGCTAGTGCATGAAGGTTGTCATGGTATCAAGCCTAAGGACTTGGGTTCAAGTCCTATCTTTCGCAATTTATCCAAAAATTGTTTTTGCCCAATTCTCTTGAGCCTTACCTCTGATTCTATTCATGTGTTTATTTCCCATGTCAGGCATGAGAGTGGGTGTTGAAGTGTATATGTGGATTGCCTAGCCCTTTCCATGAATTCAGAATTTTGGTTGCATTAGCGCTACTGCTTGAACTTGGGTTCAAGTCCTATCTTTCGCAATTTATCCAAAAATTGTTTTTTCCCAATTCTCTTGAGCCTTACCTCTGATTCTATTCATGTGTTTACTTCCCATGTCAGGCATGAGAGTGGGTGTTGAAGTGTATATGTGGATTGCCTAGCCCTTTCCATGAATTCAGAATTTTGGTTGCATTAGCGCTACTGCTTGAAGCTTATCAGGCACAAACATTGTTGACGTGTTAATCTATCGGCACCCTAAATGTTGTCTTCGGAAATTTGACGATGATTAAGACTCTACATAAATCATATGAAACTTCCGTTGTTCGATAAAAGAGTGATGGTTTGTAGTGTTGTATGCCAACTTCCTATGAAGTTCGTGTATATTATTTAATTAAAATAACCCAAGTTGCAATTTGATAATTTACTGATGCACTTGAGACGTATGTCGTAAAGCACGCCCACTAAATGAAATTCATAGTTTTGGTATGAAATAGAAATAACCCATACAAAACACAATCATTCACATCGAAGCACCAGAAAGTCCATAATCAAATATTCAACGGTGGCTCCTTCCTATCCACAATTCTTCTGACCAGCATCCACCTTCAGCAACATGTGTAGTGCGCCGTAGGGATTGTCTTTGATGGCATGCTTCCCAAAGTTGTCCATGAAATGCAGGATATAGTGATAAATTCAGTATCCTAGAGGCGAGAGATGCCGCCATGGTGCTCCGCATCCTCATTCTAGTACCCTTCACCATTCATGATGGTTAGGAGGTGGTGAGGTTAGGTGGTTGGATGTTCACATGGTGTCATAAGGGTTGATCTCATTCCATGAGAAGCAAACACTAGTGCTTGTCTATATTACAATAATTGTAAAATCTCAAAGCAATACCTCATTGCTATGGAGATTGATAATGTATGAAATATAAATTGGGTTCAATCAAAAATTATTAATTGGATATTCTCAAATACATTCGACTACAACCGTTTCTTGAAATAAACAATGTAGAGGAAACAAGTGCATTCAAATGCAATTGAGAATAGCCTACTTGCAGTTTTTTATTGAACCCAATTTATATTTAAGATCGCATTTCTGAATCACCATACTGACCTAATGTTTCGGGATTTGTATGGTTTTAATGAAGATAAGAATTGGTGTCAGCTTCGCATGGAATGGGATCAACCCTTATGACAACATAGTAAACTTCCAACCACCATACTTCACCACCCTCCTAACCATGAACAATGAAGGGTACTGGAATGAGGCTGCAGAGCACCGTGACAACATTGCTCACCTCAAGGGTACTGAATTTGCCACTCGCTTGCACTTCGCGAACAACCTTGGGCAACACATCATCAAAGACAATACATGCGGCGCACGCAACATGTTGTTGAAGGTGGATGTTGACGTGCAAGGAACACCAATAAAGCTTTGGTTATCGAATTTCTTAAGCTTGAATGCGAATGGTTGTGTTTCTGTATGGATTATTTATATGGTGTGCCTTCTGTGGTTGATGTCTCAAGTGTGTCATTAAATTCTCGAATTTGTAACTTGAGTTAGTATTTGGTGCAATAATTTTACATCAACCATTCATAGGAAATACACATAAAACATTTTCAAACTTTTCTATTGTTTGATAGTGAAACTTTCTATGATTAGCTAGAGTTTTAATCCTTGGGAAAATTTTACTGGTAGTCCATTAGGGTGTTGGCTGCTTAAATCCAAAGTATACATTAATGCATGGCACATCTTAAATCCAAAGTTATCATTGTCAAAAGCAACAAAGCAAATGATATGTTCAAGGCACTCACGGTCGATCAATTTAACACAATCTAACTAAAAACACTTCAAGGCACCCACATATTGTGTACTGTATTGATGACATAGATGAAGCAATCAGATCCCATCTCTTGCAGCGTGTGAAGCACACGATTGCTTCTTTCTATGAAATCAATTTTTGTTGCACATAACCAAAGCACCAGAAGGATAGAAGATTGCACAAGTGTAGGTTATGTTGTTTTGAGGAGAGTCAAAATGGGCAAATATATAGTTCATGATGGAGTGAGAACACAAGGCACAATTATGTGAACACAAACCAATATGTCATTTAATGGAGAGTAGACACCGTTGAAGTGTACATGTGGATTGGGTAGCCCTTTTCATCACTTCAGACTTTTGGTTGCGTTGGGTAGTGCATGAAGCTTGTCATGGTTTTAGAGACTAACATCTTGAGTTCAAGTCTTGGTTTTCACGGTTTATCCAAAAATTGTTGTTGCCCCTCTGTCTACACGTATAGGCCTCTTGACCCATAGCTCTGTGTCTATTCACGTGTTGACTTCCGTGTCACAAGTGAGAGGGGGTGTTGAAGTGTATGTGTGGATTGCCTAGCCCTTTCCCATACAAGCATTGTTGAGATGTCAATCTGTCGACACCCAAATGGCCTACCAGGGAAATTTATGACGATGATTAAGACTCTACATAGATCATATGAAACCTCCATTGTCTGATAAAAGATCATAGGTTTGTAATGTTGTATACCAACTTCCTGTGAAGTTCCTCTAAAATCCTTGAATTAAAAATAACCCAAGTTTCAATTTGATAATTTACTAGTGCACTTGAGACATAAGCCATACAAAACACCCGCTGAACAAAATTCATAGTTTTGTTACAAAGTAGAAATAACCCAGACAAAAAAGCAATCATTCACATTGAAACACAAGAAAGTCCATAACCAAATCTTCATCGGGCCCCTTCCTATCGAAAATTCTTCTAACCAGCATCCACCTTCAGCGACATGTTTAGCACGCTGTAAGGATTGTCTTTGATGGTGTGCTTCCCAAGGTTGTCCATGAAATGCATGATATAGTGGCAAATTCAGTATCCTGGAGGTGAGAGATGCCGCCATGGTCCTCTGCACCCTCATTCTAGTACCCTTCACCATTCATGATGTTTAGGATATAGGTGGAGTTAGGTGGTTGGATATTCACGGTGGTGTCATAAGGGTTGATCTCATTCCATGAGAAGTAGACACCAGTGCTTGTTTGCATTAAAGTAATCGTAAAAATACTGAAGCGTTAGCTCAATGCTATGGAGATACAAAAATGATCTCTTAAATATAAATTGGGTTCCATAAAAAATGAATGCATTCGAATGCATTTGAGAGTAGCCTACTGCCAATTTTTTATTGAACCCAATTTATATTTCAGTCCGCATTTCTGAATCTCCATAGCATGAACCTAATGCTTCATGATTTCTATGATTATCTTAATGCATAAAAGTATTGTTGTTGACTTCTCATGGAATTAGATCAACCCTTATGATAGCATAGTAAACATCCAACCACCACACTTCACCCCCCCCCCCTAGACATCATGAACAATGAAGGGTACTGGAATGAGGCTGCGGAGCACTGTGGCAACATCACTCACCTCTAGGATACTGAATTTTCCACTCTCATGCACTTCGTGAACAACCTTGGGAAGTATTTCGTCAGAGAAAATACATCTGGTGCACTCAACATCTTGTTGAAGGTGGATGCTGGTTAGAATAATTGTTGATGGGCAAGGTACACCAATGAAGATTTGGTTATCGACTTTATTGTGCTTAAATGTGAATGGTTCTGTCTCTGTATGGATTGTTTCTATGATGTAGCAAAATGATCGATTTTATTCAGTGGGTGTCCTTTGTGGTGATCTGTTGAGTGCATCACTAAATTCTCGAATTTGCAACTTGATTTGGTATTTAATGCAATAATTTTACATGAAACTCATAGGAAGTTCACATAAAACATTGCAAAACTTTGCTCTTTTGTCTATAGTGGAGTTTTCTATGATTAATCCTTGGGAAATTTTTCCTGGTAGGCCCAGTGGCGGAGACAGGGGGACCAGCAGGGGCCTCCCCCCCCTAACACTACTGATTTGAGTCTAGTATTAGTGTAAACGTTGATGCTTTTGCTGCTAAAATGATGTATTTTCATGAACTGGCCCTCTCTAACAAGACTTATAAATACTTGGCCCTCCTCATTCGAATTTCTTGGCTCCGCCACTGGGTAGGCCATTAGGGTGCTTCAACTACTTAAATCCAAAGTAGACGTTAATGCATGGCACATCTCATATGTAATGAAACACTCAAAATAATACTTCTGAAAAAGAAATCTTACAATGTTTACCGAAAAAGGGTTTCCCCCCGCTTTGTATTCCAAAGCAAACCACCACTGTACACATCGCAATGCTGGGGCGAGCAGCACATCAGGCCCAAAGAAAAAGAAAAAGAAATAAATGCCAACAGCAGCAACTCGACAAAGCGTGGCAGACCCGCGACTGCTGCGCCCTCCGGATACAAACCACCACAGCCCGAGGCTCCGATCTATCGCGAACTAAGCAGCACCTCCAAGAAGGGATGCGACGCCGACGACGCTGCTGCCCGGACAAGTCCTAGGGTTTCCCCCAGTACGCGGAGGGAGGTGGGGGATAGCTACTCCCGACACCCTCCAAGAAGGGATAGTGGCACCCGCCGGTGTCACCGCATCGGAGCCGGACGAACCGGCAAGGATTTCTCCCGCACGCCAAACCCCACCGGCCAATCGGAGCCGACCAGCCAAACCACCGCCCAACCATGCGCCATCACGGTTGCGCCGCCACCAACACCGTCTCGCTACGAGCACCACCACGAGGCCAAGAAGACCGGAGAGAAGATCCAAGCGACGGGAGCAGCAGCACCGAGGCCGAGCGGGAGGGAACCACCTCCACCGCCGTCGTGCGGGAGGCTCGCGCCTCCGGCACCGTCGCGGTAGCCGTCCGGACACGGCAGCAGGGCATACCAGGTCACCCCTGGCCCGGCCAGACCTGAAATGGGCCCGCTAAGCCCCACCGGCCACGCTGCAGCAGGCTGGCGTTGACGCCACCAGCCCCCACCGATCATCGCTGCTCGCCACCGCTTCCTGATGGCCACGCCAACGCCACGCCTGTTGCCGGCCCGCCCAAGCCCAGATGGGGCCCAAAGGGCCCAGATCTGGCCCGGGCGGGCGCCGCCAGCCCGCGCCGCCACGCAGCCCCGCCGCCAACGGCCCCGCCGCCGCCCAGAGCTCGCCCCCGTCGCCGCACAGGACCGCCGCTGCCTGAAGACACCGCCAGGAGCGCTCCGTCCCGCGCCGGAGAAACCCTAGAC